>NC_057391.1:36389807-36708621 GCF_019320065.1 Cervus canadensis
CCCCAACCAAAAGACAAAGACTGGCTGAATGGATACAAAAACAAGACCCCTATATATGCTGTCTACAAGAGACCCACCTCAAAACAAAGGACACATACAGACTGAAAATGAAGGGCTGGAAAAAGATATTTCATGCAAATGGAGACCCAAAGAAAGCAGGAGTAGCAATACTCATATCAGGTTAAATAAACTTTGAAATAAAGGCTGTGAAAAGAGACAAAGAACACTACATAATGATCAAAAGATGAATCCAAGAAAAAGATATAACAATTATAAGTATATATGCACCCAACATAGGAGCACCACAATATGTAAGGCAAATGCTAACAAGTATGAAAGGGGAAATTAACAGTAACACAATAATAGTGGGAGATTTTAATACCCCACTCACACCTATGGATAGATCAACTAAACAGAAAATTTAACAAGGAAACGCACAAACCCCTTAAATGACACAATGGACCAGCTAAGACCTAATTGATATCTATAGGACATTTCACCCCAAAACAATTTTCAACTTCACTTTTCTCAAGGTGCCACCACAGAACATTCTCCAGAATAGATCACATCCTGGGGCCATAAATCTGGTTTCTTGGAAATTCAAAAAAATTGAAATCATTCCAGTCATCTTTTCTGACACAGTGCAGTAAGATTAGATCTCAATTACAGGAAAAAAATTGTTAAAAATTCAAACACATGGAGGCTAAATAACACGCTTCTGAATAACCAACAAATCATAGAAGAAATCAAAAAAGAAATCAAAATATGTGTAGAAATGAATGAAAATGAAAACACAATAACCCAAAACCTATGGGACACTGTAAAAGCAGTGCTAAGGGGAAGGTTCATAGCATTACAGGCTTACTTCAAGAAACAAGAGAAAAAAACCAAATAAATAACCTAACTCTACACCTAAAGCAATTAGAGAAGGAAGAAATGAAGAACCCCAGAGTTAGCAGAAGGAAAGAAATCTTAAAAATCAGGGCAGAAATAAATGCAAAAGAAACTAAAGACACCATAGCAAAAATCAACAAAGCTAAAAGCTGGTTTTTTTAAAAAATAAATAAAATTGACAAACCATTAGCAAGACTCATTAAGAAACAAAGAGAGAAGAACCAAATTAACAAAATTAGCAATGAAAATGGAGACATCACAACAGACAACACTGAAATACAAAGGATCATAAGAGACTACAACCAGCAGCTCTATGCCAATAAAATGGACAACTTGGAGGAAATGGACAAATTCTTAGAAAAGTATAACTTTCCAAAACTGAACCAGGAAGAAATAGAAGATCTTAACAGACCCATCACAAGGAAGGAAATCGAAACTGTCATCAAAAATCTTCCAGCAAACAAAAGCCCAGGACCAGATGGCTTCACAGCTGAATTCTACCAAAAATTTAGAGAAGAGCTAACACCTATCTTACTCAAACTCTTCCAGAAAATTGCAGATGAAGGTAAGCTTCCAAACTCATTCTATGAGGCCACCATCACCCTAATTCCAAAACCAGACAAAGATGCCACAAAAAAAGAAAACTACAGGCCAATATCACTGATGAACATAGATGCAAAAAATCCTTAACAAAATTCTAGCAAACAGAATCCAACAACATATTAAAAAAAATCATACACCATGACCAAGTGGGCTTTATCCCAGGAATGCAAGGATTCTTTAATATCCGCAAATCAATCAATGTAATACACCACATTAACAAATTGAAAGATAAAAACCATATGATTATCTCAATAGATGCAGAGAAAGCCTTTGACAAAATTCAACACTCATTTATGATTAAAACTCTCCAAAAAGCAGGAATAGAAGGAACATACCTCAACATAATAAAAGCTATATATGACAAACCCACAGCAAGCATCACCCTCAATGGTGAAAAATTGAAAGCATTTCCCCTGAAATCAGGAACAAGACAAGGGTGCCCACTCTCACCACTACTATTCAACATAGTGTTGGAAGTTCTGGCCACAGCAATCAGAGCAGAAAAAGAAGTAAAAGGAATCCAGATAGGAAAAGAAGAAGTAAAACTCTCACTGTTTGCAGATGACATGATCCTCTATATAGAAAACCCTAAAGACTCTACCAGAAAATTACTAGAGCTAATCAATGAATATAGTAAAGTTGCAGGATATAAAATTAACACACAGAAATCCCTTGCATTCCTATATACTAACAATGAAAAAACAGAAAGAGAAATTAAGGAAACAATACCATTCACCATTGCAACAAAAAGAATAAAATACTTAGGAGTATATCTACCTAAAGAAACAAAAGACCTATACATAGAAAACTATAAAACACTGATGAAAGAAATCAAAGAGGACACAAACAGATGGAGAAACATACCGTGTTCATGGATTGGAAGAATCAATATTGTCAAAATGGCTATTCTACCCAAAGCAATCTATAGATTCAATGCAATCCCTATCAAGCTACCAACGGTATTTTTCACAGAACTAGACCAAAGAATTTCACAATTTGTATGGAAATACAAAAAACCTCGAATAGCCAAAATAATCTTGAGAAAGAAGAATGGAACTGGAGGAATCAACCTGCCTGACTTCAGACTCTACTACAAAGCCACAGTCATCAAGACAGTATGGTACTGGCACAAAGACAGAAATATAGATCAATGGAACAGAATAGAAAGCCCAGAGATAAATCCACGAACCTATGGACACCTTATCTTTGACAAAGGAGGCAAGGATATACAATGGAAAAAAGACAACCTCTTTAACAAGTGGTGCTGGGAAAACTGGTCAACCACTTGTAAAAGAATGAAACTAGAACACTTTCTAACACCATACACAAAAATAAACTCAAAATGGATTAAAGATCTAAATGTAAGACCAGAAACTATAAAACTCCTAGAGGAGAACATAGGCAAAACACTCTCCGACATAAATCACAGCAAGATCCTCTATGACCCACCTCCCAGAATATTGGAAATAAAAGCAAAAATAAACAAATGGGACCTAATGAAACTTAAAAGCTTTTGCACAACAAAGGAAACTATAAGTAAGGTGAAAAGACAGCCCTCAGATTGGGAGAAAATAATAGCAAATGAAGAAACAGACAAAGGATTAATCTCAAAAATATACAAGCAACTCCTGCAGCTCAATTCCAGAAAAATAAATGACCCAATCAAAAAATGGGCCAAAGAACTAAACAGACATTTCTCCAAAGAAGACATACAGATGGCTAACAAACACATGAAAAGATGCTCAACATCACTCATTATCAGAGAAATGCAAATCAAAACCACAATGAGGTACCATTACACGCCAGTCAGGATGGCTGCTATCCAAAAGTCTACAAGCAATAAATGCTGGAGAGGGTGTGGAGAAAAGGGAACCCTCTTACACTGTTGGTGGGAATGCAAACTAGTACAGCCGCTATGGAAAACAGTGTGGAGATTTCTTAAAAAACTGGAAATAGAACTGCCATATGACCCAGCAATCCCACTTCTGGGCATACACACTGAGGAAACCAGATCTGAAAGAGACACGTGCACCCCAATGTTCATCGCAGCACTGTTTATAATAGCCAGGACATGGAAGCAACCTAGATGCCCATCAGCAGATGAATGGATAAGGAAGCTGTGGTACATATACACCATGGAATATTACTCAGCCGTTAAAAAGAATTCATTTGAACCAGTCCTAATGAGATGGATGAAACTGGAGCCCATTATACAGAGTGAAGTAAGCCAGAAAGATAAAGAACATTACAGCATACTAACACATATATATGGAATTTAGAAAGATGGTAACGATAACCCTATATGCAAAACAGAAAAAGAGACACAGAAATACAGAACAGACTTTTGAACTCTGTGGGAGAAGGTGAGGGTGGGATGTTTCAAAAGAACAGCATGTATACTATCTATGGTGAAACAGATCACCAGCCCAGGTGGGATGCATGAGACAAGTGCTCCGGCCTGGTGCACTGGGAAGACCCAGAGGAATCGGGTGGAGAGGGAGGTGGGAGGGGGGATCGGGATTGGGAATACATGTAAATCCATGGCTGATTCATATCAATGTATGACAAAACCCACTGGAAAAAAAAAAAAAAAAAAAAAAAAAAAAAAAGAAAGTATGGATATGGCAAATAAGCACCTGAAAAGATACTGAACATCATTTGCCATTACAGAAATATAAATGCAAATTAAAACAACAATGAGATACCAATAAACATCTATTAGAATGGATAAAATCCAAAAACCTGACAATACCAATTGCTGGCAAGGATGCAAAACAACAGGAACTTTTATTTTTGCTGGTGGGAATGCAAAATGGTACAGTCAATATGGAAGACAGGCAGTTTCTTACAAAGCTAGACATTTATCAAATGATTTAACAATCCTGCTCCTAGATATTTAACCCACAAAATGGAAATTTTATGTCCACACAAAAACCTGCACACTAATATTTGACAAGCTTTATTTATAATCATCAAAAACTGGACACAATCAAGATTTCATTCAATAGATGAAGAAAAAAACAAACAGTGATATTGTCCATAGAATGAAATGCTACTTAGTGACAAAAAGAAGTTAGCTATCAAATCACAAAAAGATATGGATGAATCTTAACTGTATACTGCTAAATTAAAGAACCCAATCTGAAAAGGTTACTTATGGAATGATTCCAACTTTACAACATTTGGAAAAGGTAAAGCTAGAAAGACAGTAAAAAGATCAGTGGTGGCTAGGGGTTTGGAGGAAGATGGGAGGGTTGAATGGATATTCACCCAGGGGATCTTTAAGGGTGGTAAAATCACTGTAAGATACCATAACAGTGATTACATGACACTACGCGTTTTTGGAAACCTGTAGCTTCACAGCACAGAGAGTGAACCTTAATGTACGAAAACTATCAAAAGATTATTTAGGATGCAATAAAATCCCAGGACAAAATACAGAATTTGGTAAAAACAATCTGTGTTACTGATGTACAAAATAATTTCACTGAAGAGGGCAGAGGGGAAAATGCTCACTTTAAGTAAACTGGAAATGAATAGAGTCTGCAATACTGGAGGCAATACAAATTGCATGTGAGCTTTTTACTCCAGTTGATTAGGTTATGTCCTCAAAAATTCTGATATCACTACACATGTATAGTAGAATTGAGCAATTAAGTAAATGGATGGCCAATGCTGAGAACCAGGTTTTTCACTGTTGGAATGTAGGTTACACATGAGCAAGAGGAAAAGTCTAGAATGATCCATGTGTTAATAAAGTCAGAGACATCAGTATGAACCTATATTTAGCTTAATATAGAAAGAGATGGTAATACATAGAAATATTTACAGATATGTGTATAAGAGGTTAGCATACACACAAATACTTCCTTTCTCAGAGGCAACAACTCCCCAATAGCAACAAGCTGATCAAGCATCCTGATCCGGTTTCTAAAATCATTCTCCAATAGGAGGAATCAGGGCTTCTCGGAGAAACAACTGATTTTCTAGGACTTTGTAGGAAATATAGAAAACGAATCTGAAGCATCTTATAGTGGCAGAAAGTAAGGAAGGGCACACAACAACAACAAAACTCACAAAGGAGGAAATACAACAAAGGGGCACAAAAGTCAACTGAAAGACCTCCCAATGGCCAAAGGTGGGAAACATTTGAGCAATAAAATAAAGTGGTATTGGATGATAATCCAAAGTATAAAACAAATATCCACATCTACAGTGATATAAAAAACAGGGAGACTAGATGAATGGGAGAATGAACCTGTATTCCCACACTGAATAATTCACAATAATTTATGTAAATTCTCTGCCATCAAGGAAGGGACACATAACATCCACACTCCTTAAGTATGAGATGTGCATAGTAACTTTCTTCCAAAGAAGATAGCATGGAAAAGGGGAAATATTGGGAAAATTTACAGTAGAGAAATATGACAAATATCAATACTCCCTGGCCAGGTGACCAAAGTTAATGTCAACAGTGATGTTATACTGATAATGTGATGTGATGTGATGAAAATGGCACTTTAACTCTGTGGTCTTCCTCCCAAGAACATACAACACAAATATAATCATGTGAAAACCATGACATAAGTCACAACTGCTAGAAATTCTATAAAATACCTGACCAGTACTCCTCAAAACTGCCAAGGTCAACAAAAACAAGAAAGTTTGAGAAAGTGCATAGCCCAGAGTAGCTTAAGGAGACATGAGGACTAAATGCAATGTGGTATCCTGAAAGGGATCTTAGAATAGGAAAAGGACATTAGGTAAAAACTACATATCTGAATAAAGTATGAACTTTAGTTAATAATAATATATCAATATCAGTTCATTAATTTTAACAAATGTACCATACTAGTCTTAATAAAAGGGAAACTGGTTGTGGGTATATGGAAAATCTCTGTACTTTCTTCATATTTTTCCTATAAATCCAAAACTGCTAAAATTAAAAATCAACTTTATGAAAACTCTAGATTAAAAAGAGAAACAAACACTTAATAAAATTAGAAGTAAGAAATGGGGCATATAAATAACAAGAAGGAGAATTATCATTTTTAAACACTAATGGAAACTTTAAAATCTCAGTGACGTGGACATACTGTCAAAATTGACTCCAGAAAACTAGTAAACTGAAATACAATAGTAAATATGAAAGACACTGAAAAGAGTCAGAGAATTGCCTCCAAGAAATTATTTGAACCAGATGGTTTTTTCCAGTGAAATCTTTCAAATTTTTAGGGAACAGAAAATCCCCATGTTATATAAACTGTTTCAAAGCATGGAAATAAATGGACAGCTAGCTCCATTCATTTTATGAAGTTAACATAGCCTGTAAAAGCATACACACAACCACTACTAACCCCACCACTACCTGCTAGCCGACGACATACATACACATGGGCACACCCACACATATACACATACACACACAAAGAGCTAATCTCACTTATCAATATAGTTGTGAAAATTCTGAATAAATTCAACCATTCATATCTGGTACTAAATTAAAAGAATAATCCTCCACAACCAAGAAATTCATTGACCTAGTAACAAAAGAGTAATTTAGTAATTAAATCTATTACTTTTGAAACATTAGTTTGTCAAGAAGAAAAACTTTACAATAATTTAAAATAGATATTGAAATACATTGCCTAAATCTCAACACTTAAGTCTTTACAAAGTTCTCAGAATAGGAATAATCATTGAAAGAACAAAAAAAAATTTGTATTATTTTCAGGTGATCATAAACTAACAAAACTCAAAGCAGACAACTAAAAATAATTAGGATAAATAAAATAATTATCACCGAGGGCCTGAGAAAATCAAACAGTAAGGCAGAGAGGGCAAATCTTCCTTTCCTCTACATTTTAGTTCCACTCAAGCCTTCAACTAACTGGATGATGACCACCCACAATCTGGAGAGTAATACCCTCCACTCAGTCTACTAATTCAAATGCTAGTCTCTTCCAGAAACACGCTCACAGATACACCCAGAAATAATCTTTAAACAGACATCTGGGCATCTTGTGATCCAGCCAAGTTGACACATACAATTAGCCATCACAGACACTGGGGGACAATGAAACCATCAGCCAAGATAGAGAAAATATACAAAAGAAGGAATGGGACGTAAGGAGAGGGAGAGGACAGCCAACAGGGAATAATGAAGCCAGTAAAAATGTTACTATCTGATGACTGGTCAACTGTGTCAGATGCTACAGAGATATCAAATAGGATAAAAAACAGGTAAGTTTTTTCCTAGTAAGTCACTAGATTTAGAAGTTAGGAGGACCACTGATAAAGTAGTTTCTGTAGTGTGATAAAAGAAAATACAGTTGGGAAGTAAATGGAAGTTGACCAGGTAGCACTAGTAGGTGTAGACTATTCGCTCAAGAAATCTGACCCTAAGAGAGGAGGGAAACAGAGTGGTACCTGTTTGGGAGTATCATGAAGAACCAATGGAGGAGGTTTTATATGCATGTTTAGTTGATTTGGGGCTTCCCTCATGGCTCAGCTGGTAAAAGAATCCGCTTGCAATGCGGGTGACCTGGGTTCAATCCCTGGGTTGGAAAGATCCCCTGGAGAAGGGAAAGACTACCCACTCCAGTATTCTGGCCGGGAGGATTCCATGGACTGTATAGTCTGTGGGGTCACAGAGAGTCAGACACGACTGAGTGACTTTCGGTTAGTTGATTTGAGGGCTCTTTGATTCTGTTTTACGGTCAAAAGATTTAAATGTGGTGAACTGAAGGGAAGGACCCAGAGGAGATGAAAGAGATGAAGGTGGTAAGAGACAGAAAAATTGATGGGTCAGGAGCCAGGGGCAGGGTGAAAGGCACAGGATATTACTGACTTCAGCCTTGGAGAAAAAGAGCACGCATCCTCATTTAAGGGAAGAGGGAAGAGGGTGGAGAAGCACAGTCAGTGCAGTTTAAAGGCAGAAAGCAAGAATGGACCCACCCAGTTAGTCCATTTTCTCTGAGCACTAAGACTGCTTGGGCTAAGGGCCTGGAGAAGAGGACTGGAGGTTAAGCTCACAGTCATAACTCAGAAGAGCTATATTGGAGAATGTAAGAGAAACTGCTAAGCTATACTGAGAAGCCAACAGAGGTTAAAAAACAAAAGACTCCTTAGTTATACCAGTCAGCACAGTTATGTGATTTTTCTCCCCAAGTCCTCTGCCAATCAGAGCAGAAAGAAAATACCAAATTTTCTTGGAATATTTCATCTTAACATCCAAGAGTAGAAGCAACAATTTCCTGAATTTCACAGAAAAGCACTTTAAAAGAGGTATTTGCAAATTTTGAGAAACCTGACTAAAATGTCACTGTTTTGTGCTTACACAAACTTGTACATTTCGAGCTGGAAACACAAGTCACAAATGTGACAGAGGCAAAAAAGAATAACCTTTGTCCAAAACACCGGTAGCAAACAATCCTATCACTAGATATATTTGTCTCAGAGAGTAATGAATTTTATCTCTATCCACCAGATAAATGCTACAAACTAAGGGAAAACTCCTGGTTCGGTAATTTCATATTTCTCTAGAAAAACTTTAAAGTGATCCTTCAAAAATGTGGTGAGACAGACTTTTAAAATATTTCTGGGACATCTAGAAAGTACAATACTATCTCTTTCAAAACCTCAGTACTTGAGGTTATTCTCTCTGGTTTATAAAGCTAAAATATGGTTTAAAAAATTTAATTTAATGTGGCTTTTATCTTTCTGTTAAAGTCCTCATTTGTGTTTAGTACCTGTAAAAAATACACTAGTACTTTTCTTTTTGCTGTTGCTTATTTGTGATGTTAGAAAGGGACATTTCTAACATTTTCTATGCATTTTATGTTTTGGGGGCTGGAAAACAGGTTGGAAATTTCCATTCTGCCACTAGCCCAAAGTCCTTTGAGTTACTCTTAAGTAAGAAGTTAAGGAAATGACCCGGGAAAATAAAGAATACACATTCTAAGATTTTTCCCTTAGTTTAAAGGGGAAAAATTAAAAGAATGGTAAATAGTAGGTTTGGATATTTGTAAATGTGTGTTTAAAGTTCAAGTCTAAATAAGCCTGGCTCTAAATTCTTCAAGAGGTACTCTTAAAGCACTATTTTAACTAGATGCCGCCACCTGCTGGACAGTTTACAAGGGTTTTGAGCTTTCCTGGTACAAAAAAATGACCGTGGAGGAAAACAGAGCAAAATGTTTCTTGTTTTCATAATAAGCTTTACAGGAAGACTTTACTTTAAATTTTATGGCTATACATAGGTTTGATCAAAATAATTGCTTAAGTTTTAAATTTTTACATTTTTAATTAAGAGGGGGTAGTTGAAGTTCAGAGAATAATCTGGGAAAGAAACCACCCTCAGGATAGAACAGATATAAGCAGTGTCACACCATTTCATGATATGAGGCTATGCTGTAATAGAAATATAAGATGGCCAAAATTAGTGTCATGTGGTCAAATCAGACTCTTGCATTTCTGTTCATTTCTTTCACACATGCTAATAACACATTTCATAAACTGAAGATTCCAAAAGTTACCTCTTTTGGAATAAGCTAATAATTTATGTTATATAAAATGTTTTAAAATGTATAATTAGGCTTATAACATAATCTACAGTAAACGGTGGCTTCCCAGGTGGCGCTAGTGGTAAAGAATTCGACTGCTAATGCAGGAGATGTAAGAGACATGGGTTCAATCCCCAGGTCAGGAAGATCCTCGGAGAAGGGAATGGCTACCCACTCCAGTATTCTTGCCTGGAGAATTCCATGGACAGAGGAGCCTGGTGGGCTATAGTCCATGGGGTCACAAAGAGTCAGACACTTAGCACATACTAAATGCCATCTCTTTTGGATTTTAAGATTTTCAAAAATCAGATATGTGTGACTACTGAATACATGTCTATGATGTAAAGAGCCAGCAAGAAGCTTCATTAAGAAATTCTCCTCCTATAAAAGACTAGTCATCAAAACAATCTAATTAAATCTGAAGAACAAGGAATACAACAATAATGTCTCTTTGTTCTGGTGATCTGGTCAAGCGTGATCTAATCAAGACAGACGACAGCAAGAATGAAGAACAACAGACACTTGGCTTACCCAAAAGTGTCTTTGATCCCATTTCCTTTTATACTGACCTACTTTTACATCTTATCTGTTCTGCACACAACAAACACTGCCAATACATAATAATCAATTAAGAATTCAAAATCTAAAAATTGAAACTTTGAAATAATATTTAAAGCAGTGACTTTCTCTGGCTCTAGCTTCTAAGCCTCTGGTAACTTCAACTTTCAGCTCATGAAGTCTAACAAGATTCCGTGTTAGAATATCAGTGTTAATGTAAACGTCTAAGGGTCTACAGTAGTCACGTAACTCCAGAGATACAACTGTGAACTCCACGTTGTCGTTGTTGTTCTTCAGTTGTTCAATCGTGTCCGACTCTGTGACCCCATGGACTGCAGCACACCAGGCCTCCCTGTACCTCACAATCTCCTGGACCTTACTCAAACTCATGTCCATTGAGTCGGTGATGCCATCCAACCATCTCATCCTCTATCATCCCCCTCTCCCCCTGCCTTCAATCTTTCCCAGCATCAGGGTCTAGTCTACTGAGTCAGGTCTTTGCATCAGGTAGCCAAAGTATTAGCACTTCAGCTTCACCATCAGTCCTTCCAATGAATAATCAGGGTTGATTTCCTTTAGGATTGACTTAACCAAATAGACCTGCCATGGGCTTTAAAAATTAAATGTATTTGATAGCTCAAATTTGTGAAGAAAGGCCAGATGAAAACAAAAGTCTTGCCCTCTAGGACCAAAAGCTCACTCAGTAGTGAACCCTGTGACTGAAAAGGCTGATGTTAAAAGGCTGCCATGGATTCCCTTATGGAGTGGCCTAAAGTCCCTGCTCCAGAGTTAAGCACAGCAAGTGTGGCCTCTTAGAAATGCCTCAGTGGAGAAATCAGCATTTAACTCTTGCATTATAGAATACAGATTTTTATCATTGTTGTTCAGTCGCAAAGTCGTGTCCAACTCTTCGCAAACCCACTGACTGTAGCACGCCAGGCTCCTCTGTCCTCCACTATCTCCTGGAGTTTGCTCAAATTCATGTCCATTTAGTCAGCAATGCTATTTAACCATCTCATCTTCTGCTGCCCCCGTCTCCTTTTGCCTTCAACCTTTTCCTACCTAACAGCAAAGGAAACCATCAACAAAATGAAAAGACAACCTACAGACTGGGGGAACATATTTGCCAACAATGTGACCCACAAGGGCTTAACTTCCAAAATGTACGAACAGCTCATACAATTCAACAGCAAAAAAACAAACAACCCAATGAAAAAATGAACAGAAGACCTCAACAGACTTGTCTCCGAAGAAGATATACAGATGGCCAATAGGCATATGAAAAGATGTTCCATTACATCACTAATTACTAGAGAAATGCAATTGAAAACCATAATGAAGTATCACCTCACACCATTCAGAATGGCCATTATCAGAAAGTCTACAAATAATAAATGCAGGAGAAGGTGTGGAGAAAAAGGAACTCTCCTACACTGTTGGTGGGGATGCAAATTGGGTCAGCCACTATGGAGAACAATAGGGAGTTTCCTATAAAAACTAAAAATAGAACTAACATATAAGCCCGCAATCCCACTCCTGGAAGCCCTACTCAGAGCCAGTCTAATGCCCAAGCAATACTATATGACCAATTTAGATGATGTAGGTTAAGGATTTCAAAAGTGTCTTGCCAAAAAATACCAACTCTTCCCAATCACTAAACCATTCATTACTAAGAAGGTTAAAATAAGTTACATGATTCTTCTTTTGTAGAAGAAGAAAAAGAAAAGAAGGAAGAGGAGGAGGCAAATCACAATATACAGTTGATCCTTGAATAATGTAAGTTTAAATTGCACAGGTTGACTTATACACAAATTTTCCTCAATAAATGTGTACTACAGTACCACACAATCCTTGATTGGTTGAATCCACAGATTTAAATTGAAGAAAGGGGGGAAAACCACTAGACCATTCAGGTATGACCTAAATCAAATCCCTTATGATTATATAGTGGAAGTGAGAAATAGATTTAAGGGACTAGTTCTGATAGACAGTGCCAGATGAACTATGGGTGGAGGTTCATGACATTGCACAGGAGACTGGGATTAAGACCATCCCCAAGAAAAAGAAATGAAAAAAGGCAAAATGGCTGTCTGAGGAGGCCTTACAAATAGCTGTGAAAAGAAGAGAAGCGAAAAACAAAGGAGAAAAGGAAAGATAAAAGCATCTGAATGCAGAGTTCCAAAGAATAGCAAGGAGAGATAAGAAAGCCTTCCACAGTGATCAATACAAATAGAGGAAAACAATAGAATGGGAAAGACGAGAGATCTCTTCAAAAAAATTAGAGATACCAAGGGAACATTTCATACAAAGATGGGCTCATTAAAGGACAGAAATGGTATGGACCTAACAGAAGCAGAAGATGTTAAGAAGGTGGCAAGAATACACAGAAGAACTGTACAAAAAAGATCTTCATGACCCAGATAATCACAATGGTGTGATCACTCACCAAGAGCCAGACATCCTGGAATGTGAAGTCAAGTGGGCCTTAGGAAGCATCACTACGAACAAAGCTAGAGGAGGTGATGGAACTCCAGTTGAGCTATTTCAAATCCTAAAAGATGATGCTGTGAAAGTGCTGCACTCAATATGTCAGCAAATTTGGAAAACTCAGCAGTGGCCACAGGACTGGAAAAGGTCAGCTTTCATTCCAATCCCAAAGAAAGGCAATGCCAAAGAATGCTCAAACAACTGTGCAATTGAACTCATCTCACACGCTAGTAAATCTCAAAATTCTCCAAGTCAGGCTTCAGCAATACGTGAACTGTGAACCTGCAGGTGTTCAAGCTGATTTTAGAAAAGGCAGAGGAACCAGAGATCAAATTGCCAACATCCGCTGGATCATCAAAAAAAACAAGAGAGTTCCAGATAAAAATCTATTTCTGCTTTATTGACTGTGCCAAAGGCTTTGACTGTGTGGATCACAATAAACTGTGGAAAATTCTGAAAGAGATGGGAATATCAGGCCACCTGACCTGCTTCTTGAGAAACCTGTATGCAGGTCAGGAAGCAACAGTCAGAACTGGACATGGAAAAACAGACTGGTCCCAAACAGGAAAACGAGTACATTAAGGCTGTATATCGTCACCCTCCTTATTTAACTTACAAGAAGAGTACATTATGAGACAATGCTGGGCTGGAAGAAGCACAAGCTGGAATCAGAATTGCCAGGAGAAATATCAATTAACCTCAGATATGCAAGATGGCACCACCCTTATGGCAGAAAGTGAAGAACTAAAGAGCCTCTTGATGAAAGTGAAAGAGGAGAGTGACAAAGTTGGCTTTAAGCTCAACATTCAGAAAACTAAGATCATGGCATCCGGTCCCATCACTTCATGGCAAATAGATGGGGAAAGAGGGGAAACAGTAGAAACAGTGGCTGACTTTATTTTGGGGGGCTCCAAAATCACTGCAGATGGTGATTGCAGCCATGAAATTAAAAGATGTTTACTCCTTGGAAGGAAAGTTATGACCAACCTAGATAGCATATTAAAAAGCAGACAAAAAAAAAAAAAAAAGCAGAGACATTACTTTGCCAACAAAGGTCCATCTAGTCAAGGTTATGGTTTTTCCAGTGGTCATGTATGGATGTGTGAGTTGGACTGTGAAGAAAGCTGAGCACCGAAAAATTGATGCTTTTGAACTGTGGTGTTGGAGAAGACTCTTGAGAATTCCTTAGACTGCAAGGAGATCCAACCAGTTCATCCTAAAGGAGATCAGTCCTGGGTGTTCATTGGAAGGACTGATGCTGAAGCTGAAACTCCAGTACTTTGGCCACCTGATGTGAAGAGTTGACTCATTTGAAAAGACTCTGATGCTGGGAGGGATTGGGGGCAGGAGGAGAAGGGGACAACAGAGGATGAGATGATTGGATGGCATCACCGACTCGATGGATATGAGTTTGAGTAAACTCCAGGAGTTGGTGATGGACAGGGAGGCCTGGCGCGCTGCGATTCATGGGGTAGCAAAGAGTCAGACACGACTGACAGACTGAACTGAACTGAAATGAAAATGCCACTGGAAAAACCTTTACAGTGGAAGGTGAAAGGTCCCCTAATGAAGAGTATACTTGGGAGGAGGATCCTTTGGCTGGTATAATTCCTCGTACTCTTCATCAGATTTTTGAGAAACTTACTGATAATGGTATTGAATTTTCAGTGAAAGTGTCGCTATTGGAAATCTATAATAAAGAGCTCTTTGATCTCCTTAATCCGTCTTCTGATGTTTCTGAGAGACTGCAGATGTTTGATGATCCCCGTAGCAAGAGGGGAGTGATAATCAAAGGTTTAGAAAAAATTACAGTACACAACAAGGATGAAGTCTATCAAATTTTGGAGAAGGGGACAGCAAAAAGGACAACTGCAGCAACTTTGATGAACGCCTACGAAGTCCATCCCACTCAGTTTTCTGTTACAATACATATGAAAGAAACTACAGTTGATGGAGAGGAGCTTGTTAAAATTGGAAAGCTGAACTTGGTTGATCTTGCAGGCAGTGAGAACATTGGCCGCTCTGGAGCAGTTGAAAAGAGAGCTCAGGAAGCTGGAAATATCAGTCAGTCCCTGTTGACTCTGGAAAGGGTTATCATTGCTCTTGTAGAAAGAACACCTCATGTTCCTTATTGAGAATTTAAACTGACTAGAATCCTCCAGGACTCTCTTGGGGGATGTACAAGAACATCTGTCATTGCAACAGTTTCTCCTGCATCTCTCAATCTGGAGGAAACTCTAAGTACATTGGAATATGCTCATAGAGCAAAGAACCTACTCAGTAAGCCTGAGGTTATCCAGAAACTCACCAAGAAAGCTCTGATTAAGGAATATACAGAAGAGATAGAGCGTCTGAAACGGGATCTTGCAGCAACTCATGAAAAAAATGGAGTGTACATTACTGAAGAAAATTTTAGAGCTATGAGTGGAAAACTAACTGTTCAAGAGGGAGAAATTGTAGAATTGGTTGAAAAAATTGCTGCTGTTGAGGAAGAGCTAAATAGGGTTACAGAATTGTTTATGGATAGTAAAAATGAACTTAACCAGTGCAAATCTGACCTGCAAAGTAAGACACAAGAACTTGAAACCACTCAAAGACATATGCAGGAAACGAAATTACAGCTTGTTGAAGAAGAATATATCACCTCGGCTTTGGAAAGTACTGAGGAGAGACTTCATGATGCTGCCAACAGGTTGCTTAACACAGCTAAAGAAACTACAAAAGATGTATTTGGTCTCCATTCTAAACTGGATCATAAGAAAGCAGTTGATCAGCATAACGCAGAAGCTCAAGGTGTTTTTGGCAAAAACTTGAATAGTCTGTTTAATAATATGGAAGAATTAATTAAGGATGGCAGCACGAAACAAAAGGCCATGCTAGAAGTTCACAAGACCTTGTTTGGTACCCTGCTGACATCCAGTGTCTCTGCATTAGACACTGTTACTGCAGCAGCACTTGGATCTCTCACATCGACTCCAGAAAATGTGTCTGCACTTGTTTCTCAGATGTCTAGTATGATATTGAAAGAACAGTCGTTAGCAGCAGAAAGTAAAACTGTACTTCAGGAATTGATTAATGTACTTAAGACTGATCTCCTCAGTTCACTGGGAAACAGCTTTAACCCCCACTGTGGCATCTATACTGGAAATCAATAGTCAACTGAAGAATATTTTCAAGACTTCGTCGATTGTGGCTAATAGAAGATCAGAAGAAGGAAATGGATGGCTTTCTTAGTACACTGTAACAATATACATGAACTAAACGAAAATACAGTTTCTTCCTTGGCTGAATCACAGAAGGTGTGTGAAAACTTAACTGAAGATGTGAAAAAAGCAAAGAAAATCCATTCACAGGAACTTTACCAGTTAATCAGTCTTTGGGAGGAGAGATTCTGTGACTTGGAGGAAAAGTGTAAAAACATCCAGAAACCAGTTAGCAGTGTTCAAGAAAATACAGAGCAAACGCAGGAAACTATGAAACAGGAAGATCTGGTTCCTTCAGAAAATTGCAAACAAAATCTCTCTCCTCGGACCGCGCAGGAAGAAGCCTGGCAGCAAAGCCTAGCGCTCGGAACCCTGCAAGCTCGCCCTGCCTGCGTCTCGCCACCACCTGGGTGTTCTTCCCCTTTTCGTCTTTCTTCTTCGCAGATGGATTCGGCTGGGGCGCTGATGACAGTCCTTTGGGAGGGTGGGGTCATGGACTCGGGGGCCTTGGGGTATGGAGCAGCTCTGCGGCCGGCGTAGGCCTCCCCTGCCTGGTGCTGGCATGCCCGCGGGGGTCGCTGTCGCCCGGGAACCGTGGCTGGCCGTGGCGTCTGCCCCGCGCTGGCCCGAGCCTTCCAGTTGCGGGCCTGGTCTCCGTCCCAAGCCCAGGAAACCGAGCAACCACTCAGCGCCTCACTTTTTTTTTACTTTACAATATTGTATTGGTTTTGCCGTACATGGACTTGAAGCCGCCATGAGGGTACATGTATTCCCCATCCTAACCCCCCTCCAACCTACCTCCCTATCCCATCCCTCTGGGTCATCCCAGTGCACCAGCCCCAAGCACCCGGTATCATGCATCAAACCTGGACTGGCGATTCATTTCACATATGGTATTTTACATGCTTCAATGCCATTCTCCCATATTATCCCGCCCTCGCCCTCTCCCACAGAGTCCAAAAGACTGTTCTATACATCTGTGTCTCTTTTGCTGTCTTGCATATAGGGTTATCGTTACCTTCTTTCTAAATTCCATATATATGCATTAGTGTACTGTATTGGTGTTCTTTCTGGCTTACTTCACTCCTTATAATAGGCTCCAGTTTCATCCACCTCTTTAGAACTGATTCAAATGTATTCTTTTTAGTGGCTGAGTAATATTCCATTGTGTATATGTACCACAGCTTCCTTATCCATTCATCTGCTGATGGGCATCTAGGTTGCTTCCATGTCCTGGCTATTATAAACAGTGCTGCGATGAACATTGGGGTGCACGTGTCTCTTTCAGATCTGGTTTCCTCAGTGTGTATGCCCAGAAGTGGGATTGCTGGGTCATATGGCAGTTCTATTTCCAGTTTTTTAAGGAATCTCCACACTGTTCTCTATAGTGGCTGTACTAGTTTGCATTCCCACCAACAGTGTAAGAGGGTTCCCTTTTCTCCACACCCTCTCCAGCATTTATTGCTTATAGACTTTTGGATAGCAGCCATTCTGACTGGCGTGAAACCATACCTCATTGTGGTTTTGATTTGCATTTCTCTGATAATGAGTGATGTTGAGCATCTTTTCATGTGTTTGTTAGCCATCTGTATGTCTTCTTTGGAGAAATGTCTGTTTAGTTCTTTGGCCCACTTTTTGATTGGGTTATTTTTCTGGAATTGAGCTTCAGGAGTTGCTTGTATATTTTTGAGATTAATTCTTTGTCCATTACTTTGTTTGCTATTATTTTCTCCCATTCTGAAGGCTGTCTTTTCACCTTGCTTATAGTTTCCTTTGTTGTGCAGAAGCTTTTAATTTTAATTAGGTCCTGTTTATTTTTGCTTTTATTTCCAATATCTGGGAGGTGGGTCATAGAGGATCCTGCTGTGGTTTATGTCGGAGAGTGTTTTGCCTATGTTTTCCTCTAGGAGATTAAGAGTTTCTGGTCTTACATTTAGATCTTTAATCCATTTTGAGTTTATTTTTGTGTATGGTGTTAGAAAGTGTTCTAGTTTCATTCTTTTACCAGTGGTTGACCAGTTTTCCCAGCACTTGTTAAAGAGATTATCTTTTCTCCATTGTATATTCTTGCCTCCTTTGTCAAAGATAAGGTGTCCATAGGTGCGTGGATTTATCTCTGGGCTTTCTATTCTGTTCCATTGATCTATATTTCTGTCTTTGTGCCAGTACCATACTGTCTTGATGACTGTGGCTTTGTAGTAGAGACTGAAGCCAGGCAGGTTGATTCCTCCAGTTCCATTCTTCTTTCTCAAGATTACCTTGGCTATTCGAGGTTTTTTGTATTTCCATACAAATTGTGAAATTATTTGTTCTAGTTCTGTGAAAAATACCGTTGGTAGCTTGATATGGATTGCACTGAATCTATAGATTGCTTTGGGTAGTATACTCATTTTCACTGTATTGATTCTTCTGATTCATGAGCACGGTATATTTCTCCATCTATTTGTGTCCTCTTTGATTTCTTTCACCAGTGTTTTATAGTTTTCTATATTTAGGTCTTTTGTTTCTTTAGGTAGATATATTCCTAAGTATTTTATTCTTTTCGTTGCAATGGTGAATGGAATTGTTTCCTTAATTTCTCTATTTTCTCATTGTTAGTGTATAGGAATGCAAGGGATTTCTCTGTGTTAATTTTATATTCTGCAACTTTACTATATTCATTGATTAGCTCTAGTCATTTTCTGGTAGAGTCTCTAGGGTTTTCTATGTAGAGGATCATGTCATCTGCAAATAGCAAGAGTTTTACTTCTTCTTTTCCAATATAGATTCCTTTTATTTCTTATTCTGCTCTGACTGCTCTGGCCAAAACTTCCAAAACTATGCTGAATAGTTGTGGTGAGAGCAGGCGCTTTTGTCTTGTTCCTGACTTGAGGGGAAATGCTTTCAATTTTTCACCATTGAGGGTGATGCTTGCTGTGGGTTTGTCATATATAGCTTTTATTATGTTGAGGTATGTTCCTTCTATTCCTGCTTTCTGGATTGTTTTTATCATAAATGGATGTTGAATTTTGTCAAAGGCTTTCTCTGCATCTATTGAGATAATCATATGGTTTTTATTTTTCAATTTGTTAATGTGGTGTATTAAATTGATTGATTTGCAGATACTGAAGAATCCTTGCATCCCTGGGATAAAGCCGACTTGGTCATGATGTATGATCTTTTTAATATGTTGTTGGATTCTGTTTGCTAGAATTTTGTTAAGGATTTTTGCATCTATGTTCATCAGTGATATTAGCCTGTAGTTTTCTTTTTTTGTGGCATCTTTGTCAGGTTTTGGTATTAGGGTGATGGTGGCCTCATAGAATGAGTTTGGAAGTTTACCTTCCTCTGCAATTTTCTGGAAGAGTTTGAATAGGATAGGTGTTAGGTCTTCTTTAAATTTTTGGTAGAATTCAGCTGTGAAGTCGTCTGGTCCTGGGCTTCTGTTTGTTGGAAGATTTCTGATCACAGTTTCAATTTCCGTGCTTGTAATGGGTCTGTTAAGATTTTCTATTTCTTCCTGGTTCAATTTTGGAAAGTTGTACTTTTCTAAAAGTTTGTCCATTTCCTCCAAGTTGTCCATTTTATTTGCATATAGTTGTTGATAATACTCTCTTATGATCCTTTGTATTTCTGTGTTGTCTGTTGTGGGCACCTCACTTTTAAAAAGGAGCAGACTGGCCGGGCCAATGGCAGCGCTGGCGCGCAAAGCACTATAGGATGCAGTGTCATCACCAGACCCCACCCCAGGGTGTGGCCCACGGAAAAGCAAATAGCTGGTCCTTCAGTGCCAGCCTGGAACTCATAGTCTAGCGGGAGACTGTCCCTGAGTAGTGAACGTCTCTAGGCCAGAGTTTCCTCATCTGCAGAATGGGACTGATAGCAACTGTCTCAGACAGTTGTGTGAAAATTAATGAGCTGGTGAGGGTAAATAGTTTAGGCTAGAATAACCACGTAAGCACTCGGGAATCCTAGCCATGATTGTAAATGATATTAGAGAATTGTAAGATAGTGCTGAGGAAGCACAGAAAAGAGTGGTCCAAAGCAAGCCCCTTTCTTGGAGGAAGCGTCCAGAATTGTCTTGAAGAATAATTAGGAAATGTTAAGGCTACCACGGGTACTAAATCGTGATGAAAAAGACACTGAATGTTACTTTAGGACTATGAATTTATCCTTTGAGTGATGAGAACTCGTCCTCGCCAAATGACTCCAAGCAACAAAGCAAGGTCAGATTTGCGCTTTCCAACCCCGGTCCTTCTGTAGCTGTTGCAGGCTCAATCTGTGTGGCGCAGCATCCCACAGGCCTCTCACGGAGGTTGCACAAATGCCCGCGGCCGTCAGCCTGCAACTCCCTGCAGGCAATACTACCCAGCTCCTCTCGAGCACAGTGACCACCTGCTTCCATAGGAGTACTCTGGGCGTTTTGGCAGTGTTTAGATGGAGAAACAGTGGAAACAGTGTCAGACTTTATTTTGGGGGGCTCCAAAATCACTGCAGATGGTGATTGCAGCCATGAAATTAAAAGATGCTTACTCCTTGGAAGGAAAGTTATGACCAACCTAGATAGCATATTAAAAAGCAGAGACATTACTTTGCCAACAAAGGTCCATCTAGTCAAGGCTATGGTTTTTCCAGTGGTCATGTATGGATATGAGAGTTGGATTATGAAGAAAGCCGAGTGCCAAAAAACTGATGCTTTTGAACTGTGGTGTTGGAGAAGACTCTTGAGAGTCCCTTGGAAAGCAAGGAGATCCAACCAGTCCATTCTAAAGGAGATCAGTCCTGGATGTTCATTGGAAGGACTGATGCTAAGCTGAAACTCCAGTACTTTGGCCACCTCATGCAAAGAGGTGACTCATTCGAAAAGACCCTGATGCTGGGAGGGATTGGAGGCAGGAGGAAGAGGGGATGACAACGGATTAGATGACTGGATGGCATCACCGACTCGATGGACATGAGTTTGAGTGAACTCTGGGAGTTGGTGATGGACAGGGAGGCCTGGCGTGCTGCAATTCATGGGGTCGCAAAGAGTAGGACACGACTTAGTGACTGAACTGAACTGACAGTTGCTTGACCAGACTAGACGTGAGTCGCAGATTCAGGAAATAAAGAATCTTGGGCCTGTGCTATACTTGGCTCTGGGAAAAAAAAAACAAAGCAGACGCATTACTTTGTCAACAAAGGTCCATCTAGTCAAGGCTATAGTTTTTCCAGTGGTCATGTATGGATGTGAGCTGGACTCTAAAGAAAGCTGAGCGCTGAAGAATTGATGCTTTTGAACTTTGGTGTTGGAGAAGACTCTTTGAGAGTCCCTTGGACTGCAAAGAGATCCAACCAGTCCATCCTAAAGGAGATCAGTCCTGAGTGTTCACTGGAAGGACTGATGTTGAAGCTGAAACTCCCATACTTTGGCCACCTGATGCAAAGAGCTGACTCATTTGAAAAGACCCTGATGCTGGGGAAGACTGAGGGCAGGAGGAGAAGGGGACAACAGAGGATGAGATGGTTGGATGGTATCACCGACTCAATGGACAAGAGTTTGGGTAGACTCCGGGAGTTGGTGATGGACAGGGAGGCCTGGTGTGCTGTGGTTCATGGGATCACAAAGAGTCAGACACGACTGGGTGACTGAACTGACTGATGGATGTAGAACCACAGAGACAGAGGGCCAACAATATACTTATACTTGGAACAACTGCACGGGGGGCCAGTGCTCCTAAACACCATGTTGTTCAAGGATCAACTGCTACATACACACAAGGGGAGTAGAAACACAGAATTAACTAGCTGGTCTCATAAAGCAGGACTGTGAGAATAGGAAAAGGACAAATCAGTAACAGATTTTTATAAAAGGTTGCAGAGGCCTGAGTGAGACAGCTCATAGGACGTTCTCACACAACTAGGGGACTGTGAGCATAAACTGGGTGTCTAGAGGCATCCAAGAGGCACAGTAATTAAAGGCAAAGACATGCTTTGTCTCCTTCCTGATTTTTCACTTCCCTGTCTCCCCATCTTTGAGCAGACACAAACCCTAGAAGACTCTGAAACATACCTAAATTCACCATAGTTTCATATAGTCCTACCTAACATGATGGTTTCTCCTGAAGAAAAATTAAACTCACAAAGAAAAAGAAAAGATAACTGAATTGGGAATTTTACTTTAATCCAAATAGTTTACAACTCTGAGATAAAAATAAAGATGAATCAATTTTACTCACCAACAGTTTCTTCTGATGCAGCAGTCAAAGCTAGAAACTTTTTTGTATTTTCCATTTCCTCGTTACTTTGCAAAACTTCACCATTTTTTGCAGACTAATAAAAAAGAAGAAAAGCTTAAACATGGGGAAAGAAGGCAACTGCATTCATTGATATATTTTTTTAAATTCTAAGATGGTTTCCAATTCAGTTCATAAATACAGGTCATTTTTACTCCTTTAATTAGGAAATCTGTTCATGTTTCCTGTTTCCTCAAAATTCTGTCAATGAGTATTCCCAGTTAAGAGTTGGAATATGTCTATCTCTGTATGATAATTACCATGCTTTAAATTTCTGTTTAATAATAAGCAAGTTTCATATATTTCAAAATTGGTATTATTTTATTATGATTCCAGCTATAATTCATATTTCCAAGCAAGTAAAAATTTGCTTTGATATTCAACAGACGTAAGTGATAGACTAACTTTTCCTGCTAAAATTTATTTCTCTAGCTTAAAGCCAGAGAAGGCAATGACAACCCACTCCAGTACACTTGCCTGGAAAATCCCATGGATGGAGGAGCCTTGTAGGCTACAGTCCATGGGGTTCGCTAGGAGTCGGACACGACTGAGCAACTTCACTTTCACTTTTCACTTTCATGCATTGGAGAAGGAAATGGCAACCCACTCCAGTATTCTTGCCTGGAGAATCCCAGGGACGGGGGAGGCTGGTGGGCTACCGTCTGTGGGATCGCACAGAGTTGGACACAACTGAAGCGACTTAGCAGCAGCAGCAGCAGCTTAAAGCACTGCATTTTATATACTTACTTTTCCATCCCAGTGGTATTCCTGGGAACCTTGTAAAAATGTATTCTTAACTACTTTACTGTTAATTCACATCATTGCCTGGGAGATTTCCTAGAAGTCAGTCAACTAATCAAGGAAGAATTTATCAAAAACAATCCATCTGTTGTTATAATGTTCATTATCTTAAAAGTGCAATGGGTATATACAAGTCAGTGCCAACATCTGGTCAACTTCCGCCCCTCAATACTACAGAGAATAAAAGGTCCAAGAAGGCCAAGGAGAGTTAATCAAGCATTAGAAATTCACTAAGACAGAAGTATATAGAGCATGGTCACAGACCACAAGCATTTTACAGCTTATCAAAGAGATCTTGACCAGCATGTGAAATAGTCAACTCCTCGCTTGTTTGTCACAGAAGTTTACTCAAATAATGATAGTAACCAGGAGGTTAGATGTTTTTGTTTTGTGTACTTATCTCCAAACTGTAAGCTTGCTGAAGAAAAAGCTGACATATATAGCTGATGAAAGTAGGCACCAAAGTCCTTCCTATTCCAGACATGGAGGAACCCAGGCACCCAGGCCAGACACTGGAGAGACAAGCCTATTGTACTGTCTGGGGAATGAAGACGCTCAGGGCAGTGCCCGAAATCTGGAATCCTGCAAAATCACTTCTCCAGCTCTGGAAAACTGTCTCCCTCACTGCTCCCTCACCCCATACACACATATAAATACTACTGCCCTACCTCCACAAAATAAATTAAGGCAGACCATACTAACACTACCAGAGGCCATGCTATTCCTACTTATTAGAAGAAGTTGCTTCTCACATATCAGCATAAGGTTATACAATTCTTACCTTAAGTTCCTCCCACAGCTTTATTCTCATTTCTAGACCTTGCTTCTTAATTTCTTTTTCTCTGTATTGTCTCTTCACCAATATCTTGTCAAGCCTCTTCATCTTCCGAATAGCATCCTGAAGTTGAGAATCTAATTCTTTTAATTCAAATTCATCTGTATTATGTTGAAAGTAGAAATGAGCATGAAGTTTATTAAAATCATAAAGCTTTTTTTTCTTTTTTTACTTTTACTATTTGTTCTTTCATTCAACAAATGTTTATGGTTGGTGTAATAACTAACATTGGTGTCATGTATCTTGGTTTGGAAAAAAGTGAAAGTGAAAGTGTTAGTCATTCAGCCATTTCCAACACTTTGCCACCCTATGGACTGTGGCCTTCCAGGCTCCTCTGTGCATGACATTTTCCAGGTAAGAATACTGGAATGAGCAGCCTTTCCATTCTCCAGGGGTTCTTCCCAACCCAGGGATCAAATCTGGGCCTTCTGCTTTGCAGATGGATTCTTTACCATCTGAGCCACCAGGGAAGCCTGCTTTCGCTTTTTTTTTTTTTTTTTTTCCCATATAATTATCTAACAACCTTGTGAAATAGACATTTACTTCTCTTTTACAGTTGAGATAATTTAATCCTTTCAAATAGCTAATAAATTGTAGCACTGAATTCAGAAGTGGGTCTAATATGATTTTTAACCCCAAATTCTTTCTCCTTCATTCTGCTATACTTTCTATATTCATAACTAACAAAGAATAAGACAAAGACCCTATCCTGAAATTGCTTTAGACTAACTGAAAGAGACGTCACTTACACAAATAGCTATAGTAAAATGTAGCATGTCAGAGACACAGAGTAATTCCACCATGTTAGAAACAAATTCAGAAAAGTACACCATGTATCTAAACACCTTTCATGTACACCCCTTCCTGTTATTCTATTTTCCTGAAACACCTTAAAGTAAAAGTGAAAGTTGCTCAGTCATGTCTGACTCTTTGCAACCCCATGGAATATACAGTCCATGGAATTCTCCAGGCCAGAATGCTGAAGTTGGTAGCCTTTCCCTTCTCCAGGGGATCTTCCCAACCCAGGGACCGAACCCAGGTCTCCCACATTGCAGGTGGATTCTTTACCAGCTGAGCCACCAGGGAAGCCCAAAACACTCTAAAATGTTCTTGAATTATGGATAATTGATAGTTAGGAACTATTTAGAACTTCCGTTATTTTTCACTTATGATTATGCTTAATAATATTAATAATTATCATTATGATTATGGTCATATTAATAATAACAGCTAATGCCCCAGACAGTAAAGAATCCTTCTGCAAAGCAGGAGACCCGGGTTCAATCCCTGGGTCAGGAAGATCCCCTGGAGAAAGGAATGCCTATCCACTCAGTATTCTTGTCTGGAAAATCCCATGGACAGAGGAGCCTGGCAGGCTACAGTCCATGGGGTCACAAAGAGCCAGACATGACTGAGCGACTAATACTATCACTACTACTAACATTTATACATTTACCTGATAGATACAGTGTTAAATGCTTTATTTACATTCATTATCTTGTATAATCCTCACCATAAACCAGCAAGATGGAATAATTATTGCCCCTATTTTACAAATTAGTAAACTGAGGCTAATTTGTAACTGAGTTAAATACATGTCCAAGATCTATCATCTTATAACTAGTAAAAGGCAGAGTCAGTCTCTGCCCAGATCTGTGTTGACTCCAGAGCTAAAGCTCTTTACCGCCAGGAGATAACTCCTCTGTAAAGTCTGATGAAAGATGATAACCTGGCAATGAGCATAGGTGTTCAAGTCCTGAAGTCTCAGCTATCCCAGCTTAGATCATCAGAAATGCCATATTATGCAAAGAAAAGCCAAGTTTTGCAACTTTTGAAAATACAAAGAGTCCAATGGTGTTTCCCTATAATGTATATCACTTTCTCTTAAAAGAAAAGGAGATATGTTTAGAGGGAAGAAGCTTACCCAAAAAGAATACTGCTTCTACTAATAAGGAGACTCTACAAAC
Organism: Cervus canadensis; assembly: GCF_019320065.1. Classification (NCBI taxonomy): domain Eukaryota; kingdom Metazoa; phylum Chordata; class Mammalia; order Artiodactyla; family Cervidae; genus Cervus; species Cervus canadensis. The sequence continues at coordinate 36,415,974 of NC_057391.1, forward strand.
TGTATTGCTCACGTACGTCAAACGCAAAAGCCTCTAGTTCTAATTCCAACTGGTTAGCCCTAGCATTCTCAAGCTCCATGTATACAGGTGGTCTATCCAGCAGGCATTTTGAAGTTAACTCTTGCTACACAGAAACAATATAATGTAATGTACTATAAACATTACTAAATATAATGTAACGTAAACAATACAATGTAAATGGGGCCACTAGCTAGTCTCAACTCTAATACCTCGTTTCCTGATAACTGTAATCCTGAGTCACCTGGTCTGAGAGCTGATCTCATCCCAAACACAATTTAAATCAGTTCTCAAAGTTTATGAGCTTGTTACTGAACCCAAATTCATTCTGCTCACCGCATGACAGGCCAATAAACCAGAAAACGAGCTGCTGGAACAAGAAATGACAACTTGAGTCAAAAAACTAGCAGACTGAGAAGATGTCAGACTAGCAACTCAAAAAAACATCTCCCTGTCAGTCCAAATCTGGGCTCTTTTCAATATACAACAGGCGGAGGAGGAGGGACCCACTGTGGCACCAACCAATGGCTGAGCAGGGCTACTAATGGTTGCTGATTGACAGTTGCTCACTAACAGTCGCTTGCTTGGGGGAGGGGCCCACTGTGGCACCAACCAATGACTGAGTAGGGCCACTATAGCTGGTGTCTGCCTCGCTGCTACTGGGCCCCAAGCAGAAAGGTACAACTGCAGAAAGCAGCCAGGTGTGAACTAGCCCCCGGCTGCTCTAGCAACATCATTCTTCAACCCACAGAGCAAGGTGTGCAGGTGGCAGAGACCATTCGTGGCCATGTGGAGATGGCTGACACGCCCATCAACCAGAACCATTGTCTGAGGCAGTGGGCACTGTGAGCACAGCCCTCTGCTCGCCACACCAGCCAGCCTGTGACCCCCAAGGCAGCCTCAGAGCTGGTGCCCCCAGAGTGGAGCTCCCACCTGGCTGTTTGTGCAGCAGAAGCCAGCCAGCCTGGTGGGCTAGTCAAGGTCTGAGTGGAGAGGGGCAGCTGAGCAGCCCCTGCCTCAATGGGGCCCACAGGCCAGTGCCAGAGAGGGAAGAGGCCATCACGCCTCGGGTTCAGGCTGGGGAGGCCACCACTACAAGCTCAGCTTTCCTTTATAGTTTATAAATTATGGAGAACTCAAAGTAACTTTTGTTTTTGTGAGTTATGTCTATGGATAATTACCATATTAGAAATAAAAATTGAAGATTATTAATATATATTTATTCATTTTTAAATAATAAACATGGCATTACTTCTTACATTTTAACACAAATATAACTTTTATGACAAATAGCTACATTTTCCAAAAAAATTGTTGAGAAGAATAGTGATATTTTCAATCGTTAGTATCTGGATTAATAGAAGACAGCTGGATTCACGTATCTGCTTCGAAGTCAATCTACTGTAATCTGTTGCTTCACTTAAAGTATATGAAGAAAATTTGGCCTTACACAGTAGTTGGAAAGGGGAGGAGAAATACCCTTTTCAGATAATGGTGATGAAGAAGATAATTCTTCTTTAATACTAATATCAAAACCGGACAAGAGATAGTTTCTTAAAGGTTAGTTATAATGTGAAATCTGTAACCCTAGCTATTCCATAAATCCATGGATCTATTTTTCATGTTAAATGGATCTTTTATCCTGCATTGGTTACCTGGAAAACAGTGGTTCACTGAATTATGCAAATCTTCAAAATATATCACATTTGTTAATATTGCCACCGATTTTTATCAGAAAGGTCTAAGTACTAGGAAGTTGTAAAGCTCATATTGACATACACAAGTTTTCTAAGATTCTAAGTTTTTACTTGAAAGCTCAAATTTTATCATTGACAAAAAATACTGTCAGTTGTTTTCCTGAATTAACAGGTCCCTTTCATTTTTTACAAAAATGTCTGCCAAAATACTTAAGTCTGAATGATAATAGTTTGTCTGCCACTTATTCTTTCAAGTGAAAATGGAGTCCCATTAAAAAATGACCAGTTCAACTCTCAAAGTACCACACAAACACTTTTCCTCAACACAACCTTCATATTTTGGCATAGAGCAGAACTCCGTTATATGTACCTCCCAATTTACCACATAGGATATAAAAAAGATATGTACTCAAAAGTCAAGATTAATTAGAATTTAAAATTTTTACTGCTCCATCAAGAACATTCTTGAGTGACATCGGCTATTTCTTTCTTCTGCCTATGCCAGGCCTTAAAGAACACAATGACTATTAGTACACTTTGATGCCATTCATTGTCCTGATTCATGTCAAAGCACCAGCAATTTTACCCACCAATGCTTTTGTACCTTCAGTGAAACCACTCAGTGGGCAAAAAAGCAAACAGAATCATTTCAGTATTGTAATGAATTATAGTACTGATATATCAGTATTACAATGAAACTAGCTTTTACTTTGCCGAGTTCCTAAAAGGGCCTCAGAGCCCAGGGCTCTGCAGCCCATGTTTTGAGAACTGCAGTTCTAATTCACTTTGACCAGTATTAATAACCATGGGAAAAAAGGAGCTTTTTGAAATCCAGAAGTTATTAAAATCAAATGGGATTATCCTTTAAAAGGCATTTATATATTACAGGATACATTTTATCATACAATTTTCAAAAAGATCAATAAATTATGTCATAAAATACAGAAATACTTCCTACTTCATTAAAATGATTACAGTAACAATTTTGTTATATGACATATTTTATTATATTTCTATATGTACTTAACTCTTAATATTCTTATAAATAAGAACTTGGTGATTTGCTTGCTCACAAAAAAATGTATCTTATTACTTCTACATAATAAAAAATAAAAATAAATAATAAAAAACATATGTAATTCTAATATTTTAACTATAGCATCTGTAATTATCATTAGCTAATTACCAAGTAATTATCCTACCTGAACATTCAGGGACTATCTGATGTTGACCCAAGTTCAAATCTTCATCTGACCCCTCTTCAGGCAATTTTATTTTCTCAGAGTAGCTTTCCCCTTTATTATCATTACTGTTTCTACTCTCCTCTGTGTTATCGCTTTCTGAGTGGCCTTCTTTACCAGAGCTCAAATTGATTGCAGTATCAACCTAAAAATTATTTCCAAAGAAATAATTTTCAAAAATAATGTTTTTTATTTTACATTTCTAGACTATTTTAACTCAAATATAAGTATATATAAGGACATGCATCATACAGTAGTGTTAAATTATTCTAGAAATATAACACTTGATAAAATACAATTTACATACACAATTAAATTTAATAACATTTGCACCAAAGTAATATGCACCACTCTCCAGCAATTTCTAGCAATAATAGAGAAGAATCAGTCCCAAAAAGAATCTCTCTCTGTCAAGCTCTGAGGATGAGGAACGATGGTCCCTGCTGCCTGAGCTTACTCTCAGGTGAAGAGTCAAGGATCTAGAGCAGGACTAAGCAACACAGTAGTCACTGGTCACATGTGGCTATCGAACAGCTGCAAAGTGAACAGTCTGAATTGAGTGTGCTTCTAATGGAGTTCCTCAAATCAGAACCATGTGCTTTGGGTAATCATTTACTCTTATACTAGTCACAGCTTTTCTATTTCATTTTGGTTTCTCTTTCCATTTTAGCAAAGTTTATTTGCTAAAAACTGGTGAAGACACCAGTTTGGTGCAGCTGTGTTTTCCTAAGAGAGGACAGGAAAACACATCCATGGCTGCACAAAGCAAAAACAGGGATCACAGGGCTTGAAGGCTGTGCTTGGCAGTAAAAGTCACCTTGGAAATTAACACAGCCCACAAGAGAGGCAAAAACTTCAGGGAAAGTGGAGACATACCTTTCCCCTCCAATGGACGGAATGTCTGCTCCAGCCCTACAGGACTCAGCCCTTGGAGGCTTTCATGCTCATGGTCTACACTCCATCACTGCAATCTGGGTCCCCTTGTGAATCTCCAGGACAGAAGGTAGGTAGTGCTGAGAATTAAACTGCCAGGGTTTAATTGCTTACACGACTGCACAAGCATCTCTTCACCTGAACTAGGACATAAGCCCCAAGAGAACTGAGCTGAGTCAGTAGTATGAAAATCACAACTGATGTTTCCTGAGGAATTACTACTGGCCAGGTCCTGTGCTGAGTGCTCGACACGCACTGCCTCAGTCACGTCTCACAATGACCCTGTGGGATAGGTGTTACTGCCCCAAGTTAACAGAGAAGAAAACAGGTACATTATGGACTGAAACTAGTAGAGAGCCAATTTATAATAAGCAAAACAATGCTTACTTTATGTGATCTTGGAAGTGTTAAAGAGGGTTTCCTGTTCAAAAATATTCTTCTGTGAAAGGCCAGGTAAAGCCTAAAATTCCATAATATCCAGTAAATTCTTAAGGCTGCATAGTTTTGTGAAAATGCTGAAATTGCTAGAAGTCACATGAGCCCTGTCAGTAATTTATATCTTGGCATAAATGAATCGAGCTGACCTTTCCCTGAGAATGAGTTTTTATACAGGTGTAACATAATGAGATATTAGCAACTACTCAGATACCACATTTCAGGATACACAAAGATCTTTCACATGTGTCATCCATATGATCCTGACTCTTAGAATGAGCAGAAAAAATGAGACAAAAGACATGAAACAGAACAAAAGGAAAATACTGACCATTTCACAATTTTACCCACAGTTTCCCACCCCACTAGCAACAACCATCTCCCCATCCCACTGCCCACGGGCCTCTCTATTCCCGACCCTTCTGATTGTCTACCCTGTGGTCTGTTTGCTTTTTCTTACTTCTTCATTCTCAAAGCCACATTCAGTTTCCACTTTTCATTGTTTCATGTCCCCTACTTCATATCTCCATGTTAGTCCCAGGAAAGGTAGGTAGTCTATAAAAACACTTTCAAACAATTAGATCCCTACCTGAAAGCCATGAGATTTTTACACCAGTTGCAACAATTGGCTCTTTCAAGAAAAATATTCAGAAGCAACAACAAACCAAAATTCTAAGAATGAGAACTATACCATTACTACAGAAATTTCATTAAAATTCTAGCATTTTAGGGACTTCCTGGCAGTCCAGTGGTTAAGAATCTATGCTTCCACTGCAGGGGATGCAGCTTCAATCCCTGATCGGGGAAATTAGATCCCACAAGCTACACACCATATGGCAAAAAAAAAAAACCCTCTAGCATTTTAAATTCATTTTCTGCCACTCCGAAATTTTTGCAAGAAATAAGACAAATGAGCAATAAAACTAATCAAAATACTAGGATTTATTATTCTGACAATGTAAAACATCTTACAGACACTGAATCATTTGCAGTCAGCAGTCAACATGCAGCATACCTGTGGATTTTCTACCCCAACCCCAGATGAACCTTACTGATTTTCCACGAACTTGATTAAGACAAATCACAACTTTTACAAAGTCTTGCCTTTGATATAAGTATCAAAGTCCTTGTTGGTTAATAAATATGCTAGAGTTTGTTTTGACCTACAGTTTAGTGGGTTCAAATAAAATATGCCTGGAATTAATTGCTGATATATTTCTTTTAAATAAATTTTGAATGAGGTAATATTAAGCTATGTTTTAAAACATGTGCATCAATATTGTGAAGTTGCTGCTTTAAAAAAAAATCATCACCCAGGAATATGTAAGCAGAAATACTAATCCTTTGCTACTCTAAAATTTGTCAGGTCTTTGTAAATATATTATCCTACCTACATAAAACGGTAAAAATTTCATTCTAAATTTGTTAAACACAGTTATGTGACTAGCTACTATGTGTCTGACTTTACACTGAATCCCATGAAAAATAACACAGGAAAGACTGACCAATTAGGTTAAAGAATTAAGGCCAATTAGCCAAGACATATTGAGTACTTACTAGGTGCTGGTCACTTCTAAAAATTGCAGATATTTCACTCATTTTATCCCCAAAACATGCCTAAAAGGTGGACAGTATTATTACACCTTTGAACAGATTAGGAAACTGACACAGAGAGTCAAAGTATTAATAATTTTCCAAAATCACATAAAATGTGGTCAGCAGAGCCTATTTTGAACCCATAACTCCAGAGTTTAGGTTTATAATGAGTAAGCTTGAGACTAAAGAGTCTAAAATTGTTTTGGACTACTGGAATCTAAAATTGTTTTAGGTTCCAGTTTGGGCTATATGGAAAACCAAATAAACTGAAACCTTCCATCTACTTAGAAATGAATAGTTCTAAGTTCACAAGGATACTGGGGAAATTGCCAGTCAAAAGAAATTAAAAGGAAACTAACATCTATTTCTGCTTTATTGACTACGTCAAAGCCTTTGACTGGGTGGGTCACAATAAACTGTGGAAAATTCTGAAAGAGATGGGAATACCAGAACACCTGACCTGCCTCTTGAGAAACCTGTATGCAGGTCAGGAAGCAACAGTTAGAACTGGACATGGAACAACAGACTGGTTCCAAATAGGGAAAGGAGTACGTCAAGGCTGTATATTGTCACCTGCTTATTTAACTTATATGTAGAGTACACCATGAGAAACGCTGGGCTGGAGGAAGCACAAACTGGAATCAAGATTGCCGGGAAAAATATCAATAACCTCAGATATGCAGATGACACCAACCTTACGGCAGAAAGTGAAGAGGAACTAAAGAGCCTCTTGATGAAAGTGAAAGAGGAGAGTGAAAAAGTTGGCTTTAAGCTCAACATTCAGAAAACTAAGATCATGGCATCCGGTCCCATCACTTCATGGGAAATAGATGGGGAAACAGTGGAAACAGTGTCAGACTTTATTTTTTTGGGCTCCAAAATCACTGCAGATGGTGACTGCAGCCATGAAGTTAAAAGATGCTTACTCCTTGGAAGGAAAGTTATGACCAACCTAGATAGCATATTAAAAAGCAGAGACATTACTTTGCCAACAAAGGTTCGTCTAGTCAAGGCTATGGTTTTTCCACGGGTCATGTATGGATGTGAGAGTTGGACTATAAAGAAAGCTGAGTGCAGAAGAATTGATGCTTTTGAACTGTGGTGTTGTAGAAGACTCTTGAGAATCCCTTGGACTGCAAGGAGATCCAACCAGTCCATCCTAAAGGAGATCAGTCCTGGGTGTTCATTGGAAGGACTGATGTTGAAGCTGAAACTCCCATACTTTGGCCCCCTGATGCGAAGAGCTGACTCATTGGAAAAGACCCTGATGCTGGGAAAGATTGAGGGCAGGAGGAGAAGGGAACAACAGAGAATGAGATGGTTGGATGGCATCACCGACTTGATGGACATGGGTTTGGGTGGACTCCAAGAGTTGGTGATGGACAGGGAGGCCTGGCGTGCTGCAGTTCATGGAGTCGCAAAGAGTTGGACATGACTGAATGACAAAACCGAACTGAAAAGCTGAAAAACCTGTATACAGGTCAAGAAGCAACAGTTAGAACCAGACATGGAACAATGGACTAGTTCAAAATTGGGAAAGGATTACATCAAGGTTGTATATTGTAACCCTGCTTATTTAACTTATAGGCAGAGCACATCACGCAAAATGCCAGGCTAGATGAATCACAAGCTGGAATCAAGATTGCCAGGAGAAAATATCAGCGACCCCAGATATGAAGGTGACATCACCCTAATGGCAGAAAGCAGAGAGAAACTAATGAGACTTTTGATGAAGGTGACAGAGGAGAGTGAAAAATCTGGCTTAAAACTCAACATTCAAAAAGATAAGTTCATGGCATCGAGTCTCATCACTTCATGGCAAATAAATGGGGAAAAGGTGGAAACAGTGACAGACTTTTATTTTCTTGGGCTCCAAAATCAGTGCTCCAATGCAAACAGTGACTGCAGCCATGAAATTAAAAGACGTTTCCTCCTTGGGATAAAAGCTATGACAAACTTAGACAGCGTATTAAAAAGCAGAGACATCACTTTGCCAACAAAGGTCCATATAATTAAAGCTACGTTTTTCTCAGTAATCATGTACAGATGTGAGAGTTAGACCATAAAGAAGGCTGAGCACAAAATAATTAATGCTTTCGAATTGTGGTGCTGGAGAAGACTCTTGAGGGTCCCTTGGACAGCAAGGAGAGCAAAACAGTCAATCCTAAAAGATATCAATCCTGAATATTCATTGGAAGGACTGGTGCTGAAGCTGGAGCTCCAAGTGGTTAAGCTCCACTTTAACCACCTGATGCAGAGCTGAATCATTGGAAAAGACCCTGATGCTGGGAAAGATTGAAGGCAGGAGGAGAAGGGGATGACAGAGGATGAGATAGTTGGATGGCATCACCAACTCAATGGACGTGAGTTTGAGCAAACTCCGGGAGATGGTGAAGGACAGGGAAGCCTAGCGTACTGCAGTCTACGGGGTTGCAAAGAGTTAGACACAACTTAGAGACTGAACAACAACAACGAAAACTGAAATAGGAACCTTGTAAATCCCTAAAACAGATGCCCTGGTCGGGGCTGGGTGGGAGTGGAGTGTGTGTGTGTTAAGTTGCTTCAGTCATGTCTGATTCTTTGCGACCCTATGGACTGCAGCCCACCAGGCTCCTCTGTCCATGGGATTCTCCAGGCAAGAATACTGGAGGGCTCTGCCATGCCCTCCTCCAGGGGATCTTCCCAACTCAGGTACTGAACCTGCGTCTCTTATGTCTCGCACTGGCAGGCAGAACTCTTTACCACTAGTACCAGGACAGGTAAAAGAAAAATATGCTGGCCTCAGAAAGCCATGGCCTTGGGCTTTACCACCTACAACAGAGCTAGGAGACTAGGACTTGGGCTCATGCAAGACAAGATGGAGAAGACCCTTCCCTCTCCTGCTTCATGAAGCTGGATCCCTTAAAAAGGTGCCTCCTCAGTAACAGTGCAGACTAGAAAAATATATCTATCCAAAAGCACAGGATACAAACAAAAAATGTGTCTGTGTTCCAAGTGGGAAACAGTCTTCCCTGAGAATGTGCAACCATGCAGTCATGCTTTATGTGGGTTTGAATTCCAATTAATATTATTCATGTATTCTGGAATGCTTCAAGATGAAAAATTAGCCGGAAAAAAAAGATTCATGCCAGCGGTATCTCTGAGCCATTTGGTAGAAGCAAACAGAAACTTGCTCCGGAAGGTACAGCTTCAAATCAGGCTCCATAAATTTTCCAAAATTAAAACTTACAATCCCAAATTTCAAAAGCCATGAACACATGACCAACAGTAAACAAGAATCAGAATAAACAAAAGAACTTAATATATTACTATAAAAATCTGATAAAGATTAATATTTTAATATTAATATTTAATATTCTTTTTTTCATTTATTTTTATTAGTTGGAGGCTAATTACTTTACAATATTGTAGTGGGTTAATATTTAATATTCTTAGGAAAGAATCCAAATAACACAAAAAGAATAAGATACTCTTTTTAAGAATTCTCCAATCCAGGGGATCTTCCCAACCCTGGGATCAAACCCAGGTCTCTCACAGTGCAGGTGGATTCTTTATCAGCTGAGCCACAAGGGAAACTCAGAAATATTGGAGTGGATAGCCTATCCCACTCCAGTAGATCTTCCCAACCCAGAAATCAAACCAGGGTCTCCTGCATTGCAGGCAGATACTTTACCAACTGAGCTACCAGGGAAGCCCTAATAATAAGCAAGATTCCTCTAGGAGTTTTATAGTTTCTGGTCTTACATTTAGATCTTTAATCCATTTTGAGTTTATTTTTGTGTATGGTGTTAGAAAGTGTTCTAGTTTCATTCTTTTACAAGTGGTTGACCAGTTTTCCCAGCACCACTTGTTAAAGAGGTTGTCTTCTTTCCATTGTATATCCTTGCCTCCTTTGTCAAAGATAAGGTGTCCATAGGTTCGTGGATTTATCTCTGGGCTTTCTATTCTGTTCCACTGATCTATATTTCTGTCTTTGTGCCAGTACCATACTGTCTTGATGACTGTGGCTTTGTAGTAGAGTCTGAAGTCAGGCAGGTTGATTCCTCCAGTTCCATTCTTCTTTCTCAAGATTATTTTGGCTATTCGAGGTTTTTTGTATTTCCATACAAATTGTGAAATTCTTTGGTCTAGTTCTGTGAAAAATACCGTTGGTAGCTTGATAGGGATTGCATTGAATCTATAGATTGCTTTGGGTAGAATAGCCATTTTGACAATATTGATTCTTCCAATCCATGAACACGGTATGTTTCTCCATCTGTTTGTGTCCTCTTTGATTTCTTTCATCAGTGTTTTATAGTTTTCTATGTATAGGTCTTTTGTTTCTTTAGGTAGATATACTCCTAAGTATTTTATTCTTTTTGTTGCAATGGTGAATGGTATTGTTTCCTTAATTTCTCTTTCTGTTTTTTCATTGTTAGTATATAGGAATGCAAGGGATTTCTGTGTGTTAATTTTATATCCTGCAACTTTACTATATTCATTGATTAGCTCTAGTAATTTTCTGGTAGAGTCTTTAGGGTTTTCTATATAGAGGATCATGTCATCTGCAAACAGTGAGAGTTTTACTTCTTCTTTTCCTATCTGGATTCCTTTTACTTTTTTCTGCCTCTGATTGCCTGTGGCCAGAACTTCCAACACTATGTTGAATAGTAGTGGTGAAGAGTGGGCAACCCTTGTCTTGTTCTGATTTCAGGGGAAATGCCCTTCAATTTTTCACCAATTGAGGGTGATGCTTGCTGTGGGTTTGTCATAAAACACTCTCCACATAAATCTCACAGCAAGATCCTCTATGACCCACCTCCCAGAATATTGGAAATAAAAGCAAAAATAACAAATGGGACCTAATGAAACTTAAAAGCTTTTGCACTACAAAGGAAACTATAAGCAAGGTGAAAAGACAGCCATCAGATTGGGAGAAAATAATAGCAAATGAAGCAACAGACAAAGGATTAATCTCAAAAATATACAAGCAACTCCTGCAGCTCAATTCCAGAAAAATAAATGACCCAATCAAAAAATGGGCCAAAGAACTAAACAGACATTTCTCCAAAGAAGACATACAGATGGCTAACAAACACATGAAAAGATGCTCAACATCACTCATTATTAGAGAAATGCAAATCAAAACCACAATGAGGTACCATTACACGCCAGTCAGGATGGCTGCTATCCAAAAGTCTACAAGCAATAAATGCTGGAGAGGGTGTGGAGAAAAGGGAACCCTCTTACACTGTTGGTGGGAATGCAAACTAGTACAGCCACTATGGAAAACAGTGTGGAGATTTCTTAAAAAACTGGAAATAGAACTGCCATATGACCCAGCAATCCCACTTCTGGGCATACACACTGAGGAAACCAGATCTGAAAGAGACACGTGCACCCCAATGTTCATCGCAGCACTGTTTATAATAGCCAGGACATGGAAGCAACCTAGATGCCCATCAGCAGATGAATGGATAAGGAAGCTGTGGTACATATACACCATGGAATATTACTCAGCCATTAAAAAGAATTCATTTGAATCAGTTCTAATGAGATGGATGAAACTGGAGCCCATTATACAGAGTGAAGTAAGCCAGAAAGATAAAGACATTACAGCATACTAACACATATATATGGAATTTAGAAAGATGGTAACGATAACCCTATATGCAAAACAGAAAAAGAGACACAGAAATACAGAACAGACTTTTGAACTTTGTGGGAGAATGTGAGGGTGGGATATTTCAAAAGAACAGCATGTATACTATCTATGGTGAAACAGATCACCAGCCCAGGTGGGATGCATGAGACAAGTGCTCGGGCCTGGTGCACTGGGAAGACCCAGAGGAATCGGGTGGAGAGGGAGGTGGGAGGGGGGATCGGGATGGGGAATACGTGTAAATCTATGGCTGATTCATATCAATGTATGACAAAACCCACTGGAAAAAAAAAAATAAAAATAAAAAAAAAAAGCAAGATTCACAATAAACAAAAGAACTTAAGATATTATTATAAAAAGCTGATAAACAGTTCTAATGAGTCTGAAGAAAGAATCCAAATAACACAAAAAGATTAAGATACATTTGAAAATAAATGACAAAGGACTTCAAGAAATTAAAAATATATCATTAAGATTAAAAATTCAATGGATAGATTAAAGAACAGATTTGACATAGTATTAGAAAGAATTCTAAGAAATATATATTAAAAATTCCACAGCATGATGCACAGAAAAATGAAATTTTTTTAAAAAATTTTAAGAGACATAAAGAATAGAAGAGAAAGGTTCAACAGAAATTTTATTGGACTTCCAGGATGTCAAAATAGAAAAAAAAAAATGCAGGCAATATTCGAAACATGTGAAAAATACAGTGGCTAAGAAGTTTTTTTAAAAAAAAATAAAAAACACACATTCTTACATTGAAGTAGTACTAGTCTCCAGAAAGACAAATTAAATAAGTCCATACCTAGGGGAGTAATAATAGATATCAAAGACAAAGGGAAAAAAAAATAAAGTGGCTAGAGAAAAATATCTAAACTAGACAACCGACACTGGAATGAATATTGGGCTTACACAAAAGCCTTCTCACTGGCAACAAAAGAGGCAAGTATCTAAATGTAAAATACAAAACTATAAAACTTTCAGAAGAAAAAACAGGAACAAATCTTTGGGAACTTGGGTTAGACAAAGGATTCTTAGATACAACCAAAAACACAATTCTCAAAAGAAAAAAGCATGATGAATTGCACTTAAAATTTTAAATGCTCTTTAAAAGACACAGTTAAGGAAAGAAAAACCAAGCTATAGACTAGGAGAAAATATTTGCAAATCATATATCTGACAAAAGACTATTTACTTACTGTTAACTTTTCACAGTTCTTTATGTATTCTAGATAAAGTCTTTTGAACATAAATGTTAAAAAAGATATGTGAATTGTAAATAAGCACATAAAAACACAACATTATTAGTCATCAGGGAAATTCCAGTTACACCCTCAATGAGATACTACTTTATACTTATTGTATGTATGCAACTGTTTACAGCAGCTTTATTCATAATCACCAAAATCTGCAAACTACCCAAATGTTCCTCACCTGGGGAATGAATAAGCAAACTGTGGTTTACCCACACAATGGAATGCTACTAAGCAATAAAAAGATGTGAGCTATTGGAACAAGCATCAACATGGATAAGTCTCAAACGCATTGTGCCAGCAAACAAAAGCCAGACTCAGAAGCTACATTTTTTTTAACTTCACTCATATGACCTTCTGGAAAAGGAAAAACTATAGGGATAGAAAACAGATCCAGAGTTTCCAGGGATTAAGAGTAGGGGAGACTGTTTATGACAGGATAGCATGAGGGCATTTTTGAGAGGTAAGGATGGAACTGTTCTATATTGTGATTGTGATAACATCACTCCACACATGTGCCAAACTCAGAATTAAACACCAAAAAAGAGTGAATTTCACAGTATATAAAATGTTTAAATTACAAGCAAAGAAGTCAATGAGATACTATGTAAATAGATGGGAAGCTTTACTATCACAAAATTAGAAATTCTCTCCAAGTTAATCTATAAATTCAAAGCAATTTCAATCAAAACCTCAACAGTATTTTTCACAGAACTTGAAAACTGTTCTAAAATATAAAAACAACAAAAAGCCAAGTATAGCTAGGACAGTCCTAGAGAAAAATATGATGGGGAGACCGATCTCATCAGATATCAAGAATTATTACAATGCTGTAAGAGTTAACACACAGTAATGATGCAGGATTAGATGAAACAAAACATAAGAGTTAAGCTAGAAACTGTATTTTACAAAGCTGCTTGCAGGCCGGATTCTGGATATGTGTTAGTTTCATCCAATTAGGTGCATCTGCACAAAATTTCTACCACAGAAATGAAGTAGAAGCCATCTTGCTAAGCTCCTGATGTGCAGCTGGTCTCTTTACTGACTGAGCCACCAAGGAAGCCCTATAATATTATAATATTGACAAGAAATATCAAAGGCAGTCACCTCTGCATGTCTAGTCACCAGTTTTATGGTTCTGAGAGATGTGTAGAATATCAGAGGCAGCAACAGCAGCAGCTTTCAGATCTCTGGATTTTGGATAAGGTGGTGTGACAGGGCTTCCCTAGTGGCTCAGCAGTATGGGCTCTGCCTGCAATGCAGAAGACACAGGAGACCTGGGTTTGATCCTTGAGTACGGAAGATCTCCTGGAGGAGGAAATGGAAAATCCCACAGACAGAGGAGCCTGACAGGCTACAGGCCATGGGGTCACAAAACAGTTGCACGTGACTGAGCATGCACGCACAGTGAGACCTGGAAACCAACAATCCACGGGAAGTCCCCTCCATGAGGGCCTTTTCAGCTGGCCCTCAACTGATTTAGGAACTGAATTTCTTGTATTCGATCTGGAATACATTCTAGGCTGGAAATGCCTAGAATGCTTTCTATTTCCAGCATTAAATCATGATAGATAATCCTCTAAGAGTTTTGTAATGCAGTCTAACCCATAAGTTGAAAGAGTAAGTGAGAAAGGAGTCAAAAAACTACAAAGAAAATTTTCACCATAAGCATCAAAATTTTTGTTTCCCACAACCTTAAAACAAACAAACTGCCCACATCACAGAGAGAAAAAAATACTTTAAAAAAAAATCAAATTAGATATTTTGAGAAAAAATAGAAAGACTAATAAAGATAATAAAGGGAGTCACAGCCAGGTAACGTACCTACTAAATATATACCATGTGGTCTTGATCCAAACACTGCTTTTTAAATTACTAAATCTTTTTCATAGTAAGAGTCAATACTGGCATAGTAGATATTGGAATACAAAGCTTTCTTATGAAAGAAGAAAAGTTAACAAATGAGCATTATCAAAGTACAACTATGGAAAAATAAGCCATACTCTATCCCCCCTCCCCCAAAGAAATGGAAAAGTAAAGAAGGAAAGAGTATTTTCACATTAAAAGATCCAAAGTAACAAACAAGAAATCTGTGAGTGCTCCCAAAACACACCTTTTAAAGAGGAACCTTAGAAGGGGATGTTAACAACTCTGGTTTACCAATTGCTAGAGATTGAAAGAAGTCGTTTATATCATTTCTAAACAGCAAAGTACCTTGAAGGATGCTGGTTCTGGTGACAGTACCTCCAAAGAAGCATTTGAACTTCGGCTCCCAGGACGTGTTCTTGAATTTGAGGCTGGTTTTGAAATTCCATCTAAGTTTCCCTTTATAATATCCATTGATATCCTGAAACAAAATTTTAAGCAAGTTGTGACCTGTATGTTTAAATGTTTCATCACTGTTAACATGCAGTTAACTCAGAGCCTCTGTTACAAGGATTATGTTGCTACCAAACTCACAGGACCCTAACTTCATCAAAAGATGTCTATGTCCACAGATCATTACATTTTACATTGCTGTAAGTGGAAAAAAACATGCTGCCCAGGAAGTTTGATTCTGAAAGTGGCTAAAAAAGTGCAGAAGTGAACGCCATTCACACTTTCGGATAACCACACCTCTCAGCCAAGACTCATGCTTCATGGTAATAATTTCCCAAGGCCTCCACTTGCTTTTGGTTTTACTTTCCTTATTCTAGCTCAGCCTTCAGCCTGGGCTCTCTCTCAGCTCTGATTTCTCCTCTCTTCCTTGGTACCGAATCTTCATGGAGTACCTGCTGCTGCTGCTGCAAGTAATCACTCTTCTATCAACCCTGCCCTACTAAGACCCACAATTCTACTTCTGCCCTGAAACAACAGAGAACTGAACCTACTCTATCTACTAGAGGACAGATTTTCATTATCTGGATACACATTGCCAATTTCCTTAACTATTTTTCGGGTGACACTATCCACCGGCCTTGTACCAGTCTGGCTGCTCTATTCCCAGGACTGTTTCCTAAAGCAGGAGATATTAGGCAGGGTGGTTTAATCTAATGAGAAAACTTGAGCGTTGCCAGCACCTTGATCCTGCCAAACTGTGCCCTTAATCAGGACCATTCCAGATTTGTTCAGTAACGCTGGGGTGGCATACATGCCAAACAAAATAGAAGAAACAGAGAGAATGTCAGAGTTTGCCTTCTCAATACTTAGCTTTACATATGTGTGACTGGATATCTTCCAACAAATCCTTTCCTAAATTCCTACTGGTTATGAATCAAACCATTTCTCTCATAAGAGAATAAAGGCAACTGCCTCTGGCCCAGTAAGTGAAACAATGTCCTTTTCTTACCCTACAAAATGACTCATCTATCTTTCTCTTTTTGAACAGGGAAGGCAGAGTCCAAGGAAGTTCCAGACACAGGAGGAAGCCCAAACATGAGCATTGCCATGCTCCTCCAAGGCACACCGAGGAATAATATGATTTAGCTCACAACCATTCAATGTACCGAGGCGTCAAGGACCAGTAGGTCAACTCTTTCCATCTCAGCAAATGAAAAAGGCATTGATCCCAACATTATTCAACTCTGTGAAAGGGTTTTGGGGCTCACTCAGGAAGGCACTGACATTATTATTGTGGGATGACGGATCACCCTGGCCCGTCACATCACAATCAAAAGCATTAAGTCACTGAAAGGCCAAATGTCTTGTAATGCCCTAAGCAGCCTGTCAAGGGAGACTTATTGCAGTGCACAGAGGGAGCAATGAGATGGAAGCCTGTGCAGAGCCCGCATAATACACTTCAATAATGGGAGGGGCACAGGGAACCACCAGTGGCACGGATCAGCTAAGAGGCTCCAGAAATCTCTCAATTTGCGTTAGAAATAGGTCTGTTCTTTTATGTTTGCTCCTGAAAATCATAAATAAAACACACTTCCCAGGATGGGTAGGGATATAACTTAACAATCTTAACGATTTGGCCATCTACAAAAAGTACGGATAAAGGGCAGTGAATTAGGAACTTAGAGATGTGGCTGAGTGTATTAGAAAACAATCTCAATAGCCACAGAGAAATTCCACAAGAAAAATAAAGCATTGTGCAAGAAAGCAAACAATCAAATGATAATTAAATACTTTTAATTATATAAGCACTGAATATTGATTTAACCAAATACTGTGCCTTAATTATATTGAGTGTATGTGAGAACAAGTATGTAAAAGGAAATGCATAAAAAATCTAATCTGTCAAAATAGGAAATCAAAGAGAATATCCAAAACTTGGTAAATCTAAACAACAGTTAAATAAGCATAATGTTTACAAGTTCAAGATATTTGTCCCTGAAGGATGTGACCTTTTTTTCCGTTGTACATATTATAATGTAGTTTGACATATTTTACTATATTACTTTAATAAGTTTTTTAAATTGCTTAATAATAAATGTAAAATATGAAATCTCCAAGGGACTGGAAGGAAACACACATCTAATTTACATAATAATGAGGTTTTTTGTTGTTGTTTAGTTGCTAAGTCCTGTCTGACTCTTTTGAATCCCCATGGACTACAGCTGCCAGGTTCCTCTGTCCATGGGATTTCCCAGGCAAGAATCATGGGGTGGGTTGCTATTTTCTTCTCCAGGGGATCTTCCCCACCCAGGGATCAAACCCACATCTCCTACTTGGCAGGTGAATTCTTTACCACTGAGCCACCTGGGAAGCCACTTTACCACAGGTTCAGTGGTAAAGAATCCGCCTGCCAATGCAGGAGACACAGGTTCCATCCCTGGGTTGGG
This sequence comes from Cervus canadensis, assembly GCF_019320065.1. NCBI lineage: Eukaryota > Metazoa > Chordata > Mammalia > Artiodactyla > Cervidae > Cervus > Cervus canadensis. The sequence continues at coordinate 36,433,557 of NC_057391.1, forward strand.
AAGATCCTCTGGAGGAGGAAACAGCAACCCACTCCAGTATTCCTGGCTGGAGAATCCCATGGACAGAGGAGATTGGTGGGCTACAATTCACAGTGTTACTAAGAATCAGACACAACTGAGCATGCACGAACACACCTGGGAAGCCCAAAAATGAGGTTAGTGACTTACCAAGCAGGACATCAAGAGCGTAAGTCAAAAAATAAGAGACTAGTACATGTGATCACATAACATTGACTGCTCTTGAGTATCAAAAAGAAAAAAAAAAAAACTCTAAATTAAAAGATAGATGAGAAACTGGAGAAAATATATGCAATATAGATAATATACAAAAGATTAATATATTTACATATTTAAAGAGCTCTTATCAACAAGGAAAAGAAGCATTACAATAGAAAACTGGCAAAGGGCATAGACAAGGAAGGAAGGCGGGAAGCAGGAAGGAAGGAAGTCAATATCCTGTTTAAAAAACAAGACCAATTTCTCAAATTAAAGAAATACACAGAGAAGGACCTGAAAGATGATCACAAATCAAAGAAGTAACAATGGTGGGTTCTGGACTAATAGGTTCATAGATGTTCTTGTGTCTTCTTTTACCTTTTGCTTGTCTCTACTTGCTGGTTTTCTAGTATCCTAAATTCATAATTAAAGAATTTATTTACTGTAGTAAATTTTCTGGAATATATTAAAGTATATTCAAAAATAAATAAAAATCACCCAGTATTCATCACCCTGAGCTAAACACTGATGGCACATTTCTTTTCCATTTTTGCTTTTTATATTTTTTCAACAAAATTGAATCCATGTATTTCTCACTTAACATTAAGTGATCAGCATTTTCTTATTACATTAAAGATAGCTCTAAAATATAATATTATTCACTTCTTGATATTCCATTAAATAGAAGGATATATGACCAGATTCTAACTTGCAACAAATCACTACAAAGAGGTACAAAGTTTTCATAACATTCATTTCAAGTGAGATTAATTTAAACTTTTTCATATAGGCTTGTGAGAAATGCAACCACCATGAATGATTTAAAACCAAAATGGGGACACTGGGCCAATAAAAAGAATCAAAAGAAAATTAACCCTCCTCTGTTTAGTTATAATGAATAGCCAGCCTTTTTAAAAAGTAGAATTGCATTTATCTTCATGATTTTAATGTCTAAAAACTATTTCTGGTCTAAAAACTATATAAACTTTCTATATTTGTTTATTATGTAAGAAATATTTGCCTATGAGAGCAAGAAAAAAAGCAAATAATGTAGAACAATGTAAAAGTTTTTCAAGTTCAACTTACCCTCATCCCAAGAAACACAGTTAACAGATTTTTGGTCTTACATTTTTAGGCATATGCAAACTTTCTATCCTTTAACTACCTACTCCTCCCCAGCAAAAACACACACAAATGGCATGGTGCTTCACAACTTGCTTTTTCACACTTAATGCATTTCAGAGATTTTTCTGTACCACCACACACAAATACGTTTCATGCTTTCAAATGATGGCATAGTATTCTATTGCATAGATGTAGCATTTTAAAAACCAGTTTCATTTAGCTTTTATATGGAAGATTTGCTATAAAAAGTAAAACAAAAATTTACTCAAAATTGATCATAGGCCTAAAAGAAAAACTCAAAACTATAAACTTTCTATAAAATATGTGTGATTGTGGGCTAGGCAAAGATATCTTAGATACAACATCAAAAGTATGATTCATAAAAGAAAATACTGATAAACTGGAATGCATCAAAGTTTAAAACTTCCACTCTTCAAACAACACTACTGAAAAGGAAAACAAAAGTCAGATTTTGAAAGAAAATATTTGCAAAACACATAGCTGCAAAGGACTTACATCCTGAATATATAAAGAAGTATCAAGACTCAATAAAAGAGATTTGAGCAGACATATCACAAAAGATGTATAGATAGCAAGCTAGTACAAGAAGACGGTCAACATCATTAAGCCATGGGAAAAATTCAAATTAAAACCATAATGAGATACTGCTACACATTCAAATGGTGAAAATTACTTTTTTAAGAAACTAACAATACCAAGTGCTGACAAAGTTGAAGCAACTGGAACTTTCATATATTGCCAATGAGAATACAAAATGGGATAGCAGTATTGCAGAACCGCTTGCCACTTTCTTACAGTGTTAAACATACACTTACCTTACAACTCCACAATCTCACACTTGGATATTCACCCAAGAAATAAACATTTATAATCACACAAAAATCTGCACATAAAGGTTTATAGCAACTCCGTTAACAACTGCCCCAAACTAGGAACAATCCAAATGTCCCTCAACTAGACAATGAATAAGCAACTGTGGTACATCCATACAATGAAACATTGCTCAGCAGTATAAGGAAACAAACTACTGATACAAAACTTAGGCAAATCTCAACTATATAATGCTAAGTTGAAAGAGGCCAGATTCAAAAGTCTTCACAGAATTTGTTTCCAATTATATGACTTCTAGAATAGAGAAAACTATAGGGACAGAAAATGGATGACTGTTCACAGGGCTGGGGGTAGCAAAGGGTTAACTACATAAACCCATATAAGGGGATTTCTGGGAGAATGACACAAGTGTTTTGCATCTTGACTGTGATGGTAATTACATAAACACAAGCTGTATGCCTTTGTCAAAGCTCACAGAACTGCAATATTAAAAAGGTAAATTTTACGGTATGTAAAGAATACCTCAATTTAAGTTAACCTCTTTGTACAAATTTTTGCTTAGTTATGTTTATATGTCCAGAATATAAAATTGAATTGCTAAGTCAAAAAAACAAAAAACAATTGCAATACAACCCAGAAATCCCACTCCTGGGCATATACCCAGACAAAATTATACATGCACCCCTATGCTCATAGCAGCATTATTTACAATAGCCAAGGCATCGAAACAACCTAAATATATTCATCAACAGATGAATGGATAAAGAAGGGGCAGTGAAAAAGTGAAAATGAAGTCGTTCAGTCTTTGTGACCCCATGGACTGTAGCCTACCAGGCTTCTCCATCAATGGGATTTTCCAGGCAAGAGTACTGGAGTGGGTTACCGTTTCCTTCTCCAGGGGATATTCCCAACCCAGGGATTGAACCCAGGGCTCCCGCACTGCGGGCAGATGCTTTACCCTCTGAGCCACCAGGGAAGCCCAAAGACATGGTACATATATACAATTATTTAGCCATTAAATACATTATTCAGCCATTAAAAAGAATGAAATAGCTCCATTTGCAGCAACACTGATAGACCTAGAGATTATCATACTAAGCAAAGTCAGTCAGAAAGAGAAAGACAAATACCATATCACTTATATGAGGAATTTAGTACAACAAATATGAACATACACAAAACAGAAACAGACTCACAGATACAGAGAACAGACTTGTGGTTGCCAAGGGGCCGGGGAAACAGGAGAGGGAAGGAATGGGAGTTTGGGAATAGCAGAGGCAACCTATTAAAAACAGGATGAATAAACAAACAATGTCCTACTGTATAGCCAGGGAACTATATTCAGTATCCTGTGACAAACCATAATGGAAAAGAATATGAAAAAGAATATATATATACATATGTATGTATAACTGAGTCACTGCTATACAGAAGAAATAAATTAACATTGTAAATCAACTACACTTCAATAAATTTTTTTAAATTGTTGAGTCAAAGAACACTTGCATTTCAAATTTTGGTAAACTACCAAATTGTCCTACAACAAAACTGTACCAGATTACATTACTACCAACAGGGTATGCTGAGACGAAGGCGTCTGTTTCTCCAGCAGAGCCAATCTGATTATGTCAAAGCTTTCATCTTTGTCAATCTGGTACGCGTCAAAAAGTATCTATGAGTTACATTTATTTAATTACCAGAGAAGTTATCTCTAGTCAAATGTTTACTGCCCACTTTTTTTTTTTCCTGTGAAATACCTATTCGCATCCTTCGTCACTTATAGACTATTTTAAATGGCTGGTAATTAATTTGTAACACAAGTTCTAGATCTTATGGGCCAGGACAGTGGGAGTCCTTGGTACTAGGTCTTACGGTCAGGAACGTTTGCTGCAGTGTCCAGGAAAGCCTGGCACAGCCTTCGAGGAGACGGAAGCCTCTCCGAGGTCAGACTCGCGGCTCCCTCCCAGGACTCCGGGCCGGCCCCCCGCTGACACTCTCCCGCCCATCCCCAGCCCAGCAGCCAGAAGGGACTCCGCTCCACTCTTTCATTGGCTTGTAGTCCGGCGACAGAGCTCCGCTGCTAATCTGTGCGGTCCCTCACCTTCAGGGGGAAAACTAGTGTCCAGTCGTCAGAGCATTGACACAGCGTCACCCACTGTCGCCCGAAAGGGAGGGGTCTTTTCCCGCCACCGCAGTTTCTCTTTCTCTACAAGTGGAAGAAGCGGCGGGTCCCAAGCCCTCTTGCCTCTCAGAACGCCGTTCCCTTGGCAACCAGAAGCGGACGCTTCCAGTCTCGCGATAGGAGAAAAGGACAGCACCATCTAGAAACGAGACTTGGGAGCCCAAGAACCACTGGGGCACAACCTGACGAAACCCTGAGACCTGGGGAATCTCTGCTGTCTCTGTTTTCTGGGCGGAAGGTGGAGGGTGTGGGATGGTTTGTTCGTATTTAGGTTGAACTCGGAACGAGGATGTATGGATGCTTGTATGCCTCTGTCCTCACTATTAATATGATGCTCTACAGGTCAGTTCATCCTCTCCGAGATCAGTTTACTTATCCGTAAAATGGGGTGATAATAATTGCTTCCTCACAGCGTTGTTATGCCGCTCAAAAACATAATGTTCTGTGAAGTTCTTAGTAAATGTTAGATGGCATGTAAATAAAAACTAGTAGTTTTGCCCAGATTGGACTACAATCCAAAGACGGTAATAATTGCTATTTGCACTTTCTTTCTTTTGTGTTTCTATAATTCTCAGCACATGAAGACTATTTCCCCGGGTCCTCAAATTGACTTTTCTTCATCCTCAGTGCCATCAAATGTCTGCTTCTTCCAATATAAGCAGCATTTTACAGTTTACAAGACATTTTCAATACACAGACCTTTCAGCCTCATTGTTAGGTGGTGAGGTATGTATTCTGTAAGTATTTTTCAGAAGATCAAATAGATAAAAGTGATGTGTGCAGAACTAGGGCAGTGGTGGGTGTAAAAACCTGACTGTAAATGTCATCCATATACTTCTAAATTCTGCATTTCTATCTCCAGCTCTGAAATCCACACGCTTATCGGTTACATCGATATAAGAAGGACCTCAAACTTAAGATGTCAAAAAACTGAACTTCTCCACAGTCCCTCCTCCATCTCGCCTTCTTACCTATCTTAGCTAATCAATAGTAACTGCATCCTGCCAATCTCAGGCCCTTGGGGCCTGAGATAATAATTGCTTCCTCAAGGTCCTCCTTGTTAGTGTTTCTACTCAAGAATTTCTTCCCAGCATTTCTCAGAAACTTTATATGTTTTTCCAAATTAAAAGAAAGTCAGTTGAGAAATCAGGAAAACTGGACAGAGTTCTAATTCTCCTACAAGAGTTAAACCTTAGCAATCAACATAGAGATCCACTGATGTCAAGATAAATCAAAAGCAAGGGCAGGAAACACTGAGTCAGAAGCTGAGATAAACATTCCAGGAACCAGGACAGGAGCACCTGGGAAAGAGGCGATCACAATTTAACTGGTCAGTTTTGCTTGCAGTTAGTGTGATAAGTGTGTGTTTCTGCACAGTCTTCTAATAATCATTCTTGCAAGTAAAATAAATGTTAATAAGTTGATACGTATTGTATACTTTACACAAATTCTATGAGTGATAGTCCAAGGAACAAGTTGTTATTCAAAATAAGTTCTTAAATGGGCAATTTCCAACCCATGATTGTGTGAATCACTGTTAGCCTTGCTTGGAGATTTGTGTGTTACATTATTCAAATAGTACCCACCCAATAATGTTCTCTCTGTACTCCAATATTTGGATATTTGCTACAGGCTACATCTCTTATAAATATTTTTAATAGTTCTTATTTTTTAAACAAGTGCTTCAGATAGCATGATAATGAGTAAAGAATATGAAGAAGGTTGGAAGTATTTTAAGAATAACTTAAAATTTGGAGAGCTCCTAGAAGTTCTGATTTCTTGTTTCTGCATGCCAAAGATTAGTATCTGTTGGGAATTTGGAAATACTACTCCTACTCCTTGTTCTTCCAATATGAATAAACACACATACAGACACACACACACACTCACACACATTGCCTGGAACCCAGTTCCCCAACCTTCCATATGATTTGTTTCTTCTCTTCCTTCAGGTATCTGCTTCCTCAGGTGGGTTTTTCCTGACCACCTTATATTAAATAATAATTCTCATTTCTGTACCCCCTAAGCTATTCTGTTTGGCAGGGAGCTAAGTGGTGGTCAGCTCTTTGTGACTTTGTGACCATGGACTGTGACCCGCCAGATACTGTCCATGGGATTTCCCTGGCAAGAATACTGGAGTCGGTTGCTATTTCCTTCTCCAGGGGATCTTCCTGACCCAGGGATACATCATGGGTCTCCTGCTTAGCAGGCGGATTCTTTACCTCTGAGCCACCATGGAAGCCCTACTCTGTTCCCTTGACACTCTTTTATTTTTATATAAGGAGGAAAGATGCCACTGTTTGGATTCTGATACTAAATGGGCTTCCTTGGTGGCTCAGATGGTAAAGAATCTGCCTGCAATTCAGGAGACCTGGGTTGAGATCCCTGGGTTGGAAGATCCCCTGGAGGAGGGCATGGCAGCTCACTCCAGTATTCTTGCCTGGAGAAACCCCATGGGCAGTCCATGGGGTCATGAAGAATCAGACACAACGGAGCGACTAAGCACAGCACAGCACTAAATAGCTGGGTGACCTTGGGTAAATCCATACATTTTTATGGGCTATAATTTCCTCATTCTGTGCTAATTCTGTCAGGTGGAACCCAAGACTCCAATAGGCTCCCAGGTGATGCCAATGCTTCTGGTCCACAGATCACTCTCTGAGTAGCTACAGACTAATCCCCAAATGCCCACACAATGCTGGTATTTCATGAATAAAGGCTATTCTTTCCATTTTTATTTTTGGTGACCAATGGTGCTTGCTAAGAAAACAACACATTTCAGATTTCTTGGGCATGTGAGGGGAAAAAACAACTAAGAAAAATCAGGGTTGTGTCCAGTGCTCATGATTAACTGTTTTCATTTTTTTAAAACTGTTGCTTACACAGCATAAAATACATATAAAGCAAGTGACTAGAAAGTTCAAGTTCAATAGAAATGTAGTGTCCATTTACTGTTTATAACCTTTCAAACTAAGTCCCCACTGATTATATTTTGCATAATACTCACCTCATCTTGAATTGCTTTCTGTCATTCTCATTTAGTTTATTTACCTTCTGCTGCTTCCCTTTTATAGGTTGTTGAGAGACAGTATGTGCCTTGAGGGCAAACTTTTAATAAATTGTATTGGTTATGTATTAGGACACAATAAATTCTTTGTTTTTAATTTCCTGAAATAACTTCTATGCCAACTATTGCAATTACACCCTCAAAACAATTCACATTCAGATATGTTAGAGCACCATATTTTTCTCTGCTGTGTTCATACCCCACCCCCAAAATATTCTAGAAAGAATTATGCCTTTCAAAATAATTCATAAAGATTTCATCTAGAGTCAAGATATTTTAAGCTAAAATTTCCCTGGTCTCATTCCAGGTTGGTGACATATGGCAGCGTTGGTTTCAAAGCTGGTTTTTGTTTTTGTTTTCAATCTCTCTCTGCTCCTGACATTCTCCTTCTGAGTGGAGTCAGATTTGAATGAATGAATGAGCCCACATTGTATTCCATCTGGGCTCCAACTATCATTCCAGCCTTGTTGTCCCGATTTCCTTTTTCTCACCATGAGCTTCAGCCAAATATAACACGGTACTAGGAGAGAAACCTTACTAAGACTTGTATCATAGATTCTACAAACTAGGTTTAACAGTCATTTCTTTCGAAGGGCAATTAAAAATGTGTGCTACCGGACAGTTCCCATGGCGTGTGAATCTATGGCTTAGTTATTAAAAAGTAAAATTTACTGAGTGTTTAGGACAAGCCTCAGATATGTCATTCCATGTCACTTCATAACACCTACGCAACAGCACTGTTATTACCCAGGTTGGTACTTGAGAAGCAGAGCATGGCGGTTAAGTGATTTTGCCAAGTTCATTTGGTAGCTAAATGGTACTTGGATTCCAACCCAGTTCCAAAGTCTGTTTGTTCTCTTCACCTTCTCGCTGGACTGAATTCAAGAAGAAAGGTTACTTGTATCCACTAGATGGTGCTGATTGCCTTCCTTTAAAAATAAAACTCCAAATCCGCTTTCAGAAACTCACTTTCCTTGGATTTCAAGTGTGATCCAAGAGGCTACTGAACTGAAATAATCTGTTTGCTTGAACTGTGCTTGGGTACATCTTTAAGTGGGGCTTCTCAAGTGGCTCAGTGATAAAGAACCTACCTGCAGTGCAGGAGACATGGGTTCCATCCCTGGGTTGGGAAGATCCCCTGCAGAAGGAAATGGCAACCCACTCCAGTATTCTTGCCTGGAAAATCCCATGGACAGAGGAGCCTGGTGGGCTATAGTCCATGGGGTCGCAGAGTCTGACATGACTTAGTGACTGAGCATGCACATCTATAATAGCCATCCAAATAAGAGTGAATTAGATCCCCAAAAAATCAGAGCAGATTTTTTTTTAAGTACATATTATAAATATATGTATGTGCTCAGTTGTGTCCACTCTTTGCAACCCAATGGACTGGAGCCTGATGAGAGCCTTAACGGATTTCCCAGACAAGAATACTAGAGCGGGCTGCAATTTCTGCCTCCAAGGGATCTTCCCCACCCAACGATGGAACCAGCATCTCCTGCATCTCCTGCATTGCAGGCGGATTCTTTACGGCTGAGTTACCTGGGAAGCTCTCCGTATCATAAAATTGGTATTGTTCAGTCACCAAGTCATGTCCGACTCTTCGGGACCCCATGGGCTGCAGCATGCCAGGCTCTTATTATTTGATACCTAATATCAAATAACCATTGGTAATTTTGAGAGACCAAAGTTCTCACCTATTTGTATTCCTTTAAAACCTGCAGACTTTCTAAAAAAAAGTCCATGTTTTATTTCATATACCCTTTTACCCAAACTCCACTCTCTCCTGTTCCTCCTGGTCCTGCTTGGCCACACCACCACCCATGTAATCAAGAGGCAAGACCAGGGGAGTCAATCAAGGCTTAAACAGCAAAAAGGAAGTTCTGGAACAAGTAATCCTATTTTTATTCACAATAAAAATGGATTTAGTATGTGTTTAGTTCTTTTTTAAGTACTTAAAAGCTATGAAATAAATCTGCTAAAAATGGGTTCTCAGATTTTCTTGTTCATACGGATCATTTCAGGTGTTATTTAAAATGTTGATTTTTGCCATTTACAGCAACATGGATGGAACTAGAGAGTGTCATACTGAGTGAAGTAAGTCAGACAGAGAAGGAAAAATATCATATGTAATCCCTTATATGTGAAATCTAAAAAGAAATGATACTAATGAACTTACTTACAAAATAGAAATAGACTCACAGAAAATGAACTTTGGAAACCACCTGCTCATGTAGTCCAGCCTGAATTTCCACAGTATCCATACCAGTGTTTAAAAAAAAAAAAAAATGTTCAACAAGCAGAGAAGCAAGAATTGCCTGTTTAGAAACATCTGGGCAGTGGTAACAGCCACCGGTCTTGTCCTCTGTGATCTACAAAGAATTAAACAAAGCAAAACCGCAATCAGCGTGCCCTATTTTTACAGCACAATGCAATAGAATGAATTGAAAAATGGTTTAGGTTTTATGAGATTTGGGTTTACATCTCCCTCTATTGTTGATTCTAAAAGGACAAGCCTCTTCACTTTTCCAGGCTCCAATTTACAACCATCTATTAAATAATGGGAAGGCAATTTCTGAATACTTTTGCTTACTTTGTAGAAATAGAGAAATTAAAATGTTCTTGAGATTCTGTATTGACTATTTTCTTGTAACTGTTAATAAAATGAGTACTTCTGCTTCAAATAAAGGCAAACTTCTAATCTAGGCGGAAGAATGAAAAAAGGTGAATTATCAGGTTCAATTCATACCTGTCATCCATTAAATGCTCACTTATCTTGTATGTTTTGATACAGATAATTTGGTATTTTTGTGGAAACTGCAAACTGTTTTTTGTTATGTATCTAGAGATCACTACCTTGACCCAAATTTGTGGGAATTTGTATTCCGGTGGCACACTTGCATTCCTGCATTCATTTGTCTACCTTTATGTTGGTCACTTACCCTGAGTCAAATCCTCTAGCAAGCTATTTCTGAGCAAGTGAGCTTTTCAGCCTTTCTCCAGTCATATCTAGTTGCTTGGAGAGCCTATCAGAGGCAGGTACTAGATGGTCGTATTAATCCCCTCCAACTCCTCACCACCACTCATTTTAGACGGCAAGCATCAGAAGCAAGGGGGATTTCTGAGTGCCAATATGTAGTAGTTACCTATCTATTCATGATAAGAGCAGGAAGAAAATGGAAGGCATTAGTTAGAGAAATATTTCATCTTCTCAGTGTCATGGAAAAGACATTTTAAAGCATTGGTTTTCCCTTCACATATCTTGCTTATGGATTAGGCATTTTTTAAACTCACAAGTTCTAGTCCACGGCCTTGAAAAAATCTCTTAATCTCCTGGGCATCCATTTCTTCATATTAAATTACAGAGGTGGTATATAACTAGGCTAAGATCTTCCAAATTCTAAGTGCTATGAATATATGAAGCAAATGGGCATTTTATGAGGAAGAAATTTCCTGGATTTAAGAAAAATTTGCCATCCATGAAAACAAGATCCCTGGGGAAGATGCACACTCTCGGTGAAGGATAATTTTCATTTTCCTCAGCACTTTTGTCAGCATTTGATCATTTACTGCTCTCTGTCTCTTGTGGGGGGTTTTCTCCCTTAAACTGTCCAGAGGGCAGGGACCATGTCTTAAACACATATTCCATTACAATAATGTGTGTTAAATGCAATAATACTTACTGTTATGAATGAAAGAATCTTGTTAACATTTTGTATGCCTGCATGGAAGAGTATGGTTGAGCATTGGGTGAGAGTGATGTGAAGGCAATGACTCTCAAATTAAACTAAGGGTAGACTCAGAGCTTCCCTGATAGCTCAGTTGGTAAAGAATCTGCCTGCAATGCAGAAGACCCCTGTTCAATGCCTGGGTTGGGAAGAGCCCCTAGAGAAGGGAACAGCTACCCACTCCAGTATTCTGGCCTGGAGAATTCCATGGACTGTATAGTCCATGGGGGTCTCAAAGAGTCAGACACAACTGAGTGACTTTCACTTTCACTTCTTTCAGACTCAGAATTAACAAGGAGGACCTGAGGCAGAAGATGATGACTCTGAGTACTCTCAGCTGAGTGATCTCAGTTTTGGCATTCCAGTAAGTTTCTTAACATTTATTTGAACTGAATGACTCTATCACGAAACAGGAAATCATGAAGCAGAAGAAACTTGGGAAATAACATTGAGAAAAACAGCTGTCAGGCATTAAGACTTTTAATACAGTCTCCAGCATAGTTTAATAATATGTGCCAAGTGGGTATTCAAAAAATAGTCATAATAATGAGAGATGATAACGATCATCCGTGCTTTGGAGGAGCTGGTTCTTAATACCTTCTGTACTGTTTTTAGCTCTGTCTCTAATTTGCTTCATCTCTTAGGGCCATCTGTGCGTCTAGTTTTCCCATCTGCAAAATAGAGATCATATCATTTCCTACAGAAGCTTGTGGACTGTGCTTTAATATCCTACTGTGAATCATATATAAATACAAAGCAGGCAAAGAGAAGCCAAATGCTACCACAGGAATAAACTTTGAGGCAGAGAGAATTATAAATTAAAATTAATTAAGATCTTCTAATATTCTAATGATCTGAAGTAGTTATTGCAAAGGAATTTATATTACCTTCACTTTAGCTTTTTAAAGTATATGGTTAATGATAAATAAATACAATTCTAGAATAGTTTAATGTATTACATTCAATTTTTATACATATTTATCTATAATATGATGGGGGTTTTAAATTAATTTCTGAGGCAAACTAGCATTATTCTGAAGCAAACTTACTCTTAAAAAGCAGTAATTCTTAAAAGTGCTTTAAGAAATACACCTTCAACTATACACCAATAAAAACTAAAACCTAGGGCAAGTGAAAGTGTCGCTTAGTCATGCCCAGCTCTTTGCAATCCTATGGACCGTAGCCCGCCAGGCTCCTCTGTCCAAGGGGATTTTCCCTGCAAGAATGCTGGAGTGGGTTGCCATTTCCTACTCCAGGGGATCTTCCCAACCCAGGGATCAAACCGGTGTCTCCTGCACTGCAGGCGGATTCTTTACTGTCTGAGCCACCAGGGAAACCCCTGAAAGCCAGGGAACTCTTCTCAGTACTCTGTAATGACCCATACAGGAAAAGAGTCTTAGAAAGAGTGGATATATGTATAAGTAATTCTCTTTGATGTACAGCAGAACCTAACACAACATTGTAAATCAACCATATTCCATTAAAACTGTTTTGAAAAAGGAATATTTCTTCTTTGTTATTGAGAAGATATGGGGGGGGGAGGAATATAATTCAGAACAGCCTACAATGCCTAGCTCATACAGCCAAACCAGGGGAATTATCTGAGTAAATTGACATCATTTGACATATCAGCAAAGAGCCATCAGTCACTCTTACCCTGAAAGCTTAAATCTCCTTATTTTCTCAATTCTCCTTAAGGATACATATGATTTCTTGTTTCTTTGTTTTGTTCAGTCTGATGGTGCATTGCAAAATTCAGAAGCTTTTTAAATAGACTTTTGTAGGTCTCACTTTTTTTTTAATTTATTTTTTTCTTTTAGGTCTCACTTTTTAAAGTTAATTTGTATTTTTATATTTACACATGGATTAGTCTTAAATATAGCAAGAAGTCTCCTCTAATCATGATCTCCCCTGGAGATGGGATAGAGTAGACATTGTGAAGAAGGAAGGAAAGTGGATGTTTAGGAAATGAATGAAGGCATCCGTTCCAACTTATGATGTGTTCACGTAAATGCACTCTTTTTTTTTTTTTTTTTTTTACATTTTGAACCAGTTGTTTCTTTATTAGCAAAACTTCTTTCCCAGATATGTTTCTTTATAATCTTTTTTTCCCATTTATTTTTATTAGTTGGAGGCTAATTACTTTACAATATTGTAGTGGTTTTTGCCATACACTGACATGAATCAGCCATGGATTTACACATATTCCCCATCCAGATCCCCCCTCCCACATCCCTCTCCACCCGATCCCTCTGGGTCTTCCCAGTGCACCAGCCCCAAGCACTTGTCTCATGCATCCAACCTGGGCTGGTGATCTGTTTCACCCTTGATAATATACATGTTTCGATGCTGTTCTCTCTAAACATCCCACCCTCGCCTTCTCCCACAGAGTCCAAAAGTCTGTTCTGTACACTTGTGTCTCTTTTTCTGTTTTGCATATAGGGTTATCATTACAATCTTTCTAAATTCCATATATATGCATTAGTATACTGTATTGATCTTTATCTTTCTGGCTTACTTCTCTCTGTATAATGGGCACCAGGTTCATCCATCTCATTAGAACTGATTCAAATGAATTCTTTTTAATGGCTGAGTAATATTCCATAGTGTATATGTACCACAGCTTCCTTATCCATTTGTCTGCTGATGGACATCTAGCTTCCATGTCCTGGCTATTATAAACAGTGCTGCGATGAACATTGGGGTACACGTGTCTCTTTTATATCTGGTTTCCACGGTGTGTATGCCCAGAAGTGGGATTGCTGGGTCATATGGTAGTTCTAATCCCAGTTTTTTAAGAAATCTCCACACTGTTCTCCATAGCGGCTGTACTAGTTTGCATTCCCACCAAATGTAAGAGGGTTGTTAAGAGGGTTCCCTTTTCTCCACACCCTCTGAATATATAAGAGTGAATATAAATGCACTCTTATATATTCAAACAGTCTTCACAGTCTTCACAGACTAAGAAGGTATTAGTCTTTCTCAAAGTCAACTTCCAGTTAACCACTGAAATACTTGAACAAAGTTTTAGGTACATTTTCTTTTTCAATGCAATTCCAATTTTCTCATTTCTCTAGACCTGTAGTCATTATTTCATCTATGTTTAAAATCAGGTAAAGTCCTAGTATTATCTTTCAAAAGTTCGGTTTGAGAAGAAAATTATCCCTTGCATCATTTGCCTTTTAAATGATCATGCACTTAGATTAAATGTTTCTCATAGAGAAAGAGCCCAGAGGCAGAAGGTTGGAGTCTAATTCTTCATGGACTTTAGGGTAGTAGTATATAAATAAAACCTGTTTACACCAAATTTCTTCCATAAAATCCACAAGGAAGAAAATGCAAACAAGAATGAGAATTTTGTTAGAGGGAAGTCAAAATAAACTAGAAAAGATTTTTATAACCATGTATTTCTATGTCAAATAATATACTACAGAAGCATAAAATCTCAGAGTTGAAAAGAAACTTAAAACCTCATTCTCCCTTCAGGGTTTAAATACAAAGTAATTGCTTTAGTCCCCCACCCCGGCCCCCAAAGTGTGAGAAAATATATAGTTTTCTTTAGTATTTTGCTACAGCTTACTTTTCCTCTTGAGACCCTGGGATAATAGAACCTGCAAGGTTTCCTTCCCTCTCACATGACACCGTGGGTGCTGTGGAGCACGCGAGTGGAGACACCCTCTGTCCCCTGCACCATTGCCTACGCGCTCATTCCTTGCCCCATTTGAGGCAGCAGTCCATCCCTTCCATCCCTCTGCACCCTTGGGCTTCCAGCTTTCTCTTTCAGACTTGTACGTAAATACCTGAGTGAAGCCCTGGCTCCTGGACTCACTACCAAACTCTCCACAGGGATGCAGGACCTGGACAGCAAGACACACACAGGTCCCTTTGCAATTGTGCAAGTCTTTCTTTGTTTCACTATATTCTTGGTGCGTTGTCCAGGAGGCAGCAAAAGGACCCCTTTATCCAGAAGGTACAGATATCTGTGGATATTACCTTCCTTGTGTATGTGGGCTGCAGTGAATACACATATAGAAAGAAATTTAAAAGGGAGCAAAAAGGGATTTAACCACTAAGTTCTGATCAATACAGAGGACAAAAGGATTACTGTTTATGCCCAACACACGTGCCTAGAGCTGTATTTCTCAGTATTGAACTACCTTCCAAATTTAGAATTTACACTCACTCTAGTGAATATACAGAGAGTCTTAGGTGTTGAAGAGACAGGTAGATCAAAAACCTTGCATTCGATGCCTTTAACCCTTGTATGAGTCATTTCAAGGAAATCGATGAGAACCAGCAATAACTCTGACAGAAAATCTTACTTCAGCTCATTGCCCAGAGAGATTTAGCTGCTTCTCCAAGTGCTGTATCTCTTATTTATTCATTTATTATATCATTCACTCATTTAAGTTTGGAATTAAGTGGCTCCTACAAACCCAGGAGATAATTAGCCATTACCGATTCATATAACACCATGCTGGAGATTACAGTTTGAGTTCTATGAAGGTCACTAGGCCTTTATTCTGCCTATTAACTAACTTATTGCCTTGCCATAAATGGGGATAAACACTGGTTAAGCCAGAAGCTAACAGGGAAGATATTTTAGCTTCTAAAACCTCATGCAGGCTACAGTTCAGGGGGCTGCAAAGAGTCAGACATGGTTGAGTGACTATGCACAACTGCCTCAAAGTTATCATCACTATGAATACAAATAATTGTTGGGATAACTGGTGAAAACATCAGTTTAGTATTATTTTCTGAGTAACATTGCAAAAAAACCTCAACCACTGTTTTTAATGTAGCAGGTAAGCACTAATATTGATACAGTTTTACTCTGTTTCAGGCTCTGTGTTGAACAGACCATATCATTTAATCCTCATGACTACCCCATGAGGTATACTATTGGATTCCCCTGAAAACAGAGCTTGAGATAAGGGCTTTGTGTGGTTGGTTTGGGGGAGGTAATCCTTGAGGGCATGAATGAGGATAGAGAAAGCCCACAGAGAAGGAAGAGGAGTCAATAAAAGGCTGCATTAATCAGACACCATGGTGGACAATAGGGACTCAAGCTGCTTGACCTCCTGAGAAGTAGAAAGATGCCTCCCATAGTTGTCCAGCAGAAAGACAGGAAGCAGGGGCATTTATCCACTGATGCCCATGCCCCACTGGTCAAGCTTTAACCCCCAGAGCTAGAGAGCTCTCCCAGGGCAGAAAGGAGAAAAGCAAGGTGTTGATGGCTCTCAGGGAGGTAAGTGGATGCAGCCAACAATGGTCCACAGCAGACACGGCTAAAACTAGAGGTGAAATATGTGAGTCAGGGCAACAGCAGCTTCTGACACAGTTATTATCTCCCCATTTTACAGAGGGGAAACCAAGATACATGGAGATTACCTCACCTGCTCAAGATCACAAGGTGGGTCAGTGGTAGAGTCAGGATTCAAACACTGACCATCAGACTTCAAGGCCATGGTCCCAACCATAAGGGTTAATGACTGCTGCACTATTCTCTTCCCAGTGTAGCTCCACCTACAGGTTTGGTAGTCCACCCACCAAATCTATTTGGAAACCAGGTTGGGGACATTTATTCAAACACCACACTTTCTTCTTTGGTAATTCATTTTTCAAGTTGCAACAACATAAGAAAATGCTACTAGAATGCTGTATCTACATTTTGGGAAGAAAATAAATACCTTTCACTTGAGATCATGCAGGAAGAGAGAGGTTCAGATAGTACACCACTTGTAAGGGGGAAAAAAAAATCACTCACACAACTTTTTTTGAGTTTAGAAACTGTTTTTTTATTTTTTTTATTAAAACATAATTCTTCAAAGAGTACAGAAATACACCTGGCCATGATCAAGTTAGATGTCAACCAACCGCTTCAAACATACATAAGAAATATCTACCAAATTCTGGCTCACAAGAACTTATTAAATTGTACATATACATTATTGGAACATCAACGTGGCTACATTTGACAGATTCTTCTAAAGTGGACACAATTTTCTGACAGATTACGTTCCTTCGTGATGAAAGCTGTGACAGCTGTGAATGTCTGAAAGATAAACTTGAAGGGCCACGGGGTGAAGCATACAGAGGGCATGCAGGGCCCTGAGAGAGCGGGTGGCAGGCAGGCCCCTGTTTCCACTGTGAGCACACAATGTACAGAAGAGACAAACACGAAGAGGAAGGCACTCCCTCCTGGGGAGAAGGGTCTTTGGGTTCATAGTCAGGAATCACAAGACAGCACACCCAGGAAAGGACAGGAAAAAGAAATTCCCCGCACACAGTCTGACCTTCCTCCAAGGGACAAGGGCCAGTGTGGTTCAAGGAGATCTGCAAGGACCACTGCCTTTGGGATATGCTGCTTGCCACTGAGTATGCCGCCCCCCCCTTCAAGCTTGCTAAAGGCACGGGATTGGCTCCCTTAGGTACAATAAACAAGAACAAAACACCCATCAGAAAAGAGCAGAGCTGGTGCTTGATTTGCTCTCATTAAGAGTGAAGTGTCATCTGTACTTTGAATTCAGCCTGGTGAAACCCACCTCAAAGTGGTCTCGAATCACTTGTGAGAGCCTCCAGGTGACTGATCAGTTGAGGACATTGTCCTCCCTCTCCTATCCTGTCTGGCTCCTGCTATAACTTCATTGGGAAACAGGAAGCCAAGAGCTTACCTGGGCTAGGTGTTGCCTTGGCATTTTACAATGATGAATTCCTTCTCTGTTTTGTTCCTCCTTTATGCCCAAAATGAAGGAAGTCATACAAAGAGACTGAAAATGAAACTGGCAACACCTGGGGTCTGGAGTCTTCCCTGGAAGAGAACCAAATGTTTCCCACTCTTTTGGGCAGAATCACCTCTCCTAATCAAGTATTTTTAGCTTGACATTTCCAGAGGCCCCCATGTATACTAACTTTGCCTTTTTAAATGATTTTTAATTCCAGAAGTTGGCACAAGATCATCATTTTCAATATCCTTTACCCCTGCTGATTGCTGCATAGAATCTTTCTCATGAGATCATCTGGGAAGATTAAAGACTACAGAGTGTGGGTATTTCTCAGTCTTTCTTCTCCACTTCTTTCACATTTTAAAATCAATCTAATAGGCATTTTCTTTATGGTCACATGGCTCCATAATTATCTTGGGCTTCTCTTAGAATACCTGCTCCCTTTGGCACTCCATAGACACTCTCCTCTATGTGTACTCTCTGCAGGGCCCCAGAACTGAGATATCCTCAGAAAATGCACATGAAGTTCCCTCCCAAGACCCGTTCCCCACTACCCAGCTTTTGTCTCCACTGTGAGGAACATGGACTTTACTAAGGACTTGGATCACTGAGATAAACATATATATATAGATATACACATCCTCAATGAAAAGGACATTCGATTTTATATATAGATTTCCCTCTCATTCATAAGCACTTGGCCCACAGAGGAGGAGGCAACCCATGCTGAGTTGCAATGAGATCATACAAATCACAGGCCCAGTGAAAGAAGAGCAGGAATGTGGAAAGGTCTGTGGCTTCCAAGAATTCACAAGCCTTGCTAGGAATCCACCTTTGGGAAGATGCTCACTTTATTGTTTCTGCTCATCTTCCGCTCCACCCTGCCTACCTTGGGTATCTTTGTCTGGATCAGCTCTTCTGGGGTGTTACCCAAGGGAGGAAGCAGCCTCTTCTTGCTGTTTCGGGTCTCTGAGAGCCACTGGGGAGGCAACTCAAAAGGCCCAAAGCCAAACTGCAGGGAATACTTGTCGGGAAATGTCTCAGATTCCACAGACACTGCTGGTGCTACCTGGGAGATAGAGTCCACGGTGCCCGGGGGTGGTGCGGGAGTTGCAAACTGTGGTCCCAGCTCTGCCTCCAGGCAGGTGGGAAGTAGCTCCTTGGCCTGGAGAGCCCCTGAACCTGGGTACTTGGCTTCGCTCTCTTCCTCGTCTTCTGTGGACTTGAAGATCTGCTGCTGCCCAATGTGGAACATCTCCAGGAGTTGGCTACCTGAGCGCATGCTGGGCTCCAGGCTGGCGTCAGCCATCCCACTCCCTGTGCCCACCACGTTTCGGCGGCTGTAGCGGTGGTGCAGTTGGACCAAGGTCCCTACCAAGCACTTGCGAACAGATTTGTTCACAGTAAGAAAAAGCACAGGGTTCGCCAGCAGAGAGACTTTGGGCAGCCAGATGGCCGTGAGCAGCAAGAAGACGGACGTGTCGGGGACGTTGAGCACTGTCTGGTAGACGACCAGCGTGGCATAGGGCACACTGCATAAGATGAAGACCATCACCATGGACAGCAGCGTGGCATGCAGCTCAGCCTCCCGCTGGGAAGCGTAGGGGATAGAGATGGTGTTCTGTGGGGTCCGCAGTGCTGCTATGATAACCTTCTTCTTCTGGCTGGCGCTCAGGGCCCGGCGTATCAGTATTAAGAAGAAGAACGAAACAGCCACAGGCACGATGACCGTGGTGATGTTGTAGACCAGAACGTATACCAGGTGGCCCAGAGAGTGGCTCCAGACTTCCGTGCAGGTTGACATGGCGTAGATGTCGGCCACATTGGTCACTGCAAACCCAGGGACACTGGCCACCACTGCATGGGCCCAGATGTATATCACTAGTTCTCGGGACTTGGCATCAGATATTTTTCTCTCCAGCGGATAGAGGACTGAGTAGTACCTGCCAAAGGCACAAGCAAAATTCACTTCACAGAAGAAGATACACTTTAACTTAGGGGAATTCACATTACTAAAAGTAGGAGAGAGGAAAGAAAGGGTCGAGTTCTTTCATTCTGCCTCAGACAGAGGAGATCACTAGGGGAATTTGGAAGCTAGACCTTAAGTTTTGAGGACTTTGCCATACAATTCATTGTGAGCTTTATAATTATGGCCACCAGCACTAAATCCCGAAGAGTGCCCTCGATATAAACGATATCTCCATCTGCTGTGAAGACACTCTTTTTCAATTTAAGGGTAAAGGGTAATTTGTAAAAATATTTTACATGGGCTAGAGGAGCTTAAGGGCAATTTTCAAAGCCATGAAGAGAGAGAAATTTGCACACAAATCCAAAGCAAACTCATCCTGCAGTATATATACATGGGTATCATTAACATTTACAGCTGCTGGGGCAGAAGAACCCAGTGTGAGGGATAGACTCTGACAAAGTCTTTCAAAATCAATTCCACTGAAAAAATTGTGTGGGATCAGGAGCCATTTTCCATGATAATCGCTCAGGACCCTAAGAGCAATCAGTAGGTCTAAAATACCCGCACAGTTATATCTTTGTTAAAATCAGAGATTTTTTTTTCCCTTCAAGCTTGACTTGATTATTCTATAACCACCTAATCAGAATTCCCAAAGCACCTTGTTTCAATATCACCTATGATTTGGGGAAACTGAGTAATTTGTTAAACCCCTAGAACCACATCTGTCTTCAATGGGCAGTCAGTAGCCCTCAGAGATACAGCAAGTTTCTCGCTCACCCCACGTCTGCGCAGTCAGCTAACACTGGAGTTGACCTTCCAACCCTACTAACATGTATTCCCTCACGGGGCCACCTGAGCATGTGTGATTTCCTGTCACAAGGATTTCTAAGTACCACCCATGTGCTACATATTGTGCCAGGCACTGGGCTGCAATGATGAAAGGATACACAAGAATGTTTCTAAACTACATGGGGAAAAAATGGCATGTAAGCAAACAATTATAACTGAGGAGAAGATGACTCTGCTGGAGGCATGCACAGAGGAGGTAGGGGAAAGGGAGCACCTGGGAAAATGTCAAGAGAAAGTGGTGCTGTGGTGGAGTCTGTCAGGGGACAGGCTGGGGGAGAGACGATGCAAACACACATGACCATGGATGACCAGAGATGGATGGAGCACGGTAAAATGTATTCTAGCTCACTTTCTGGGAGGGGAAAAAAAGAGAAAGAAATGTATAAGTTATGCACAGTCTCAATTTTTTCTCTCTGAATATAGATAAACTTTTCTAATCATCATTTAACAAATCCAATGTGATGGACCCACACCCACACATGAATACATGTCCACTATCTCTGATTCCCATTTGCTAAAAGACATGTAATGAACCCCAGCTTCCCATAATTTCTGATTCCATTATATGTTGGGAAACAGATGTAACACGAGTGCACAGGTTCACTATACATCATTTTGTTGGAGTGTACGTGTCTAGGGAATGATGCAGAAGTGCACATGGCCTCCCAATTTACTTGCTGACTTGGTGCCATGAAACAAATATCTGAGAAAGAAGTGAGAGAAAGGACTATTCTCCCTTTGTCTTCAAGTACACCACACTTATGCTTTTGAGTAATCACTAAATAATGAAATAGGGATCTACCAACCTTGCTTTTCTACTAAAAGAACTTGCTTACCTTTTTTAAAAAAAATAGGAATTTGATATTAACAGATGTGCTAAGCCATTTCAGTCATGTCTAATTCTTTGCGACACTATGGACTATAGCCTGCCAGGCTCCTCTGTCCATGGGATTCTCCAGGCAAGAATACTAGAGTTGGTAGCCATTTCAGGAGATCTTCCTGCCCCAGGGATCAAACCCAAGTCTCTTATGTCCCCTGCATTGGCAGGCAGGTTCTTTATTACTAACACCACCTGGGAAGCCCATTAATAGATGCACAATACTATATATAAAATAGATAAACAATACAAATAAAGACCTACTATACAGCACAGGGAACTATATTCAATATCTTATAATAACCTATAATGGAAAGGAATCTGGCAAGATTTTATATATCTATATATATATCTGATTCACTTTGTTGTACACCTGAAACATTGTAAATCAACTATACTTCAATTAAAAAAAAATAAAGTAAAAGATACACTGGAAAAAACTTTAAAATGATGGCAAAAATACAGTAGATTTTCTGCTGGAAAGATAATACGTATTTCTTATTATTTATGTATTTTCTTGCCTAAAACCAGAGGCTCAAAAATAACCCACAGGGATTACTGCACTGTTCTAGGTGGAATAGCAATCTGTCCTGAATGACGTGTTTCCACTCTTATTGCATCCTATTCTTAAAAAAACTTCAGGATTCATAGCAGCATTATTCACAACATCCAAAATGTGGTGACAACCCAAATGTCCCTTAAGTAGTAAACAGATAAATAAACTGTGGTATATGCATCCAATGGAAAATTATTCAGCAATAAAAAGGAATGAAGTAAGTTGTTAAAAGAGTAGGTCAGGGGGCTCCCTCGTTGCTCAGTAGTAAAAATCTGCCTGCCAATGCAGAAGGCATGGGTTCAATCCCTGATCCGGAAAGACCCCACATGCCGTGGAGCAACTAAGCTTGTGTGCCACAACTATTGAGCCTATGCTCTAGAGACCAGGAACTGCAACAAGAGAAGCCACAGCCGTGAGAAGTCCACACGCTGCATCTGGAGAGTAGCCCCTGCTCTCTGCACCCGGAGAAGAGCCTGCACAGCAATGAAGACCCAACATGGCCAAAAGTAAACAAAATCATTTTTAAAAGATAAAAGAGTAGATTGTAGCAGTTCTCATCATAAGTAAAATGATATGTTTCTATATGAGATGATGGATGTTATCTCTTTTTTTTAGAATTTTTTTCATGTGGACCATTTTTAAAGTCTTTATTGAATTTGTTACAGTATCACCTCTGTTTTATGTTTTGACTTTTCAGCCATGAGGCATGTGGGATCTTAGCTCCCTGATTAAGGATCAGAACCCACACCCCCCGCATTGGAAGGTAAAGTCTTAGCCACTTGACTGCCAGAGAAGTCTCTGGCTAAATTTCTAGTGAGTCCTTCACAATATGTGTAAGAAGATCCATTATGCCTTAAATTTATACAATGGTGTAGTAAAGGGCCTGTTGAGTGATGACCCCCATGTAAAAGAAAGCAAACACAAATCCAAACTGGTCCATGTCACTTGGTTTTGTCACCTGCCTTGTCTGCTCCTGTGGATGGTGAGTTTCTAAGGAGAAACTGTCAAAGAGCTGCAGTGGATCTCTAGTGGTAAAAGGATGGCAGACAATTTATCTGGGAAAGAATGTGCCAAACAGAAGAGAAGACTAGAAAAAAAAAAAAAAAATATATATATATATATATATATATATATCAGTGCAGCCTATCTAAACACAGGCCGCAAATAGTTCATTTAGTTCTTTTTACTCCGGAGGAAACTGAGGCTCAGAGAGGTTTGCCCAAAGCCACCAGCAAGGAAACAGCACAGGTGGGACTTAAAATCAGACTTCTGGCTCCAAGATCCCTCTTTTAAGTACAAAGTCAATGGTTTCTCCTAGTATGCAGAAGGCTTTGTATGACTTTGTGTCCTGTCATGCAGCTGACACTGGGCAGCTAATGAAATCTGGGTTCCAAGTCAGATAGGGTGAAGTGACTCCACAGATGGATTTTGTAGTCTATGCCCTCAATAGGTCATTAAGGTTTAAGCATGTTTTAAATAGACAAAGAGTATTAAAATTCTAACACCTAAAACATAGTTAAATTTATCACAGGATATAAAGTCAGAAGAATCAGCACATTTCACATCAGCAACTTCTCCTTTTTGTAAATCTTGAAATCAAAAATTCTTGTGGACACAAAATATTTTTCAATTCTTGTGTGCTTATTTAATTCTGTTCTCTAAAATGTATTATTATCTCAACTGTGTTCCTGAAGTGCTAGCAACAACAACAACAAAAAAGGCAGGAAGTTGTTGATTACTGAGATCTTTACACTTCACTATGATAAATTTGATCAAATTATGTATAATAGCAATAGCTAGGATGTAAGATGTAAGATTTATTTCAAATGGACATCCATTAAAAAGTTACGGGAACGAATGAAATCATGCAATATATAGTTTTTTGGATCTGGCTTCTTATACTGTATCCAGAAAAGGCAAAACTATACAGTGGTTGCCCAGGGTGAAGGGTAAGAAGTAGCAATTGACAATAAAAGGGCAACACAGAAGAAATTTGGAAGCTGACAGATCTGTTCTTTCTAGCATTGTGGTGGTGGATACACAACTCCATGCATGTGTTAAAATTCATAGAACTGCAGATCATAAAAATAAATATAAAAAGAAAAAAAAAAGTTACGGGAAGAGAAAGCAATCACCATCACAGTATAAAACCTTGGAAATAAATCCTACAAATAAACCAGGAATTTCTGGTGCTATCTGGCCAGGTCCAACTGGACTGTCTAATCACTTGTTAAATAACTACTGAATTGTTTGTTCTCTTGTTCTTCCAGAAATGTTTTCATCCATCATCAAAAGGCCCTAATTGCAGAGTTAGCAATCTGATGAGCAATCTACTGCAATTGCAAAGCAAATATGGCCAATTCCAACCAGACTGAAACTATATCATGCCCCAGGTCTGCCCCAGCATCCTCATGATGTAGCCTCCTCAACACCACATCTTTTCTCAAAAGCCCCGTTTTCCAGGGCTGCTGGCTTTTGTGAGGTATCTGTTTCAGCAGTTGATTCTCTTTCTCTTGACCACAAGCAATATTTGGAATATCAGCTATTCACTATTTGCTTCACAGTGATAATTTTTCAGTACACTTAAAAAACGTTACGCCCCTGGCTACTTAATCTTACCTGTCCAAAGCAATGGCAGGGAAACTGAGGATAGTCACAGAGCAGAAGACTTTGTGCAAAAACTTGACGACCTTGCAGAAGAGCATGGTGTAGATCCACCAGCAACAGTGAGGACTGGTGCTGAGGATGATGTCGAAGGGCACGCAGACCAGGCTGGCACAAATCCCCGAGCAGGCCAGGTTTTTAATGAACCTGTTGGTGACAGATTTGAACACGGTTGTGCGGCAAGTCGACCATAACACCATGAAGTTTCCTGGCCAGATAGGCAAAAATAAAAACAAAAGAATTTTTAGATAAAAAGATAGAAGACAGAAAGGAAAGAAGGAAAATGCAGGTTAAAAAAAAGATTGAAAACCACATTTGAGAGTTCATTTCAAAGAACTTAAAGGCCATATTATATTATCAATTTATATGAAATTATTAAATCACTTTCATACATATCAAAAAGTCTATAAGAATTTTTATTGGTGAGTTTTTAAATTTAATTTCGGGCATAATAAATATTATCATGATGATCCTGTCACACCTGAGTATAAACAATTGGCTAGGGATTACTAAATCTCAGCCAGTCTAAAGCTTGCAAATGACCTCCAGTTACCAAACTGCCACAGAAACAGGACAAAAGACATACATGTGGCTTACAATTTTCTATTAGCCATATTTTTTTTAGCCATATTTTTTAAAACTAAAAAGAAGCAGGTGAAATGTTAATAGTGTATTTTATTGACCCCAATCTATGCTAAACAATATCATTTCAACATATCATTACTACTTTAAAAAGTACTAATGAAATATTTCCATTCTTATTTTTTTACCACATCTTTGAAATTTGGCATGCATTTTTTAAATTGAAATATAATTAATACATAACATTATATTCATTTTAGGTGTGTGTGGTGTACATTTTATTTTACACTTACAACATATTTTCATTTCACATTAGTCACATTTCAAGTGCTCCAGAGCCACATACAGCTGGTGGCCACTGAAGAGGCCTGCACTCTTCTAGATCTTTAGCACCTATAACACACTTGCCTGTCTCTCTCTAAGCGTTCTCCTCCTGTGGCTTCCACAGGCCCACAGTCTCCTGGTGTTTCTCCCACCCTCCCACCTCTCCCAGGTCCTAGAGGCTCCCAGTCTTCTTTACCAGGCCCTTTCCCATCTTCTCTCTGCAGCCTCTTCCTAGGTTGAATTATCCATTGAGATGTCTTGCTTTTGAAACACTAATAACCCTCACATTCACGCCCCAGACTAGGCCTCTCTCCTCCCAACTCCAGACTCCTGTTTGCCACTAAATGTTGGATTCTCCATTCCCTCTCAGTCTGTTCTGCCTATTCATTGTCCTCCAGAGCCTACACAATCCAGGACCAACCTGCCTAATCTCACACCATGCTGCCCCTGGCTGGCTGGGCATAGTCATGCTGCTCTTTTTTTCTGTTCTTGAAACACATCGAGGCTGATTCAGTCTCAGTACCTGTGTACAAGCTTTTATACTGCCTAGCAAGGTTCTTGTATATCTGACTGATTCCTTTTAATCCAGGTCTTAGTATAATTGCTGCCTCCTCAGAGAGGCCTTCTCTAACCATATTTTTATTTTAAACATTTACTGTTCCTCCCCCCACTATACTCTGTTATAATACTGTGGCCTTCTTAGCTTTCATAATTATTCATTTGTTTATTCATTTTCCCTTCATTTCATGAAGACAAAAAAAAAAAATGTCAATCTTGTTCACCATTATAACTCCACTGCCTAGTTCAGTATCTAGCACAGAATAGGCGTTCAACAAATATTTAGATGAATGAATTTGTAAAAGGACAAATAACAACTAAAAGTCCCTGCAATAAAATTACCCTTTTGTATTTGGAATATCACAAGAGGCTATTCTAAGTCAGTAGTTCCCAAACCTTACTATGCATAAGGATTACTATATCAGACATCCTGACTCACAGTTACAGGTATAGAATTGGAAACTTGCATTTGTAACAAGCTGGCCCCAGACTGAAGTATCAGAATTAACTGCCATGTCTAGACAGAGACTATAGCCCTTATCCCCAGGGTCTCACAGGGCCCAAGTGCTCAGGTATACCAGGCAGCCTATTCTACTAGGGAGGCTTTCACCTGGTTAGAGACCCAGGTCCACACGGCCAGTCAGTCATGACCCAAGAATACTGCTGCCTCTTGAGTACAGGCACAGAGAATGCCCTCTAATGAACTGAGCTGGCAGCTCAGTCTCACACAGAAGGAGAGCCATGGGGTCAGGGGAGGGGATAGCAGAATTCAGGGCTCCAGCCAAAGTCACCCCAGGAGCTGCCTCAGTGCCTCAGATGTTGACATAACTTTCTGTCAAGAGTCTCTTTTCAAACACAATATTCTACAGCTACTTCTTATTTGCCAGAAAAAAAAAAAAAAAGGCATTGTGTTTAGGTAAGTAGGCCAGCTGCTTCCAGGAAATTCTCTAACAAACTTTGCTTACATAAGTATGCTGCCTCAGTGAGATGAAATTTGCAGTGGGAATACATACACACGTGTTCAATACAAAAGCTGTTTATACTAATACCACTACCTCAGGCCGCTCTAGCTCTCCTGTCACCAAGGTTATAAGCTGAGCAATAATGATGTATTTGAAGCTTCATCTATATGGGGATTTTTTTTCCTGGCCTTTTTCCACTGAAACGCAGAATAGGATCTTGCTGAAGCATCTTTCCTCACTTAAGTTTTACAGACAGGATTTAAAATCTGGTAACCATCTAATAACAAAACTGCCCACTTAAAGAAATCTGCCATGAAAAGAGTGTCATAATATCATCAGTTGTTAATACTGAGGCTGTCTCCAGTCCACCAGGGGACTTTCTATAAAGACATAAATGAAGACCCTGAGCATTCTCTTTTTCTCTATCACTATTAATCTTTGTCATCTCGTAGGTTACGCTGGAAAGCCTTTTCATAGGAAAAGGTCAGTTTTCATTCCAATCCCAAAGAAAGGCAATGCCAAAAAATATTCAAACTACTGGACAATTGCACTCATCTCACATGCGAGCAAAGTAACGCTCAAAATTCTCCAAGTGAGGCTTCAACAGTACGTGAACCAAGAACTTCCAGATGTTCAAGGTGGATTTGGAGGTCAAATTGCCAGCATCCATTGGATCATAGAAAAAGCCAGAGAGTTCCAGAAAAACATCTACTCCTGCTTTATTAACTACACCAAAGCCTTTGACTATGTGGATCACAACAAACTATGGAAAATTCTTAAAGAGATGGGAATAGCAGACCACCTTACCTGCCTCCTGAGAAATCTGTACGCAGGTCAAGAAGCAACTGTTAGAACGGGACATGGAACTATGGACTGGTTCCAAATTGGGAAAGGAGTAAATCAAGGCTGTATATTGTCACCCTGCTTATTTAACTTATATGCAGAATACATCATGCAAAATGCTGGGCTGGATGAAGCACAAGGTGAAATCAAGATTGCTGGGAGAAATACCAATAACCTCAGATACGCAGATGACACCACCCTTACGGCAGAAAGCGTGGAAGAACTAAACAGCCTCTTGATGAAAGTGAAAGAGGAGACCGAAAAAACTGGCTTAAAACTCAACATTCAGAAAACTAACATCATGGCATCTGGTCTCATCACTTCATGGCCAATAGATGGGGAAATAATGGTAACAGTGAGAGACTTCATTTTCTTGGGCTCCAAAATCACTGCAGATTGTAACTACAGCCATGAAATTATAAGATGCTTGCTCCTTGGAAGAAAAGCTATGACTAACCTAGACAACATATTAAAAAGCAGAAACATTACTTTGCTAACAAACATCTGTCTAGTCAAAGCTATGGTTTTTCCAGTAGTCATGTATGGATGTGAAAGTTGGACCATAAGGAAAGCTGAGCACCGAAGAATTGATGCTTTTGAACTGTGGTGTTGGCGAAGACTCTTGCGAGTCCCTTGGACTGCAAGGAGATCCAACCAGTCTTTCCTAAAGGAGATTAGTCCTGGGTGTTCATTGGAAGGACTGATGCTAAAGCTGAAACTCCAATACTTTGGCCACCTGATGCAAAGAACTGACTCTTTGAAAAAGCCCCTGATGCTGGGAAAGATTGAAGGCAGGAGGAGAAGGGGACAACAGATGATGAGATGGTTGGATGGCATCACTGACTCAGTGGACATGAGTTTGAGCAAGCTCTGGGAATTGGTGATGGACAGGGGAAGCCTAGCATACTGCAGTCTATGGGGTCACAAAGAGTCAGACATGACTGAGTGACTGAACTGAACTGAAGTGAGGCTACGCTGAATAAAATATTCTATGTAACAAACAAGAAAATTCATTGCAAAGTACAGGAGAGGGTGTGTGCCAACGTCTTGCATGTACACAGTAAATTGTTTTGCAGCTGAAACTAATCTCAGATATCATTTCCTTCATATTCTAACTCTCTTATCTTTCTCTCTCCCAATTATGAAGGGCACACTTTTTATTGTTTTTTTAAATCACACATCTTATTAGTATGTCTACACTTATGAATGACAAAACTTATTTTCATCGAGTTGCTTTTGAAAAATCTGAGATGGCTGTAGTCACATTTTATCTCCACTTATTTACAAAACTCTAGGTGGCATCTGAAACCTAACCCCTTTTCCTATTAAGAACTACAGCTAAGCCTCTATGTTCTGTTCCTTCTCTAAACTACTTCTCTTTCTCCTCACTTAAAAACTGATGCATTTGGCTCTAAGAACCTGAATTAGAAGAAAGTATCAGGTGAAGGGCACCCATACTCAAGTTTGATCGGCCACACGTTTTATAAAAAAGTGTGTGTGTGTGCACGTGAGTACACACATACACGTACATGCACACAAATACATACACAACAAAGCATGAAAATTACATATTTGATCATTTAATCTCATAAGCACTGTAGATTCTTCTTAGCTTTACAAGGTACACCAAGGGATAATTCAGTATATATTTTAAACAGAGTATTCAACCTTGAGATACTTTTTATTTTAGACATCTTGTGTTTTAAATCACCCAATCCCTTTTAGAGATGATTCAAGTTTCTGTATCCATTCTTTCTCCCTACACATTCACGTTATATTTCCTAATGCTGGAGTCCATGACAACATTCTGTGCCAGGATTGTGGGCACAGTACCAGTTAGTACATACTCATAACACACACAACTGAAAGGGAAATGAGAGGTAGAACATGATGGCATTGGTTCAAATCTACTCTCCCTGGGACTGCTATTACTCTATCATTCCTCCTCAGCTAAATTACAAATCAAGATTTCCCTTTACAAAGTATAACTTGATATAAGACAATGCGTAAAATGACAAAAAAAGAAAGTAAAAATTATCGATGCAGTGATAACTATCTATAAACTTTAAAGTATTTATCTTTCCAAACTCCTGTTTAGATATGCAGATGTTTTTATTATGCCAGTTGGACCAACTATTCACATGGTTTTTTAGATCTTTTTCCATATCAACCATCTTTCTGTGACAATAAATAAAAATAGATCAATATCATCATTTTAACAACTCCATAAAAGCAACAATGCTTCTGTGGTTATACACTAGTGTATTTCATCTACTGCATATTGATGAGCTTTCTAAAGCTGTTTTCAATACATCTCTAGTATACAATGTTGAGTTCAACATCCTTATATATTTAAATTTGGAGGAATTCGACTGATTATTTACTGAAGATAAATTTCTAGAAACAATTTCCGAGTCAAAGAATTTGCATGTTTTATATATATATATATATATATATATACACACACATATATATATATATTGCAAAATGACCCTCCATAAAAGGTATATGAGAGCATTGTTTTTCCCACACGCTCATAAAAATTCTGTAGTCTCACTGAAATATTTGGA
The DNA here is from genome assembly GCF_019320065.1 of Cervus canadensis. NCBI lineage: Eukaryota > Metazoa > Chordata > Mammalia > Artiodactyla > Cervidae > Cervus > Cervus canadensis. Next base: position 36,464,206 of record NC_057391.1, read on the forward strand.
ATTTTGCATGCTTCCTCAATCCTAGGATTCATGTTTTCCTTACTTCTAGAAAATTTTCATCCATGGCCTCTTTGAATTTTTGCCCTATCCTTTTTCTCCCTATTATCTTCTTCTGAAATTCCTAACAGACTTACATTAAACTTCATTCTCATCTCTTAACCTCTCTTTCATGTTCTCCACTTTCCATTAATTTATTGTCTTCTGCAAACTGAAAGCTATTTCTCAGGTTTTCCTTCCATTTTATCAATTCTCAATTCATCTAAAAGTAGTAAAACTATCTTTCTTTCTGGTAGCTTATTGGGCATTAAACCTTTTGAAATTTATATTTGGGTCTACTGCAAACTGCCTACTCTTTATTTCTAGTGTCTAGTCATCTTACTATGGCTTTGTTCCTTTTTTAATCTAAAATCATGCTTTTAAACTGCTTATAATTTTCTTTTAGATTATTCTATTGTTTTTAGTTCTCAACATGTTCATTTTGCCATTTGTTTGCTATATTGGCTCTCTTTTTATGGTTTTCCTCACATGGTTTTTAATGTCCAGTTATGAGCTCATAGTATATGGGGGTTGCTTTTCTGGGGCAGGCTATAGACCAGGTCATGGACCATTCTGAGAAAAGTTTAGTGTGTGGGGAAATTTTTACCCTAAGGAGATGCAGGATACTTTAATGACTAAGAGCACAAACCCTGAAGACTTCCTCTCATATTCACATCCCAGTTCTACCATTTACTAACTATGTGTGATCATGGGTGACTTAACTTCCCTGTGCCTCAATTTCACTGTCTGTAAAGTGGACATGATAACAATGCCTGTCTCAGAGCCATTACGAGGATTAAATGAGCCCATACAAGTAACATACGTACAGCACTTAGAACAGCTTCTTATGCCTAATAACGTGCTATGTAAGGAGACATGTCACTGTTACTTTCAGCTGCACAGCAGTTCCCACATCTCTAGTATACAATAAGGCTGGGCCAGAGGAAAAGAAACCTGGAGCAGTGTATAGAGACAATAGAAGAGGACAGCACCCTGGAGGGACTAATAAGCAGTCAGAAATGGGAGACAAGATAGGACTGACTGGCCTGCAGATTTCAAATGGAACACTAGGGTCCACCAAGGAAAAAAAATCCTTGGATGGTGCTGGCAAAATCACAGCAGACATCTCGTGGGTTCACCATACTTCCTGGGACTATGTGTTTGGGTATTTGTGACAACTTTAGAGTTCTGTTCTCAGGTGTGTGGGATACACACAACCTGTCTCTCCTCTTTACCGTCTTGTGGATTCAGTGACTTCACTAAGGCCCTGTCTCCCTGGCAGGGAGGGCAGGGGCCACTGCAAGACCTGCTCCCTCCTAGGCTGTCCAGCCTCCATTTGAATCACAAATGACAGGTCTCAGATCAAAGACATCTCTTCTCCAGATGCAGTCCTGCTCCTAGAATCCATCAAGTCTACTATAAGACATTTCAAACAGCCTACAGAAATCTTGCAGGCGCACACAGACATGATATATCTTAATAAAGCCCCACAGTGAATTAAAAATCATAAATGGTCAAGGAAACTGAAAATGGAATCAATGATCTTGACATGGTTTCATAAAGAAAAATGAAAAATCTCAAGGTAATGATGACTTTCTCATCATGCTTTCAATTCAACTATGTAAACAGTGGGAAACCATCAAGAGAGTATTTGTATCATTATGGGGAAGTCTTTTAAATGCTATCTGGCCAATAATAATGGTACAAGCAATAAAACAATGATTATAACTATACTTCATTATTTATTTAAAAACTTTTAAAAACAATAATTACCTACCATCTTCCCAATTAAGTAGACACTACTCTTGTGCATTTAGACACACAGGTTAAGCAATTAAGAATTTTAATCAGAATTTAAATTTTGAAAAAATTTTATTCAAAATTATTTGAAAAAAAACTACAGTTGGCTGTTGAATAAGGCAGAGGTTGATCTGCATGTAACTTATAGTCAGCCCTCCATACCCACAGTTCCTCCACATCCCTGGATTCAACCAACTGCAGATTATGTAGCACTCTAGTAATTACCATTGAAAAATACCCACATTTAAGTGGACCCATGCAGTTCAAACCCATGTTGTTCAAGGGTCAACTATATTCAGTTTCTTACCACTTTATTAGAAAGTAAAGGTGTCTCTGAATATCTAAGGGCATTGCTACATTTTATTTAGGTATGATTCAGATGCAGTTTCATTATGAAACTGATTTGTGCAATGAGTTAGTTTTAAAAGACTGTGGGGTGGGGTGGGGGGTGGGATGCAAACTTTAAGACCCCTGGCTGCTCCCAGAAATACTATTCAAAGTTGCAGCATGATAGAATGAAATTAGCCTAGATATCTAAAGGGCAAATCCATGTTTTTCTCTGAACCCTTTAACCTGCTGCCCAAGCAAAACCCTCAAAGGGACCTCCTTTTCATTAGAAAGAGTGAGAGACAGAGATGGTAAGACAAGATAGGAATAAAGAATTCCTCAGAATAAAGAAGGCAAATCCTGGAAAGTTTAAAAACAAAAAAAAAGACACTGTTAAGCTCTGCGAACCTGGAAACACAAACATTAAAATTGAGTTACAAAGTTCACACTTCCAAAGGAAAGCTTAAATAGTTCACAAAAAGGATTCTAACTTATTCTGATTTTTAAAATATTTCTCCATTTAACCTACATGGGTAAATTTCCTAGCACTGGCAAGGTGATAAGCAGCTACTGGTATTTTTAAGAATTATGGCCGCAGCAAGAACGTGGAGGAAACCAGCTTGTAGCCAGGGCTCTGTACCTGGTGGTTTTCAACACAATTTGCTCTTCTCCTAAGTCTAAAAGTTTGAGCCTCTCCCTCACTAATGAAGTGTCAATTTGCTATAACTTGTGACTAAACTCTCTGATATCTGCCCAGCTCTTTAAACTGATCATTATTAGCATGAGAAAACTGGTACTTTAATTATAATTAATTTGATTCCAGAAGTTGTTCTGAAATGATACAGAAGGTTCAAATTAAGCAGAAATTGGATTAGCAGGAAGAAGCTATGAAATTAGTTTATTAAAATTCATGGTGAATTTTAAATAATTGCTTTGAATGAAAATGCTCTTCAGTTCAGTTCAGTTAAGTCCCTCAGTCATGTCTGACTCTTTGTGACCCCATGGACTGCAGCATGCCAGGCTTCCCTGTATATCACCAACTCCCAGAGTTTACACAAACTCATGTCCATTAGAATTAGATGTTTTTCTGGAACTCTCATGCTTTTTCTATGATCCAGCAGATGTTGGCAACTTGATCTCTGGTTCCTCTGCCTTTTCTAAATCCAGCTTGAATATCTGGAAGTTCATTGTTGATGTACTGTTGAAGCCTGGCTTGGAGAATTTGGAGCATTACTTTGCTAGCACGTGAGATGAGTGCAATTGTGCAGTAGTTTGAATATTGTTTGGCATTGCCTTTCTTTGGGATTGGAATGAAAACTGACCTTTTCCAGTCCTGTGGCCACTGCTGAGTTTTCCAGATTTGCTGGCATATTGAGTGCAACACTTTTACAGCATCATCGTTTAGGATTTGAAATAGCTCAACTGGAATTCCATCACCTCCACTAGCTTTGTTCATAGTGATGCTTCCCAGAAGCTCTATACAGTCAGCAAAAACAAGACCAGGACCTGACTATGGCTCAGATCATGAACTCCTTATTGCCAAATTCAGACTTAAATTGAAGAAAGTAGGGAAAACCACTAGACCATTCAGGTATGATCTAAATCAAATCCCTTATGATTATACAGTGGAAATGAGAAATAGATTCAAGGGATTAGATCTGATAGACAGAGTGCCTGAAGAACTATGGACTGAGGTTCGTGACACTGTACAGGAGGCAGGGATCAAGGCCATCCCCAAGAAAAAGAAATGCAAAAAGGCAAAATGGTTCTGATGAGGCCTTACAAATAGTTGAGAAAAGAAGAGAAGCGAAAGGCAAAGGAGAAAAGGAAAGATTTATCCATTTGAATGCAGAGTTCCAAAGAATAGCAAGGAGAGATAAATTCTTCCACAGCGATCAGTGCAAAGAAACAGAGGAAAACAATAGAATGGGAGAGACTAGAGATCTCTTCAAGAAAATTAGAGATACCAAGGGAACATTTCATGCAAAGATGGGCACAATAAAGGACAGAAATGGTATGGACCTAACAGAAGCAGAAGATATTAAGAAGAGGTGGTAAGAATACACAGAAGAACTATACAAAAAATATCTTCATGACTCGGATAATCATGATGTGTGATCACTAACCTAGAGTCAGATGTCCTGGAATGCGAAGTCAAGTGGGCCTTAGGAAACATTAGCCCAGAGGGATTATTTCTCCAATAAAAGATTGAAAGATTATAAAGCCTGAGAGGAATCTTATCTGGAAATTTTATTGACCCTCATGAGCACCAACAATGGTTTTATACCTAGATAAATACCCAGATAAATGAATGAATAAAAGCTTGAAGTTCTATATGTCTCTATCAAAATTATTTTCTGTGTACTCAGTTTTGTAGGTACATCTATTGATGGCAACTGCCTTTGATCAACAAACTGAATGCTTACTATCTCCCCAACAGCAGCACACAGTGTCAGAGCAGAATAAAGGAGACACATTCAAGGATATATCACGCAATACTGTAATTAGTCTAGCAAATGTACACAGAATATTCATGCATTCTATTCTCCTACTCCCTCTCTTCCAGTAACTACCATTGTGAGGTCTGAAAGGGAAAATTATATTGGAAATATTTCCAAAGAACACAAGAGTAAAATAATTACAGGGCTAAGAAAGGAAAATGAGCCCAATCCTGCTTTAGTCCATGGGGACCCAGCATGACTAATAAGAGGTACGGGAGTAAGATTCTGGAAATGAGTCTCTTACTCCTCATGAACTGGCACAATCTGACTAAGACACTAATTCAGAGTTGAAAATTCCATCCCTTTTTCTTTAGCTAAGTTTGGAAGGAGAGGCAGGAGAAGGGGAAAGGCTGGAAGATGAGGAACAAGAAATGACATTCTAAAACTTCTCATAATAGATCTCAGACCACTTCCTCACTGCTGAGGAGGTTCCATTTACTCTAGAGTAGACTCTCCTTCACCACTTTCTCCAATTCCTGCCGGAAAGGAGGAGGCCAGCAACAGAGGGGTGTTTGTAGAGTGAGAAGCTGGGACTGGGAGACCCAGAGCAGCAGATGGTACAAAAGGTGGAGGCAGCCAGATCCAGTCCAAGGCCAGAGAAACATGGTCAAGGCAGGGAAGGTTCTGGAAGGAAGTGATGGATCTGAAAGTCAGAGCAAGGTGGAGAATAGGACACACACAAGAGACAATGAAAAGATAAGTTACAGCACACAGCCCATCAAAGCCAACCAACATGAGAAAATGGGACAAATGGTCAGATAAAATACTAGGAATCAAGAGTTCTGTAGGAAGCAGGGAAGTGGCATGTGGGTAACAAGGGAGGAACTTAAGAGTTGAGACAGCCTCAGTCTGGACTCTGAACTTGGATATGACTCCTTGTGAGACAAGAACTGAACCAACAAGATGTATTTAGGTACAGTGCAGGTGTAATATGATTTTAGAAATACTTCTAATGAATATGCAGGAATAAAATCTTTCAGAAAGCATACTCTTAACACTTCTCTTTGTCTCTTTTCTTCTTTTGTCTCCTTCAAGTAGTATCAGAGGATGGAGAAAGAAGAGAACAAAAACTGAGAGCAAAATAATAAGGAGAATAATTTCAATTCTATTTATCTCCATGCCAAGTCCTATTTTTATATGTGCGTTTCCCAGTAATTATTTAAGGCAACCTAGGCCTTATCTTCTTGAATCTTCATTAGTCTCATTGCTGAAAACTGGCAAAAGGATTTTTTTCTTTGTATCATGTTCTCCGAATCCAGGCTTCATGTTTATGGTAATTACAGTGGTACAGATAAACAGAGAAGGAGAATTCTCCTAATATTTTAGCATTTCATGAATAATCAGCTAGCTTCCAATTCCTGTTTTTTCCTCTAATATTAGTTGATTTGAATAATACTGAGTTATTTACCATGTAATTTTCCTGCTGGTTCAAAATAAAATCAGCATGAAATACTATTACCTTGTTTAAAGCACTAAAATCAATGAAGAGATATGAACTCTTATTTTCCCATTCTAAAACAAAAGGGGGAAGAATTTTTTATCTTGTGAGATATTGATTTTCCACTTTCTGGGTTAGTAAATTACTGGCTTTCAGCGTGCAGTCAATGTCACTGATTCAATGTGATTGAAGTAAATAAGATAAAATTTAAAAAAAGATAAAATATAAAATCTGTTCACTTTCAATAAGCCTCAGTTTCCATTAGTCTTGCTCCTGACATTTTTCTTACAAAGGTTTAAGCATGTAAACACCATAGATGAAGGCAGAATATTGGCTAATAAGTGTTAACCAACAAAATTTAATATTATTCCAAGTAAGGAAATAAAAGTGAGCATATATACAATGTTCAGGGAAACAGTGACATGCTACAACATTTATTTATTTAATTTTTTTGACCTCACCACATAGCATGCAGGATCTTAGTTCCTCTACCAGGGATCAAACCCATGCCCCCTGCACTGGGAGGTCAGAGTCTTAACCACTGGACTGCCAGGGAAGTTTCTACATTTTTAAATTGTCATTTTTCCAATTAGAAACTCTATAGTTCTTTAGCAGGAATAAGAAGGTAATTCACAGCACTAAATTGACTTTATATACTCACATGAATGGAAGGAACCTGGAAAAGTCATCTTTGCTTCCACACAAGACTATGTAAGTCTTATGCAGAGAAAAGCTATTTTTGCTAACTGTTAAGACTTCTGGAAAAAGCAATACCTTCAGACTCCCTATGGTAATCAGCTTCCAAGATGGCCAGTGATCCCCACCTCCTGGTTTTCACGGCCCTCTGTAGGCTTCTCCTACAACTGAATAGGTAAATAATGGGGTACAGAAAAATGACAGTAAGACTCCCAAGGTTGGGTCATAAAAGACATCACCACTCCTGTCTTAATCTCTTGAATCATGTGCCTTGGGAAAAACCAGAAGAGTCTGGCCACTCATCACAAGTTTGGCATTTCCTTCCTCTACCCCTCGGCTTTTTCCCAATGAAAACATCTTCAGTTTATTTCTGAGTGTTTGTTTTTTTTTTTAAACTAACACATGTTCACTATTACAAATTCAAATGGTTCAGAAAAGTATAAGAAGAAAGAAAAATTACCTGGAATCCCACCACCTTATAAATATGATTAATATTCTGGTCATCATCTCTATCTCTCTTTATGTGTATAAACATAGTATTAAGTAAATGGTATATCACTTGTACATGCTGTCCTTCTTTGTGGATACCAGTGATTTTCTCACTATATAATCATAAATAAATATATACACTGTATTTACAGACATATATGACTGTATCACAATTTATTATTCACCCTTCGTGCTCCAAATGGGCATTCACTTGGTTTATAGATCTTGGCCATTATAAATAATATTACAATAAATATTGAACATATATGCTATTTTCTGGTGTTTTTATTTCTGTGATTTTGATTTCTCATTTCCACCAGCAATGTGTATAGAAACTTTTCCTCCAAAATTTTTGCCTGTGGCAGGTACCATCACATCTCATTGATCTTTGCTAATCAATGGCTGAGAAGTTATATAAAGACCCAGAAGGGGTAGTCCCTAAGAGCAGTGCCGTAGGCTTCATGGACAAGGCATCCTGTAGGGCATATACTTTTCAGAATAGATTACTGTAACATTTTTGGAAACCCATCCAGCCAGTTTGGGATTGAACACTGCTCTAATCCACCATAAACTCAGTAACAGATCTACCTGAGTCAAGCAGGCCCTCCTACATCATGCTCTGTCTCCCAGATCATATACACTGATCTGTGGGGGTAGGACCCACAAGAATGTTAGCATGCATTACACTGGGGTGCCTACTCCACTGCATGCCAGATGAGGCAGGCAGAGTGGCAGGAGAGGAAAAAAGAAAGGAATCGTATGCACCAGAGGAAAGCTACAATCCACAACAAGCCAGTCCCTAGAATTGTAGTATAACTCAGATCCAAGAAACATTCATTCTGAGAAAGTCAGAGTAGGACGAGAAATGAGGGAATTGAGGGTGCCAGCTAGAAGCAGAAATGGAAAATCACTTCTACAAAATTTTACTGGGAGGTGAGGAAGAGAGGGGGGGGTGCGCCTGAAGAAGTCATAGAAATCCTGCTTCAATTCCCCAGGCCTTGCCCTCAGCTTCCCTTTCATCTGGCTGTGCCCGAGTTATATCATTTTATGATCAACTAAGGATCTTAGACTTCAGTAAGCACCCTCTGAGCTTGAAGACTGATCCAGAGGCAGAAGAGCCCATGACTGAGCCACTGGGAGCACCATTCCAGATGGACTTAGTGGGCAGACCAAGAAGCTAGCTCAGTAGCCATCATAAAGGCTTTCCTTCCAGCCAATCAGTGTTTTCAGGAAGTCCTGGCACCTCAAACTAACCCTGGGGAGTATCAAATACTGAGAACTCACACAAAGGAAACCACTTGAATACAAGACCCAGCATCACCCAACCACCAGTAAGCACCCTGTACAGGACACCTCACCTAAACAACAAACAAAACAAAAATACAAATCCAGTCATTAGCAGACAGGATTACCACCTCACTCAGCCTTGCCAATCAGAGGAAAAACAAACAAACAAAAACTCAGGGCAAATTTCACCCTGTATGAAGTTTACACAAACCAATGGACCAACCCTAGGAGGGCAGAAAACAAAAGGAAGAAAGAAAAAAAAAAAAAGGAAGAAAGAATTCAACCTTGAAGCCTGGGAAAAGGAGACCTCAAACACAATAAGTTAAAAAAAAATAATGAAAAGGCAGAGAAATACTACACAAATGAAGGAACAAATTAGAAACACACAAGTCCAAATAAATGAAGAGGAAATAGGCAAACTAACTAAAAAAGAATTCAGAATAATGATAGTAAAGATGATCAAAAACCTTGAAAATTTTACTATTCAGCAAAGGACATTGAGAGGGCGTACACTTCTGAAAAGTATCCACCGCTGAACCCAGGGATGCTTGAGAGCTAAAAAAAATTTCCGGAAAGGGGGACCACACAGGAAGATGGATCTAGTTTCAGTAGGGAATATGGGAGAAAGGCTCAGAAGCTGATGGGCTCTGGGAGTCCTTACCTCTTCATGTTCTCCTCTCTCTAAGCCCAACATGCTAGCCACTGGAAGGTCCTCCCCTTGTGCAAGGGGCTCCTCCAGGTTCTGCAGAGAGCAGGGTAGAGCAAGGCATGACCACTGCAGAGCTGGGGCAAAGCCAGAACACCTATAACATCTGTGCACACACATGGCCTGTTTCCTTCTTGTTCCTGTAACCTTTCCAAAATTCATCTTGTCAATGGTTTTTAAATCATACAGAACACATCAGCATCTATGATCAAAATCCATCATTCTCATCAAAGCTGCTTCTTCAAAGCTCATGCCTGGAGAAACTGAAGCCAATGGAGGCCTAAAAGCAGCTGCAAATGTGCCAGCAAGTTCATCTCCAAGACAGAACCTTGATTACTGATACAGTGTATCCTCGGGGAATGGCAAAAGTGAGAATTCAAATAAAAAGGAGAAAACATTTCTCACCATTAATTAGCAAAAATAAAATAAAGATTTATAAGAGCAAGTATAAAAGAGTATGGGGATATGAACATCTTTATATGTTTTTGGCGGACAAGTTGATTGCTATAGTGATGGAAAGTAACCTAGCAGTATCGAATAAGTACATGCATCATCAGCAGTCCTACTTTTGTGAAACTATCCTACAACAAAAGAATCAATATTTAAGGCTGTTCATTCAGCTATATTTGCTGAAGGATTGTTAACCATGATCCCCAAAATTGAAAACAATCTGAATGCCCATCATTAGGATAAACTGTGGCATGTCCCTGTAGGAAGATACAGAAATATATAGAAAGATACATCTCAGGCTGTCAACAGTGATTACTTCAAGCAAAGTGGGATGTGGGGATGACATAATAAAAAAAAAAACTAGTAAAGAAACTGCCTGCCAACGCAGGAGATGCAAGAGAACGAGTTTGATCCCTGTGTTGGGAAGACCCCCTGGAGAAGGGGATGGCAACCCACTCCAGTATTTTTGCCTGGAGAATCCCATGAAAAGAGGAGTCTGGTAGGCTGCAGTCCATGGGATTACAAAGAGTTGGACACAACTGAAGTGATTTAGCAAGCATGCACACGTAATACATATATGTAACAATTTGTTTCTAAACTAAAAAAAAAAAAAGTGAAATATGTTTAAACACACACACACACAGCTTTTATTTCTAGCCAGCTTTAGTGTGATGCCGAAAATGTCAGCTTTAGGGGTTAATTTTTTTATTTCCAAAAGTCTATTGTTGAAATACAGATATTTCTTAAGTTGTTTGTTGGCCCTTACACCTGGAAAGATGATGTTTTGCTCACTTTCCAGCAGCGACAGCAGGTTCCTTACCTAGGACAGGTAGGAGCCTGTGTGGGGAAGAAAGGGGCAAAGATGCCCCCCAGCTCCTGGCTGACAGACCCGCATCTTGCTGACCCTGAGGGAGAGACATTGAATGGAGAGGTTGATAAGCCTGGTGTTTCCCACCTTTACTTGAGGCCAGTATGATGCTGCTCAGGCTCCCTTGCTGGTTCACTGGGGGTGAACGTCAGCACGGAGTTGGCTCTCTGTCAGCTAAAAGGGCAGCCCACAGGGACCTCAAGGGAGCCACAGATTAGCACTGGCTGAGACAATAGCAGTGATCAAAGGTGCCAGACACGGTTTCTTGCAATCAACTTGGGAAATAGGACAAGCAATCACGAAAGTGTGATTTTCCTCAGCTCCAATAAAATGAAAATGAGAATCAGAAGAATCAATAAGGAGTTTGAGGAGACTTCGGCAAGTCCTACGGGGAATACAAACCACTGCTTCCATGCTGATGTGAACCGCAGGGCTGAGGCTCTTCAGCCTGGACAAGTACAGACAAAACTGCCCTCCTCCCACATCGCCTGCGGGCCTGTTGCTTCAGGCTGGAGTAACTGGAAGGGAAGCAGAAGCACAAACTTTGGAAAGAATGATTGCTCACCAACTTCAGCAAGCACTTACTGCCTAAGGCTTTACACACATCATGTGCACTTTATAAGGAGGAAATGGGGACTGACTGCTAATGGGTGCAGGGTTCATTTTTGGAATGAAGAAAATGTTCTAAAACTGTGGTGCTGGTCGTACAACTCTGTGAATATGCTAAAGAACCATTGACTTATACACTCTAAAAAGGTGAATTATCTGGTTAAGTGAAGTTTATCTCAATAAGGCTGTTATTGAAAAAGAAAAAAAAAAAGTTTCATTGTGTGCCTGAAGGTTTGGGGCACAGAAAAGAGAGAAGTCTTAATATGTAATTAATTACATTTCCCTTAGACATTGCTTTCAGTGACTATTTTGCAGGGAATTTGGTCTCCTGAATCAGAGAGAATATAAAGACAGCTGGTACAGAAGCATGTCTAGCATCTCAGACAGGGTTCCCTATTTCATGCACCAGAGGAATTTGGCATTGCTCCCCCAGTGGGGTGAGCCTCCTGCTCCCCAGGAAGCCACAGAACAGGGCAGCAAATAGACATACAATGTTTTGCTTTGAAGACATTCTCTCTCTTTTTCTCTCTCACCCACTCACATGCACACACCAAAAACCCATTTTCTACTACTTCTCCCTGATGTTAGAGTACCTTCTCTGTCTCTCTGTTTCCTCCTTTCATAGTTCAGCAAACAGCTTACTCATTTCATAAGAGCAAGTTTGTTGCAACCCACTAATAATAAATCACAGACATAATTAGAACCACAAGCCTAGCTTAGCTAATGATCTTACTAAAAAAAAGTCTGATTATGAATATTTTTCAATAAATTAAAAAATAACTGCTTAAGACTTCTAAATCCACTGATGGGCAAAAAGCTATACAATTAAGGTAAAAACAAAAGTCTTACATTCCACAAAGATTTATTACAAGAAAGAAATCAATCATTCTCCATTTTTAGAGACTTGAACAAGAGAAAACAGGAATTGATTGCATCAAAGAAACTTTTTTAAAAATAAAAAAGGAATATTTTGTCCTTAAGGATGATTAAGCCCTTTAATAAACTTCCTGGAAAGGCTATAAAATCTCCTTCCCTTAAGGGTAGTATCATTGTTATACTTGAGATCAGATTTGGCTAAACATGAAATAGGAGCTCAAGCAAGGCAAAAAAAAAAAAGTGTTTGTCTCATCTAAGAATCTGGCGACTGTTCAGGGCTGCTTACAGTGGCTCTGCCCAACAAAATTCTCAACTTCTTTCCAGCTCACCATTCCATCATCCCAAATAGGGAACCCCCATCCTCACAGTACAACTGACAACTAAAGCTCCATGAAACACAGCAGCATTTCAGGCAGCAGGGTGAGAGAAGGGATGAGCTGGGAGAAGGGCAGCATGTGTCAACTGTCCTTGAGGAAAATTCCAGGAATCTATCATGTGATGTTTTGCATTGGTTACAGGACCACACTGGGTGCCATGGAGCCTGTCTTTACTCTAAGCAGCCATGTGTCCACGCTCACTGGCTTCAGTCATGTCCAACTCTTTGCGACCTGATGGGCTATAACCCACTAGACTCCTCTGTCCATGGGATTCTCTAGGCAAGAATGCTGGAGTGGGTTGCCATGCCCTCCTCCAAGGGATCTTCCCGACCCCAGGATTGAACCTACCTCTCCTGTATTACAGGCAAATTCTTTACCCACTGAGCTACCTGGGAAACCCCTAAGCAGCCATGTGCCCATCTAAAAATCAGGGTTTCTATTGTGACGGAAAGAGCAGGAAAGGCTACTGGAGACCAAACCACAGTCTCTGCCACTATCTTCAATACTCATTTCTTTTGCTTGGACAGACACTTTAAAAGGCATTTCTTTTTATAAAAAGTGCACAGAAACTGAGAGAGAAAGAGAAAGGAATTTTTCACACTTTGGGTACTCAGAGATATTTGAGTACCTCCCTATTATCCACAATTTGGGACAAATTTTTACCTTTGTTCTGCTTTAGGTTTGAGAAAGGATGCAATTATCCTAACCCCAAAATAGCCAGAATATTATCAAGTACAGGATAAACAATAAATAAAACTATAAAATTAAATAAATAAGCAAAAAAAATGAACAAGCCAAAAAAAAATCCTTATTGTCAAGCTCTTACACTTAATGCATCACCTGAGACAGTCCACATGTGACATCAATCACTTAAATGGGCTACGCTGCTGAATCTGGTAGATTCCGCCTAAACTCCTACGGTAGACCCAGCTCTTGGAGAGGATGTTTTTACCTGCAGTAACTCATATAGTCCAAACTATGAGACTCTAGTACAGTGGAGAACAGTGGACAGTTCATGACCTCCATAGATTTCAGATGAATAAACTCTGGTTTAAATTATGCTGCTTTAAATAATGTATAAAGTGCTTTTTATATATAATAAATAATCATAAATACAGATAATTATTTTCAGATTTTATTTATTAATAAAATTATTAATAACAGTAATAAGGATGTAATAAATACTTGATCGTAGAGACAAATACAGATTTTCTTTTTAGAAAGTGAGAATTGGAATATTTCTCGCCGCATCAATAAACAAGGATGACATAGTCATCCACGACTCCAGCCCTCCAGTGTGAGTTCCTGAGCCAAAGGGCACTCAATGGGCTTCCCAGGTGGCTCAGAGGGTAAAGAATCTGCACAGAATGCAGGAAACACAGGCAGAGGCTGCTTTGATCCCGGGTCAGGAAGATCCCCTGGAGGAGGGCATGGCAACCCACTCCAGTATTCTTGTCTGAAGAATCCCAGGGACAGAGAAGCCTGGAGGGCTACAGTCCCGAGGGCTACAAAGAGTCAGACACTATAGAAGTGGCTGAGCATGCACCCAAAGGCCCTTAGGAAGGGGTTGAAAACCTGCTATCTAACAGCCATCAGGACTGCAGCTACTCCCTATTATAAGCCCCAAGGGAGTTCAGGATGTAAAAGAACACAGAATGCCAACTTAGGATAGCTGAGATGCATATGCAAGGAACGATTTCAGTGAGCCCAGACTATTGCATCTTCCTATACATAAAAAAGCACTAAATTCCTTAGCTTGAGATATCTGGTTCTCTTTAATTAACAATAATCTTTTGATGTTCAGACTACCTGCCCTTATTGCAAAACTTCTATATTACCTGGCTCCTCCCCTCACCTCCTCACAGCAGTTCTCTTGGGGTTACTTGGCATGCTGTTTCCAGGCCTTGAAGTCCTAAAAATTCCCACTGAATAAAACAGAATTCTCAACTTTCAAGTTGTGACTATTTTTTAAGTGAAAGACAGGTGAAGGACAGGGAAACCTGATGTGCTGCAGGCTATGGGGTTGCAAACAGTCAGACACAACTGAGCAACTGAATAACAACAACATATTTTAAGTTGACAGAAGTATACAACTTTGTATACAAAAGTACACAATTTTGTATACAAAAAGTATACAATGACAAAAGTATACAATTAAGTTGACAAAAGTAATTTAAAAATTACTTTAAACAATGATATAACATGATACCTAGACAGTCATTGTGGAATTATTTTTACATAAGAAGATTGTCATTTAGTTTCCTACTAAAGTCAATTAAAACAAATATCTGTGAAGTTATCCTAATTGCCTAGGCTAATTATGACAATGTATGCATATGTGCATACTCAGTCACTTTAATCCTGTCTGACTCTTTGAAACCCTATAGATTGGGCCCACCAGGCTCCTCTGTCTATAAGATTCTCCAGGCAAGAATACTGGAGTGGGTTGCCATGCCCTCCTCCAGGCTATCTTCTTGACCCTAGGATCAATCCGGCAGGCATCTGCCTGCGTCTCCTGGGTCTCCTGAATTGCAGGTGGATCCTTTACCCACTGAGCCACCTGGGAAGCCCATGACAATGTATACATGTCTGTCATTCTGTGCTGAAAGGGTGATAATCACAGCCATCAGCTCCCCACAAATTACAATGCCTCCACAACACTTTAACCTCTCCATGTTATCTCTTCCATTGCTATGTGTAAATCTGCACTCTCATCATCTGAATGAAATGTGGTATTCCTGACTCACCATGTAATTAATATAGGATCTTAAACCACTCTGTAACAGGAGACTCTAGTCCCATATCCCTTTCCCAACCCTCTTTGTACAAGAAAGAGAAATTCAGAGACTTTACAAGAAACTTTAGCCAGTGCTTTGAACACAGGGAGATAAAAAGAGACAAATTTCTGGGAGTTTGGGAGACAGAGATAGTCTCAGCTTAGCAGAAAGTATAGAGAAGATGCAATTTAAATGAAGAAGACACAAGAAGACAATGTAGAATCAGAACCTGATGGTTGAAATGGAAAGGGAAATAAGTGTGACTGATACCCTGATGTCACAGAGCACCCAGACTTTGAAAAGCATGTGTGAAATGTCCCATTTGAATCTGAAGAGGGTTGGTGCCCTGCAAGTAGCATAAACCAGCACAAAATGGCCTCACTTGTATGTATGTATAAATTATAAACAAAAAATATTATACTTCTAAATCATTATTTTTATTATCCTTAGTTTAGTCCATCATTAGAATAACCTAGGCATTAAATGTAAATCAAAACTACAGTGAGGTACTATTTCACATCAGCCAGAATGTCCCTCTTCAAAAAATCTACAAACAATAAATGCTAGAGAGGGTGTAGAGAAAAGGGAACCCTCTTACACTGTTGCTGGGAATGTAAATTGATACAGCCACAATGGAGAAAAATAGGAGGTTCCTTAAAAAAAACTAAAAATAGAACTACCATGTGACCCAATAATCCCACTCCTGGGCATTTACCCAGTTCAGTTCAGTTCAGTCACTCAGCCGTGTCTGACTCTTTGAGACCCCATGGACTGCAGCACGCCAGGCTTCCCTGTCCTTCACCAACTCCTGGAGTTTACTCAAATTCATGTCTATTTAGTTGGTGTGTTGCAGCCACACATTCCGGGAAACAAACTCACTCAGAAGGACAATCAGATAGTAGAGTACAGTTTATTACAGTGTCAGGCCCAAGGCAGAGTCTCCTCTTAGCCAAGGACCCCAACCAGTTTTTGTTGAAACCTTATATACCTTAAGTGTACATGCCCAAACCCACCTCCCCAAATTCCCTGAAACTAGTCTGAACAAAGGAAAAGAAAGATACAATCAAAGTTAACCTGTGATTCATATGCCTTAAGCCTAGGTAGTTAACAGTGGACAATTATCAACAGGCCTGTGGTCATACCCCAATAAGCATAATAGAATGTATGATTCTATTTGGTTACACAGATAATTAGAGTATTCTTTTAGGCAATGGAGGGGCTCTTCCTTCCGGGGGCCTGATTTTCCAGTTGGTATGTCGTTTCCATAGATACTGGGCATATAGCTCAAAGTCCACAGTCTGGCCCAAATTGGAGTCCTGCTCTCATGTTCTGTTTTCTCCTTCAGATGATGCCATCCAACCATCTCATCCTCTGTTGTACCCTTCTCCTGCCTTCAATTTTTCCCAGCATCAGGAGCTTTTCTAAATGAGTCAGCTTTTTGAATCAGTTAGCCAAACTATTGGAGTTTCAGCTTCAACATCAGTCTTTCCAATGAATATTCAGGACTGATCTCCTTTAGGATGGACTGGTTGGATCTCCTTGCAGTCCAAGGGACTCTCAAGAGTCTTCTCCAACACCACAGTTCAAAACCATCAATTCTTTGGTGCTCAGCTTTCTTTATAGTCCAGCTCTCAAATCCATACATGACTACTGTATGGATTTGACTATGGTCTAGTCAAATCGTAGCCTTCACTAGACAGACCTTTATTGGCAAAGTAATGTCTCAGCTTTTTAATATGCTGTCTAAGTTGGTCATAACTTTCCTCCCAAGGACTAAGCATCTTTTAATTTCATGGCTGCAGACACCATCTGCAGCGATTTTGGAGCCCAAAAAAATAAAGTCTGCCACTGTTTCCACTGTTTTCCCATCTATTTGCCCAGAGAAAAACATAATTCCAAAAGATACATGCACTCCAATGTTCATTTCAGCATTATTTACAATATCCAGGACATGGAAACAACACATGTCCATCGACAGAGAATGGATAAAGAAGATGTGGTATGTATACGCAATGGGATACTGTGTGTATTCAGTTGCTCAGTTGTGTCTGACTCTTTGCTACCTATGGACTATAGCCCAGCAGGTTCCTCTGCTCATGGTATTTACCAGGCAAGAACACTAGAGTGTATTGCCATTTCCTACTCTAGGGGATCTTCCCAGCTCAGGAACTGAACCCATGTCTCCTGTGTCTCCTGCATTGACAGGCAGATTCTTTACCACTAGCGCCACCTGGGAAGCCCAGGTGAAATATTACTCAACCATAAAAATGGACAAAATTGTGCCTGGACCTGGAGACTTTCATACAGAGTGAAGTAAGTCAGAAAGAGAAAAATGAATTTCGTATATTAACACATATATGTAGAATCTAGAAAATGGTACAGATGAACCTGTTTGCAAAGCATAAACGGAGACACAGACATAGAGAACAGATGTATGGACACCAAGAGGGGAAGGGGGTTGAGATAAATTGGGAGATTGGAATTGACATATATATGTGTGTGCATGTATGCCCAGGTTGCTTCAACCATATCTGACTCTTTACAACCCTCTGGACTATAGCCCACCAGACTCCTCTGTTCATGGAATTCTCCAAGCAAGAACACTGGAGTAGATTGTCATGCCCTCCTCCAAGAGATCTTCCCAACCCAAGGATTGAACTTGCATCTCCTGCGGCTCCTGCCCTGCAGGCAGATTCTTTACTGTTGAGCCACCAGGTAAGCCCCGACATATATATACTACTTATATATAAGATGGATAACTAACAAGGATCTACTATATAGCACAGGAGGAGAAAAAAGAAGGTACAATCTGTTTGTAGGACATATATAAGTTAACCTTAAAAACAGATTCCAATATATATTAGGTGCAGACAAATACTGCTTGATTCCACTTATACGAGGTACCTAGAATAGTCAAATTCATACAGTCAGAAAGTACCTTGGTAGATGTCAGGGGCCAAGGGTTGGTGGTGGAGGGGAATAAAGAGTTAGTGTTTAATGAGGACAGAGTTTCAGTTTAGGAAGGTAAAAAATTGGGGAGATGGATGATAGTGAGAGTCGTACAACAATGTGAATGTATTTAGTGTCACTGAACTGTATAGTTAAATATGGTTAAAATAGTATGTTCTATATTATGTGACTTTTACCACAATAAAAAAAAAAATTTTTTAAGAGATTTACTATCTAGCCACTCCCACCCCATATACCACTGCCACCATGAAAGTTGCCATCAACTGAAGCAGAACTCCAGATCAGCCCCAGTGACAGTGAATCAAACAGCCACTCTCAGAAACATATTTTGCAAGTTAGCCTACATCTGGTGTTTGAACTTACCAGTTGATTGACAAACCAATAGCATACTCTGCTTGTGCAAAAGATTATTATATAAGCATAGTTCTGCTGGAGGAGGGATAAAAGCCAAATTCCCAGCTAAGATGTCATCGGGATTTAAAATGCAATAAATCTCTTTCTAGAGTAGGTATGATTTTTAAAATACCAGACATCCAATGGCAGCAGATGCAGTTAACAAGGAAGAAAATGCTGACTTCAACAACAACAAAAAATAGTTTAAAGATCTGGGAATTTAGCCCAGTTTCAGAACATAGGGTAGCAAGTACTCTTTTCTATGTGATTTTGACTCACATCCCTCATTTAATTTCCCTTCAGTTCTAGGGGAGGCCTGTAAAGCTAACCCTTAATTGTACAAGGCTTTGAAAAATCGAATTGGACAGGCCAGCAATGATCTCAAACCACTCCAATGCCCTCTCAACCTTTTCCCTCCCCAGATCCAAGCAGAAAACGTGCTGAGATAACTCTCAGACTCTCCTAAGGTGATTGCCCATCCTAGTTTTCTCAGAACAAAGGGATTTTGTGGGATGCAGGACTTCCACGGATGAAACTAAGAGAATTCAGGGCAAACTGAGATGAGATATCTGACTTCAGTATAAACAGGGGTCACAACTTGTCACCAGTCATGCTGACTGGCTCCTACTAGACACAGATAACCTCTCCATCCTCACCTGGTTTGGAACTACTTTAAACATTCCCCAAGGTCTAATCTTCACACAGTGTGAGTCACCAGCACCAGGGAGCAACTCCACCAGGATCTCAGACAGAGGGAGGCAGGGTCAGCTAGAATTCTACTCGAGAGGCCATTTCTAGACCAGGCCTATGATTTTTCCAGTAGTTATGTACAAATGTGAGAGTTGGACCATAAAGAAGGCTGAGCACCAAAGAACTGGTACTTTCAAACTATGGAGCTGGTGAAGACTCTTGAGAATCCCTTGCACAACAAGGTGATCAAACCAGTCAATCCTAAAGAAAACCAACCCTGAATATTCACTGGAAGGACTGATGCTGAAGATGAAGCTCCAATAATTTGGCCACCTGATGCAAAGAGCCAACTCATTGGAAAAGACCCTGACGCTGGGAAAAATTGAGGGCAGAAGGAGAAGAGGGCATCAGAAGATGAGATGGTTGGATGGCATCACTGACTCAATGGATATGAGTTTCAGCAAACTCCAGGAAATAGCGTAGGACAGGAAAGTCTGGCGTGCTGCAGTTCATGGGGTCACAAAGAGTTGGATATGACTGAGCAACTAAACAACAACAATACTCAAAAGTTCTGGTTCAAAAGTAGAAACCTCACAACTCTGAAGCCTAACCAGAAAACTCAGAGAGATCAAGTCACATCTAGTCCTTGCTCTCACAGCCAGAATTTGCATGGAGTTTCAGCATCCAGAATCTTTAGCAGAAACCCAGTAATTACAAGTAAGAAAGTTTCCCATTCACCAGACTTTAAGTTTACTTTTCTTACTAGATAAGACATAAGTTAGAGAAAAACTAACAAAAAGTTAACAAAAGATAAATTTCAGACAGCACCTAGTAGTGATAAAGTAAAGAAGGGAGGTACTTACTAGATAATCTTAAGTGACTTCAACCTAGGCTAACACCAGAAACCTCCTGAATGCTCTGGAAACTGATACCTGGGCCACTCTCAAAGGTCTGGATTTAATCAGTCTGTGATGAATTCACCTGGGCTTAGAGATTTTATTTAACATTACCCTGCTGTTTCCAACATGCAGCCAAAATAGAAAACCCCTGTTTAAAGTAGAAATGGAGGGTCTCTCTGAGAAAGAGACCTGTGAATGGAGACCTTAATGAACAGGAGGGAGCTGAGGAAAGAACACCTGAGAAAGTGCAAAGCTTTTGAGCAGGAATGACAGAAACAATGTAAGCCCTAGGAGGCAGGGGCTTTGTGCCTAGACAATATGCCCACCCAGTGCCTGGAATATAAAAGAGGCTTCACGTATATTTGTTGAGAAAATTAATTTTAAAAAGGCCAAAATGCCTGGAGTGAAGTGACCAAAGGGGAGGGAGGCATATGGCGGAGGAAGAAAAAGCAGGCATGGCAGGATTGGGCCCTTCTGAAGGCCATAGGGGAGCCGTTATTGTGTGTACAGTGGAAGACATTGGAGGATTTAAACAGGAAAGTGATGTGGATTACTTTTTTTTTAAAGATCATTCTGGACTTCTGGGAAGATGAAACAGATGTACTTTTCTCTATTCTTCACACCGAGTACAATTTAAAATCTTGGACATGATATAAAAAAAAGAAGAAGAAGAAGAAGACTATGAAAAGGGAGAAAGGTCAGAAGTTTGGGACCCAGGAACCAATACGGTGGTGAATTCTCTGCGTTTTCATTGTACCTCCAGTTTCTCAGAGCTGAATATGTCAGTAAACTGGAAACACTAATGGGCCAAGATAAAAACAAAACAATCAAAAAGCCTGCTCCATTATAGCAAAAGACTAGAAAAGAAGCAGCTTAACAAGATGGAAAACTTTTAGACAATTACTACCCTAGTGGCTCAGAAGGTAAATAATCTGCCTACAACGTGGGAGATCAGGGTTCAATCCCTAGGTTGGGAAGATCCTCTGGAGAAGGGCATGGCAACCCACTCCAGTATTCCTGCTTGGTGAATTCTATGGACCAAGGAGCCCGGTGGGCTCCAGTCCATGGGGTCGCAGAGAGTCCAGCACGACTCAGTGACTAACACTTTCACTTTCCAGCCAAATAGCACAGAAAACATCATTACTCCAGCCACACGTGCCAAGAGAGGCCAAGTGAGGAGCCTAGGCTTCCAGCCTGGCCAGGTTGTAAGGGGACTCCATCACCCCCACTAGAGTGGTGTCAGAGAAGGTAAAGGAGAGAGTAAGAACTTTCACCACTGACTGTCCCAGTGGCAATGAGGCCAATAAGGTCTGTGAAGGTCAAAAAGAGAACAGTAGCATGATACTTCTACCCCTCACACCCAGGGAGGAATCAGTAGGAGCCTAGTAGGGAGTAGAACTAACATCCTATTCAGCTTCCCTGTTGTGCATCAATGGGACAAAAGGGGGAACCTAGGCCTCTATCCTCATTTTACACTAACAAACATACTCTCACTTCCCCTGTCATAGTGGAATCAGAAAGCACCAACTAAAATAAGAGGATAAATAAGATCCTCAGCCTCATAACATAATTCCAAAAATGCCCAGGTTTCAACTGAAAAATCAATCATCATATCAAGAACCATAAAAATCTCTAACTAAATGAAAAAAGATAATCAACAGATGCTAATACCAAGATGACATATGGTACAATTATTTAACAAGTATTTTAAAGCAAACATCGTGAAAAATGCCAGTAAGCAACTGTGAACATTCTTGAAATAAACAGCAATGTAGAAAGTATCAGAAAAGAGATAAAAAACATAAAGAAGAACCAAATAGAAATTTTAGAACTGAAAAATACAATAACCAAATTTTTTTAAAACTCGATGAATTCAAGACTCAATAGCATAACAGGGCAGGGACAGAGGGGAGAAACAGTGAACTGGACTACAGAATGATAGAAATTACTTAATCTGAACATAAGAGAGAAAGTAAATTGAAAAAAATGATCCAAGTCTCAGGGATCTGTGTAACAAAAGATCTAATATTCATGTCACTGGGATTCTGGAAGCAGAAGAGAAAGATGCTGAGGCTGAGAAAGATGGTGAGACTGAAAAAGAACTAAAAAAAATAATGGCTAAAAATTTCCCAGATTTTTCAAAAGACATAAATGTAAAGGTTCAAGTACAGTGAATCCCAAAAGAAGATAATCTCAAGGAAGTCCACATCAAGAAACAAAAAATAAGAGAAAAATGAAACTTTATTACCTACAGTGAAAAAACAATTTAAATGATAGTGGATTTTTTTCACCAGAAATCAAAGAGGCCCAAAACAAGTGGTACGACACCTTCCAAGTGCTAAAATAAAAGAATTGTCAAACCAGGATCATTTGTCTAGCGAAAATATCCTTCAAGAATGAAGGGCAGGGCTTTCCTGATAGCTCAGTGGTAAAGAATCCGCTTGCCAATGCAGGAGACATGGGTTGTATCTCTGATCTGGGGAAGATCCCACATGCCTTGGAGCAACGAAGTCTGCAGGCCACAGCTACTGAGCCCATGTTCTAGAGTCCAAGAGCTGCAACTACTTAGCCCACATGCCACAACTAGTGAAGCCCACAGGCCCTAGAGTCCATGCTCAGCAACAAGAGAAGCTACCACAATGAGAAGCCTGTGGACCCCAATCAGAGAGTAGCTCCCACTTGCCACAATGAGAGAAAAGCCCACACAGCAATGAAGACCCAGCACAGTCATAAATAAATAAGTTAATTAACTTTTTTAAAAAGAATAAAGGGCAGGCAGACCCACTCCAAAATAATAATTAAATAAATGTCTCTTAAATGTAAAAGAAACGATAGAGTGGAATCTTGGATTTTCAGGAAGAAAGGAAAACAATGGAACCAGTAAAAATACAGGAAAATACAACATATTTTCTTCTCCTCTTAAGATTTCTAAATTATGTTTGATGGTTGAAATAAAAATTATAACACTGATGTGGTTTTAAACATATATAGAGGAAATATTTACAAGGATTATACTATAAATAGGAAAGAGCAAAGGACATAAAACTTATATAGCGTGAATGGGTAAAATGATGGCACCAATAGACACTAATAAGTTACATGTATATAAGGTAACACCTAGAGCAACCACTAAAAAACTATTCAAAGAGATACAGTAAAAAACATTATAGATGAATATAAATGGAACTTGAAAAAATGATCAAGAAATCCACAGAAAAGCAGGAAAAATAAAGAAACAAAAAACTGAGAACAAAAAGAAAACAACAACAACAACAAAAATGTCAGACTTAAGCTCTGACATATCAGTAATTACATTAAATGCAAACGGTCCAAATAAATCAATTAAAAGATAGAGACTGGCAAACAGGATTTAAAAGTTATGATCCAGCTATATACAGTCTTCAAGAAATTCATTTCACATATAACGATATACATGGGTTGAAAGTAAAAGGATGGGACAATACGTACCATGCAAACATCAAAGAAAACGCAAGTGGCTATATCGGTATCATACAGACTTCAGAACTACAACAACAAAAATTACCAGAGACAGAGAGGAACACCAACCATATAAGGATGAAAGTGTAAATCCAACAAGAAGACATAGTAACCTTAAATGAATGTGAATCAAAGAACAAAATATGTGAATCAAAAACTTACAGATCTGAAAACAGAAATAGACAAATCCACAGTTATAGCTGGAGACTTCAACATCTCTCTTTCAAGCAACTGACAGAACAACTAGCAGAAAAATCTTGGATAATATAGAAAAACTTAATACTACCATCAACCAACAGGATCTAATCAACATTTACAGAATACTCTGTCCAACAATAGCTAAATACATATTCAAGCATACATGGAGCATATATATCACATATATACCACAGCCATAGTCATTTAAAAAAAACCTTCAAAAAATTATTTAAAATTTCAAATTATAGAATGTATTCTCTGACCACAATAGAATCAAACTAGAAATTGATAAGAAAAATAAAATCAAAATCTCCAAACACTTGCAAACTAGATAATACATTTCTAAATAATCCCTGGGTCAAAGAGAGAGTCTCAAAGTAAATCAAAGGATATGTTGAACTAAGTGAAAACAAAAAACACAACATAGTTTAAAATGAAAACACAACATAACAAAAGTTGTAGGACATAGCTAAAGTGGTGCTGAGAAAGAAACTTGTAGCACTAAATGCTTACATTAGAAAACAAGAAAGATCTCAGGTCAATAATCTTAGCTCCCAACTCAAGAATCTATAAAAAGAGAAGCAAAATAAACACAAAAGAATAAGAAAGGAAATAAAAATGAGTAGAAATCAATGACATTTAAAAGAGAAAAACAGCACAGAAAATCAATGAAATGAAGAGCTGGCTCTTTGAAAAAATCAATAGAATTGACAAACCTCTAACAAAAATAACAAAGGAAACAGAGAAGATAAACATTACCAATATCAGGAATTATCAATACAGGCACTATCAATACAGACTGTGCAGACATCAAACACATAATAAGCATAATAAATAAGGAAATTGCTCCACACACATAAAATTGACAACTTAGATGGAATGGGCTAACTCCTCAAGAAACAAAAACACAGTAGTTCAAACAGATCATTTGAACAATCATATAACTAACAAGGGGCTTCCCAGATGGCACAAGTGGTAAAGAACCCGCCTGCCAATGTAGATGTAATAGACACAGGTTTGATTCCTGGGTTGGGAAGATCCCCTGGAAGAGGGCATGGCCCATTCCAGTGTTCTTGCATGGAGAATCCCATGAACTGAGGAGCCTGGTGGGCTATGGTCCACAGGGCTGCTTAGCACGCTTGCACACAGGTACATAACTAATAAAGAGATTTAGTTTGTACTTTAAAAATTTCTCCAAAAAGAAACTTTCAAGCCCAGTGTCACTGGAGAATTTTGCCAAATGTTTAAAATTTAACATCAATTCTACACAATCTCTTACAGAATTTTCAATAGAAGAGGAAAGAACACTTCCCACTTCATTTCACGAAGCTAGTATTATCTAGATATTAAAAAACCAAAAAGGTACAAAAAGAAAGAAAGAGAGGAAAGGGGAGAGAGACAGAGAGAGAATTATAAAACAATATCCCTTGTGAATATATACACAAAAATCCTTAACAAATACTAATAAACAGAATTCAGCAATACATAAAAATAAATATGCATCATTCCCAAGACCACTTCAGCATTTGAAAATCAATCAATGTAATCCGCTATATTACCACACTAAAGAAGAAAGATGATTATATCAATCCAGGAAGCAAAGAATTCAATTAAAAATAATTTAGATGGAATGGGCTAATTCCTCCCTTAAGTTAGCCCATTCCATCTTTCAACACCCAATTAAAAATAATAAGTCTCAGAAAAATAAGAATAGAGAGGAACTTCCCCAACTTGATAAAGAACACGTACCAAAAATCTACAGCTAACATTACAGATAATGATGAAAGGCTGAATGTTTTCCTCTTAAGACCAGAAGCAATTAAGGCACGTTCACAATCACCACTCTTCAAAATAATGCTAAAAGTTCTAGACATGCATACTAGTATGATTCCACTTATACAACATCTCTGAAAAGACAAAAACTAAGGAAATGAAGATTGGATTAGTGGTTGCTCAGGGTTAAGGTGAGGCTGGTGGTGAAAGGGAAGTAGTTGTCATTATAAAAGTCCTTCTGGTGATGAAAATGTTCTGTTCTGTACCTTGATGTAGAGATGTCAATTTCTGAATTGTGATATTATACTATAATCATGCAAGATGTTAACCTTTGGGGAAACTGGTACATGGGATCTCTGTGTTATTTCTTAGAACTACATGTCAATCAACAGCAATCTCAAAATAAAATGTTTAACTTCAAATATATATATGATAATATATAAGGATATATTAATATACATATATTATTTTCTTGGGCTCCAAAATCACTGCAGATGGTGATTGCAGCTATGAAATTAAAAGATGCTTGCTCCTTGGAAGAAAAGCTATGACCAACATAAACAGCAATACTAAAAACCTGAGACATTACTTTGCCAACAAAGGTCTGTCTAGTTAAAACTATGGTTTTTCCAGCAGTCATGTGTGGATGTGAGAGTTGGACCATAAAGAAAGCTGAGCGCCAAAAGAACTGATGCTTTTGAACTGTGGTGCTGGAGAAGACTCTTGAGAGTCCCTTGGACTGCAAGGAGATCAAACCAACCAATCCTAAAGGAAATCAGTCCTGAATATTCATTGGAAGGACTGCTACTGAAGCTGAAACTTCAATACTTTGGCCACCTGATGGGAAAAACTGACTCACTGGAAAAGACCCTGATGCTGGGAAAGATTGAAGGCAGGAGGAGAAGGGGACAAGAGAGGACGAGATGGTTAGATGGCATCACCGACTCAATGGATATGAGTTTGAGCAAGCTCTGGGAGTTTTTGATAGTGAGGGAGGCCTGGCGTGCTACAGTCCAAAGGGTCACAAAGAGTCAAACACAAGTGACTGAACTGAACTGATGATGTATATGTATATAAAATCATCCTGTCAGCTGTGTGGGGGGGTGGGGGGATGAATGGTAAAAAAACAGGGGTAGTAAGGGAGAGACCAGTTAGGAGAACATGAAGTCATCCAGGTAAGAGATGACTGTCCTACAACTACCAGTGGGAAGTGAAACAGAGAAGTGGGTAGATTGGGGATGCAGGTATAAGCAACAGTATTTGCTGATGGGTTATCTGTGGAGAGTGAAAGAAAGAGAAAAGTAAAAAGTGACTCCAAGGTTTCTTACCTGAACAACTAACTAGATAATGATCCCATTAACTGAAGTGAAGAACAGTCTGTTCTCCACAAATATTTGAAATTTGAGGTTATTGTTCAGTTAGCTTATCTTCTTCTTGGACAACATTCACAATTTGGATGTCATTTGTTGCCCCTACACATTTAGAGCTGCCAAAGTTCTACACAGGTTACGTTGCTTTCAAGAAAAGCAATGAAGAAAACATAAGCCTAAAAAGACCAGAAACAAGGAAGCACTGCTGAGTCAGAAACCCTTGCTTCCACCATTTCTTTAAGAATTAGAATATCAAGAGTAAGGGAGAGCAGGACTTTGTTCCTTACTCTGAATTTGTAAATCAACTATTTCAGGTGAGTTGTCTACTGAGAAAAAATTTTCCCACTCAAACTGATGTTCTAGTTGAGGGGTTTTCTTCCTGATGTTTCATATAATTAAAGATAATTAGAGGGCCTAACCCAAAAAACAGATGACCATACAGCATCAGAGAACTTATCTCCTCTGAGGCACAAGTTGAGGGCCCAGCACTTTAACAAATGCCAGGTTCACTCTTCCTCTAAGGCAGTGTTGGATTCTCAACCATAAACATCAACTCTTATTTTCCTTAGGAACACAAGTCAGTGGGCTGCAGCCTCTGGTTGTCATAGCAACTGAAATTTTCACACATGAAATGTTTTGCTCAGAACATAGACTTAGCGTAGCACTTTTTTTTTGAGCATGTATTTTATTTTAGCACATGAAGGATTCAGTGCCATTTTCAGTCATTTCTTCCATCTCAAATATAGTCATTTCTTTTCTAAAATGCCACAGTGACTGAAGACTAAGACCAAAAAAGGATTGCCAGATTTCTCTCTTAATTAGGCTTTTGATTGTAATTGCTCCCTTGGTTGCTATCTACCCTTGAA
Source organism: Cervus canadensis (assembly GCF_019320065.1). Taxonomy (NCBI): domain Eukaryota; kingdom Metazoa; phylum Chordata; class Mammalia; order Artiodactyla; family Cervidae; genus Cervus; species Cervus canadensis. Next base: position 36,492,100 of record NC_057391.1, read on the forward strand.
CAATCTCCTTTTGGTATTGTGGTTCCAGGGTAACATAAGGCCATGTAATCAGATTCAGCCCACCAGGCCACCATAATCTATTGATATATTCTGAAAGAAAGGACCTACTTATTCCTTTATATCATACTGTCCTTACTCTTCTGGTCTATTATTTCCTGCTAGCCCAGAAAAGAAAAAAGAATGATGTACTGGCTCAACTTTAATATTATGAGAAATAGGGAAAAGAATTCTGAAAGCAATGGTTTCTTGTTCAAGAACAGTTTCCCAATGGCCCCAGAGCACAAATAAAGCATATGTACTAATACTACCACTCCCAACTAGAGAAGGAAATGGCAACCCACTCCAGTTTTCTTGCCTGGGGAATCCCATGGACAGAGGAGCCTGGGGGCTACAGTCCACAGGGTTGCAAAGAGTCACATAAGACTTAGCAACTAAACAACCCCAAATTTCAACACAGCAAATGCTGAAAAACTGCCACAGTTCTCTTTGCCTTGGAGCCCAGTACAAGACCTCAGAATCTTTCTCAACACTGCACTACATGCAGCTGCTACCAATCAACTAGAGATGTAAAAACACTGACACCTATTTGCTATCTGGGGCTAGAATCTTAGCCAATGTTTCAAAAATCAAGTACAGCACACTGTTTGACTATAGCAGTCAAAAACTAATCCTAAGATTTTGTAAAACAAGCTTAAAACTAGTCTGTTACTTGCTGGGTCACTCACTTGCAAAGTCAGTCAGTCAGTTATCAACTATCAAACATATTCTTTGATTTACCTTGAGACTCCCATCTTTGCCCTATGGGTTATTTAGAAATGTGTTAGCTAATGGAAACAAGGTCATAGGGGAATCCCAGAGAGCCTGTTAACTTTTCCTGTTGCCCAGAGATTATGTCCTTAACTCTAAATAGCTATGCTACAAGTACATAACAGGAGAGTTAGATGGCCTCTTTGAAACACACACAGTGTCAAGTACTCCCAATGTGGTGTGTTTTCCTACAGATTTCATCCTCTTTGTGATCTGTAATTTTGGAATGTCTGTTAGGAAATGACTTAATTTGCCATCATTTTCTAATCATTGGCTACACCTCCTGTAGTTGGTTAAAGCAGGGCAATAAAGAAGAAAGATCATAAAGATCTGAGGGCTCAGAATGCAGGCTGGCCCTAGCATGGATGAGAGAAGCCAATTTCAACTTGCTTGCTCACAGGGATTTTAGGATGATGCTCCACTGCATCAGGAGAACCGTTGCTGACTCTGCTCTTTTGTATGTATTTACATTGCATGCATGCGTGCTAAGTCCCTTCAGTCGTGGCCAACTCTGGGACCCTATGGACTGTGGCCTGCCAGGCTCCTCTGTCCATGAGATTCTCCAGGCAAGAACACCTGGAGTGGGTTGCCATGCCCTCCTCATGTATTTACATTACCCAATGCTAAAGGCCAACCTGAAAATGAAACATCAATTCTGTTCTTAATTATTACAATGTTTTGGAATATCCAGAAACTGGCTCCATTTAGAAAGCAGGAACCAGGTGGACCAACTAAGGAATTAGCACCAGTTAATGAACTGAAGAAAAGAACCTCTGAGATAGTCCTGATTGTGAACATTCTGTTCATCACGGCCTCAATAAATCTCTGAAATGTCCCAGAATTTCAATGTTTCAGTGAACTGTGACAGAATGAAGTCAATAACCTCTAGATGGAAAGCCTCCAAACATTCTCCTTATGTAAGAAAAAAAATTCACACAATTGTAAGAGCTTGCAAAGCTTATCAACTATGATGTAATGTAGTTCAGTTCAGTTGCTCTGTCATGTCTGACTCATTGCAACCCCATGGACAGTAGGCTTCCCTGTCCTTCAGTGTCTCCTGGAGCTTGCTGAAACTCATGTCCATCAAGTCAGTGATGCCATCCAACTATCTCATCCTCTGTTGTCCCCTTCTCCTCCTGCCTTCAATCTTTCCCAGCATCAGGGTCTTTTCCAATGAGTCAGCACTTCTCATCAGGTGGCCAAAGTGCTGGAGTTTCAGCTTCAGTAGCAGTCCTTCCAATGAATATTCAGGGTTGATTTCCTTTAGGATTGATATATTACAGTCATGGAAGCAAATATTTTCAGGAATTATTAATATATAGTATAAGTTATTTTACCTATAGTATGAAAAGTATTTGAATAATTTAATTATAAAACTATATTTTAGTATCAACATGACTAAGAAACTGTACCTTTATCAAGGCTTTGAAAAAGAAATCATTTTTTAAAGCTGTAACAATCCCCTTTAACATTCTATGCCCTTTATGAGTGGGATAAACCGTGCCACAGCAGGAAACCTGACATCAGTTCACATCACAGAAACATCAGTTAGCTGTCAGCTGGAGAGCTTTTAGTATTTCAATTCAAATTTTTTTCATAAAAAATGTTGAGTCGTGTTTCACAAAAGAAGCAGTGACTTGATGTCAAATCTTAACAAGATGACTGTTCCAGACCTTCATACTCGGTGTTGAACTATCAACCCAAACCCTGTGCATTTTACTGTGTTTACTCTAGTACCCTTGGGGGTTTGAGATGGGGCCCTTGGGCATGCTCCCTCTGTTCCAGGCAATTGTTTAGGACTCTTTTCTCCCTTGGGGCCCTTTAGGAACTTCCATTCCAGTGGCAGTTCTATGGAATGAATGTTTGTGACCCCACCAAAATTCACTTGTTGAAACCTAATCCCTACTGTGACGGTAACTGAAGGTGGGGCGGTTTGGAGGATGCCTAGGTTAGGAGGATAAAGTGAAGTGAAAATCGCTCCATCATGTCCGAATCTTTGCAGCCTTGGACTGTAGCCTGCCAGGCTCCTCTGTCCATGGAATTCTCCAGGCAAGCATACTGGAGTGGGTAGCGGGTAGCCGTTCCCTTCTCCAGGGGATCTTCCCAACCCAGGGATCGAACCCAGGTCTCCAGAACTGCTGGCGGATTTTTACCACCTGAGTCACCAGGGAGGCCCACGTGAACAGGATTAGGGCCCTTATAGAAGAGACTCGGGGCGTTACCTGGGCCCTCGACCCTGTGCGAGCACAAGAAGAAAATGCCCATCTGTGAACCAGGAAGTGGGCTCTGGGCAGACGCCACATCTGCCAGTCCTTCCTAGCCTCCAGAACTGTAAGAAATACATTTCTGTTGTTTAGAAGTTCAGTGCTAAAGAATCTGCCTGCAATGCAGGAGACCTGGCTTTGATCCCTGGGTCAGGAAGATACCATGGAGAAAGGAATGGCAACCCACTCCAGTATTCTTGCCTGGAGAATTCCATGGACAGAGGAGCCTGGCAGGCTACAGTCCATGGGGTCACAAAGAGTCGGACACGATTGAGCAACTAACACTTTCACTTTTTTCACATCTATGGTATTCTGTTATAGTGGCCTAAATAGACTAAAACAGGCTATTTGCTTGACTTCTGACCCTTTTGGTTTAGTCTCCAATTCTGATGCTGCCTCTGCCCTTGGAGTGAGAATTTACTTCTCCTGGTTTGACTTTCAGTGTTTGCACTGTCCTTGTCCCCTGGCTCCAGCATGTGTTGTCCCTAGTTCTTTGGCTAACACATCCCCATTCTTAGAAGTAGAGTGGCTAACCTACTCCAAACACACACATACAATTTGAAACTAAACTGATTTCCAAATTTCCATACTGTTTTTGTGTTTGGTTGGAAAGTTTTATTCCATAAATTTTTGAACATAAATTTTTACTAGCACAATCTAAAACCAGAGCTCAAAATAATAAAAATAAGACATTCAGAAATGGTCAAAATGTCATGCTTTATGAGTCATTTCACTAAAATGTAAAAAGCCTTCCTATAGAAACAAAAGGTAAGAACTTTTAAACATGATATTCTACCTGATGAAATAAGAAAAGCAGGCTCACTTATGAGTTTGCTGGCATGTAATCTGGTTCATATAAATAAATTTTTTAAAAAACAGAGCTGAAATTCATACACATTCTAAGATTCTTTCCAAAAGTCAGTGGCTCACTACAATTAGTTGCAAGTCACAAATCTGCAACAATTCTATAAATAACATATCTGGTCCTCAACTAGACGTAGCAGCTCATGTTAGAAAATCACTCATACTTGTTTATGTTTATTCAGTTCAAATGAAGGCTCTGAAATCATTTAGTGATCATCAAATGAGAAATGATGTCTTGCCATATTTTAATAAGATTTCTGATATCTATGTCTGCTCTTGAAATAATATGAATAAAGTCTCAACTGCCAAAATGTATTTTTAACCATTGGAAATGTTGCCACTATGTTTAAATTTCCAATTAAGCCAAAACTTGAGTAAATGAAGAGATACTACTTGATTTTACCTAAGACTGTTCAACATTATAAAGATATCAGCTTTCTCAAGTTAACATATAATTTTAACATGAATCCAGTAATAAAAACCAGTAAGTTTATTTTACTCTGGAATTTGATACATCAATTTTAAATTTCATATAAAAAAATGATCAATCCAAAAAAATTAGGAAAACTGAAAAAGAGAAACGTGGAGGAAATAGTTCTATCGCTATTAAAAACAACCCAGGAAGCTTCTTTGATTAAAGCAGAACAGATGGGGAAAAAATGGAACAGAATAGAAAAAATACACAAATTACACTTGGAAATTTAGATTATGATAAACAAGGCATCACAACTCACTGAGCAAAAAAAAGAAGAGAGTTCATAATAATAGGGCTGTGTCAATTAGATAACATTTAGAAAAAATTGTTTTAGTTCCACACTTCATAACATACACTAGGATAATTCTAAATGAATCAGATTTAAATGTAAAAAATGAAAGCACGCAAGTACTAGAAGAAAAGATAGTGAGTTCTTTTATAATCTAGAAGTAGGAAACAGGACAGCAGGCTCAAGCTGGGGTTCAGGCTCCAGATTTTGAGGATGAGAATGAGGCAGAGGAAGATGCCTCAAAGACAGCATGTGCCCAGACATGGAGGCCTGGAAATGCATGACCTTTCAGGAAACTGCTGATAATGAGGGTGGCAAGGGGGTGGGCCAGATGTGAAAGGAGCTGAGGAGTTTGAACTTCACTCTGAGGCTATGGAAGGCCATGGAAGGATTTCATACAGCTGAGTGAAATAAGCAGATATAGATTTTAGAACAACCAGAGGAGAGCAAGACAGACGGGAGGCACAGAAACATAGTTCTCAGCAGAGGGAGATAAGATTATAGAGGAGTAAGCATGAGTCAGACAGACAGAGGGTCAGGATAGAGAGTGGAAGCAGGGCTGAGGCGGAGGGAGGAGCCTGGAGTGTCCTGACCAGCCTTTACAATGAGTGATGAGAACTGAAGCATGTTTGCACAAGTAGTTCTCGAATAAGAGACAACCTGGGTACCTGCGAAACAAGATTTTATATAAGCTTTGAAGTCTCTTCCAGTCTTAACTGGATTCTAGTTATTTGCTCAGGCTGATCCAACCAAGATGGAGGTCACGATGCCACCCTCAGCGTCAATAAATGACATCTCACTAGAAAAGTGGGTTGGGACTGTAAGGACCTTTCACCATCACCTAGAAACTGCTAGGCAAGAAGGTAAGCAAAAATGAATGAATTAAGGTTTATGCTGGCCCAAGAAGAAAGCAGAAGATGGAAGATACAAACAGAAAATAAGTCTAGGAGCATGAACAGCCATCCACCAACTGATTTCTTCAGACTCTTGGAGTCCTTATTAGTTTTTTGATAAACCTGGTAGTTGGTTCAGAGTAAGTGATTGGTGAGGTGATCAGAACACAGTCTGGAGGAAAACACAGGCTTTACTCACCAAAACCAATCTGTAAATCTGGCTAACAGGCCCCAGTGCCAACTGTGGGTTTAGGGGAGCTTCTAAATGAAAGCAATGCAGCAGACAGAGTCAGAGGATTTTAGCAAAACATACAGTAAGACACAATATAGGAACTAACAACTTGAGCACTTTTTCACCAGGACATACACATTTAAGTATCACCTAAATCAAGTCCCTTACGATTATACAGTAGAAGTGACAAATAGATTCAAGGGATCAGATTTGATAGACAGAGTGCCTGAAGAACTATGGACAGATATTCATGACATTGTACAGGAGGCAGGGATCAAGGCTATCCCCAAGAAAAAGAAATGCAAAAAGGCAAAATGGTTGTCTGAGGAGGCCTTACAAATAAATGTGAAAAGAAGAGAAGTGAAAGGCAAAGGAGAAAAGGAAAGATATACCCATTTGAATGCAGAGTTCCAAAGAATAGCAAGGAGAGATAAGAAGGCCTTCCTCAGTGATCAGTGCAAAGAAATAGAGGAAAACAATAGAATGTGAAAGGCTAGAAATCTCTTCAAGAAAATTAGAGATACCAAGGGAACATTTCATGCAAAGATAGGCACAAGAAAGGACAGAAATGGTATGGTCCTAACAGAAGCAGAAGATACTAAAAAGAGGTGGCAAGAATACACAGAAGAACTATCTTCATGACCCAGATAACCACAATGGTGTGATCACTCATCTAGAGCTGGACATCCTGGAATGTGAAGTCAAGTGGGCCTTAGGAAGCATCACTACGAACAAAGCTAGAGGAGGTGATGGAACTCCAGTTGAGCTATTTCAAATCCTAAAAGATGATGCTGTGAAAGTGCTGCACTCAATATGCCAGCAAATTTGGAAAACTCAGCAGTGGCCACAGGACTGGAAAAGATCAGTTTTCATGCCAATCCCAAAGAAAGGCAATGCCAAAGAATGCTCAAACAACTGTGCAATTGCAGTCATCTCACACACTAACAAAGTAATGCTCAAAATTCTTCAAGCCAGGCTTCAACTTCCAGATATTCAAGCTGGATTTAGAAAAGGCAGAGGAACCAGAGATCAAATTGCCAACATCTGCTGGATCATCAAAAAAGCAAGAGAGTTCCAGAAAAACATCTACTTCTGCTTTATTGACTATACCAAAGCCTTTGACTGTGTGGACCACAACAAACTGTGGAAAATTCTTAATGAGATGGGAATACCAGACCACCTTACCTGCCTCCAGAGAAATCTGTATGCGGGTCAAGAAGGAACAGTCAGAATTGGACATGGAACAACAGACTGGTTCCAAATCAGGAAAGAAGTATGTCAAGGCTGTATATTGTCACCCTGCTTATTTACCTTATATGCAGAGTACACCATGAGAAATGCTGGACAGGATGAAGCACAAGCTGGAATCAAGATTGCCAGGAGAAATATCAATAACCTTAGATATGCAGATGACACCATACTTACGGCAGAAAGTGAGGAAGAACTAAAGAGCCTCTTGATGAAAGTGAAAGAGGAGAGTGAAAAAGTTGGCTTAAAAGTCAATATTCAGAAAACTAAGATCATGGCATCTGGTCCCATCTCTTCATGGCAAATAGATGGAGAAACAATGGAAACAGTGAAACTTTATTTTGGGGGGCTCCAAAATCACTGCAGATGGTGACTACAGCCATGAAATTAAAAGACGCTTGCTCCTTGGAAGAAACGTTATGACTAATCCAGACAGCATATTAAAAGCAGAGACATTACTTTGCCAACAAATGTCTTTCTAGTCAAAGCTATGGTTTTTCCAGTAGTCATGTATGGATGTGACAGTTGGACTATAAAGAAAGCCAAGAGCTGAAGAATTGATGCTTTTGAACTGTGGTGTTGGAGAAGACTCTTGAGAGTTCCCTGGACTGCAAGGAGATCCAACCAGTCCATCTAAAGGAAATCAGTCCTGATATTCATTGGAAGGACTGCTGCTGAAGCTGAAACTTCAATACTTTGGCTACCTGATGCAAAGAATTGACTCATTGGAAAAGCCCCTGATGCTGGGAAAATTTGAAGGTGGGAAGAGAAGGGGACGACAGAGGATGAATTGGTTGGATGGCATCACCGACTCAATGGACATGGGTTTGAGTAAGATTTGGGAGTTGGTGATGGACAGGGAAGCCTGGCGTGCTGCAGTTCACGGGGTCACAAAGAGCTGTACCTGACTGAGGGACTGAACTGAATGAACTCAAAGTGCCATGGACTGAATGTTTGTGTCCCCCCCCAAATTCATGTGTTGAAGTTCTAATGGCTATGTGGTGCTATTAAGAGGTGGGGCCTTTGGGAGGAATTAGGTTTAGATCAGATCATGAGGGTGGCTTCCAGGTGGTGCAGTGCTTAAGAACCCACCTGCCAATACAGGAGACACAGGAGACATGGGTTTGATCCCTGGATTGGGAAGATCCCCTGAAGAAAGAAATGGCAACCCACTGTAGTATTGTCCAAGGAAAATACCATGGACAGAGGAGCCTGGAGGGCTACAGTCCACAGGATCTCAAAAAGTTGAACACTACTCAGCACACACACACACATAAGGGTAGGACCCTCGTGATGGGATTAGTGCCCTTTTAAGAAGAAGAGAAAGAGGTCTCTTGGCATGTGCACACACTGAGGAAAGGCCATGTGAGCACACAGCAGCAAAGTGGCCATCTGCAAGCCAGGAAGAAGGTCTTCACAGAGAACTGCTGGCAGGCACCTTGATCTTGGAATTCTCAGCCTCCATAACTGTAAAGTATTTGTTGTTTAAGATACCCAGTATGTGGCATTTTGTTATTACAAATAAAAGCTGACAAAGTAAGCATTTTATGTAGAGCAGTCAAAGAGGTCACCCCAAGACAGAGTAATGCTTTATGCTTACAGCCAATTTTAAAAACTACTTTTCCAAAATGCTTGCTGTGCTTTTATGGGCTCTCAAGATAGAGGCTTTATTAGGACACATATCTTTAATTAAGTACTAATATGAGTCCATTAATCATGTGATTACAATTAAAGGTGAGACTAGACCAAAATTTCAGTAACCAGTTTGATCATTCACTGCCTGGACAATGTTTGTGCTTACAGGAAGGAGCAAAGGGGCCAGCCCAGAGTCTCTCCCTCTTTGGACACTTGACCTTCACCTGAGTGACCTGTCTTCAGCAACGTAGCAGGTTCAGTTTCATAACAGGGTCTGACTACAGAGAAGAAGGAGTGGACTTGCTACTGAAATAAGTGTTCCTCAAGTCAGCACCTTAGCCCAACAGAATGTTCTCTGAGACATCCAAGGTTCCAAAAACACTATTCATACACTTCCCTCTTCATTTCATTCAAGTAGCAGCACTCCCCTTCACCTCATATATCTGTTTGTTTTCGCAAGTTAAAGGGTAGAGAACCCTTTGGTGAGCTTTCTGTTTTGCATTTTTAGGGCCTATAGTTTTAATTTACTTAGGATTCTGTTATGGGTATTTCAAAAATTCTTAGGCTTGGTTAAATTAAAGAAAAGTACTCAATACCTTTTCCTCCATAAATCTGTTTAAAGGGAAGTAGAGATTATTAGATCTGGAGCCCCAGACACTGAGCAGGACAAGCCATGGGAGGCTGTAGCAAGCTGCTCCTGTGACATCCCCTCTGAGCTGTGGAGAAGTAAGGGCTCTGTTGTGCTCACCTCTGGCAGGTCTCTTGGCTCCCAAAGGTCCAACCTTGAGCCACCAACCCTCCAGATGGAGGCTACTTGTCACAAGCTATTTACAGAGCGAGTCTGCACAGCCAAACTGTACTTCTCAGTTGCTTCTTTCCTCTTTTCTCTCTTCCCCTCATCTTCATATCCTCCTCTTTTAATCTTTTTCTCTCTTTATAAGCTCTCCTTGCTTTCATTTTCTTTTTTAAAAATATTTATTTGTTTATTTGGCTGTGCCACGTCTTAGTTGTAGCATGCAGGATCTCTTAGTTGCAGATGTAAATTCTAGTTCCCTGACCTAGGGAAAAAAGTAAATTTTTTAATTTATTTATTTTTAATTGAAGGATAATTGCCTTACAGTATTGTGTTGGTTTCTGCCAAACATCAACATGAATCAGCCATAGGTATACATATGTCCCCTCCCTTCTGAGCCTCCCTCTCGCCTCCTACCCCATCCCACCCCTCTAGGTTGTTACAGAACCCAGGTGTGAGTTCCCTGAGTCATACAGCAAATTCCCACCGGCTATGGTAATCCACGTTTCCATGTTACTCTCTCGAAGAGTTCCTATTCAAAAGCTAACTGCCTCCTTGCAATAACACAATATTAATCCTTCACCCCAATCACACTTTATTCTTAGAGATATCCCCCATCATCTCTTCCCATTTGTCTCCAAATAATCTCAGTACACTCAGTGAAAAGTAGACATCATAGCTGTCTCATTAACAAATACGTGGGGTGTTGACCTATCTACAATTTTATGGAGTTTATAGGGGGTGTGTTAGTATCTTAGGACTGCTATAACAAATCACCACAAATTGAGCGGCTTACAACAATATGAATTATTTTCTCACAGTTTGGAGGTCAGAGGTCCAAAATCAGTTTCCATGGGCTAGAGTTACGGGGATGGGTCCTTCAGAAACTCGAGGGGAGGATCTGGGGCCCTGCCTTTCCAGCTTCTGGAGGCTGCCTGTGTTCTGATCCCTCCAACCTCCTGCTTGTCACATCTCCTCTGTAGTTAAATCTCCCTCTACCTTCCTACATTGTGATTACACACTTAAATCCCACTCAGGTGATCTCAGATAATCTCATCTTAAAATCCTAAACTTAATCACATCTGCCTAACACAACACTATAAAGCAACTATGTCTGCTCAGTTGCTCATTAACGTCCAACTCTTTTCAATCCCGTGGACTACAGCCCACCAGGTTGCTCTGTCCACAGGATTTTCCAGGCAAGAATATTGGAGTGGCTTGCCATTTACTCCTCCAGGGGATCTTCAACTATACTCCCCCCAAAAAATAATTTAAAAAGAAAAAAATTTGACATCTGGAAAATCCCTTGTATTATATCAGGCAGTAGTCATGGGCTCCAAGGATTAGGAGCTGGATATTTTGAGAGGTCATTATTCAGCCTAGCACAGAGGACTTAAGAAACTCCATCCATTTTTGTTCCTTACAAGTGAGCCAGTGAAAGGGAGTGACCTCATTCGGGGATAACCATGAATCTGCTCTCTTTAGAAGAAAATGGTAAATTCTAGTACTTTATTAATAGCGTATTATCTGTAACATCTTACAACTTATCATGTGTCCTAACACCATCATTAGAAAACTAATAAAATGGAGAATTGGTGTGGTAGGCAGAATTCTAAAATGACCCCCACTCCCCACCTTGGTATATGCACCCTATATTATCTTCTGCCCCTGAGTATGGGTGGAACCTGTGGATGATGAAATGTCAGTCCCTTGATTGCACTGTATGATACATGAGACTTCATCACAGCTGACTAGATTGAGATTCTCCTGACAACCTTGAAGAAGCAACTTGCTGTTTTGAGAGGGCCAAGTCACTACGACCTGAGAGTGACTCCCAGCAATACCAACAAGAAAATGGCTCTGAGCACTGTCCTAGAACTGCAAGAAAATAAATTTTTCCAACAACCTGAATGAGTTTGGATGAGGACTCCCACTTCAGAGGAGCTCACAGCTGCAGTTGACATCTTGATTTCAGCCTGGTGAGACTCTGAGCAGAGGACCCTAATAACCTGCGCCCAGACTCCTGACTCACAGAAAAACTGAGATTAAAAAATCTGTGCTGTTTTAAGCCACTATTTTGCCTGCCAATGCAGGAGATGCAGGTTCAGTCCTTGGGTCAGGAAGATCCTCTGGAGGAGTAAATAGCAACTCACCCCAGTATTCTTGCCTGGAAAATTCCATGGACAGAGGTGCCTGGTGGGTTATAGTCCATGGGGTCACTAAGAGTTGGACACGACTGAGTGATTGAACATACACACAAGCCACTAAGTTTGTGGCTATCTGTTATGTAGTAATAGAAAACTAATACAGTCGGCAAATATGAAATTTGAACAGGAAGTTACATGGATAGGCTTTGGGAGGGTCAACGAACTATCTGAAATCACATTAAAATTTTAGAGGGCTCATACACATGTGTATTTAACTAAGGAATGGATCCACAACTTCCATCAGATTCTCAACAAACCAGTGACCCATACAAATGGAGAACACTAAATTAGGGGTCTAGTGGAGCAGTCAAAAAATACTTTTTTGAGGTATTTCTTTTGAGATCTCCATCTGGCATGTATCAGAGAGTAGAAAGATTCTATAAAGAAAAAGTAGGGACTAATAAACCATTCTTTGTTAATATCCTTCCATCTCTTACCACACAAGATGAAAGTGGAGAGTGGAGACGTAGGAGTATATGTCATTGCAAAGTATTTCTGTAGAAAGAAATGTATAACCTCCCTCCCTCAAGGCAGGTCTCATGGGCTTTAAAGTACCCAGCAGTACCCAGCAGAGTGAAAAAGTTGGCTTAAAGTTCAACATTCAGAAAGCTAAGATCATGGCATCCAGTCCCATTAGTTCATGGCAAATAGATGGGGAAACAGTGGAAACAGTGGCTGACTTTATTTTTCTGGGCTCCAAAATCACTGCAGATGGTGATTGCAGCCATGAAATTAAAAGACACTTGCTCCTTGGAAGGAAAGTTATGACCAACCTAGACAACATATTAAAAAGCAGAGACATTACTTTGTCAACAAAGGTCTGTCTAGTCAAGGCTATGGTTTTTCCAGTGGTCATATATGGATGTGAGAGTTGGACTATAAAGAAAGCTGAGTGCAGAAGAATTGATGCTTTTGAACTGTGGTATAGGAGAAGACTCTTGAGAGTCTCTTGGACTGCAAGGAGATCCAACCAGTCCATCCTAAAGGAAATCAGTCCTGGATGTTCACTGGAAGGACTGATGTTGACGCTGAAACTCCAATACTTTGGCCACCTGATGTGAAGAGCTGACTCATTAGAAAAGACCCTGATGCTGGGAAAGATTGAGGGCAGGAGGAGAAGGGGAAAACAGAGGATGAGATGGTTGGATGGCATCACTGACTTGATGGACATGGGTTTGGGTGGACTCCAGGAGTTGGTGATGGACAGGGAGGCCTGGTGTGCTTCAGTTCATGGGGTCGCAAAGAGTCGGACACGACTGAGCGGCTGAACTGAACCCAGTACATGCTGAAGTTGCTGTTATTGTTGTTGCTGTTCAGTCACTCAGTTTGTCTGACTCTTTTCGGCCCCATGGACTGCAGCACACCAGGCTTCCCTGTCCTTCACTGCCTCCCGGAGTTTGTCCAAACTCATGTCCATTAAGTCAGTGATGCCATCCAACCACCTCATCCACTGTCTAGGTTTGTCATAGCTTTTCTTCCAAGTCTATTCATTAAGCATATCTTTATCACCAAGCAGGAATGTGCAAAGCCAGATGGTGAAATTCCAAGTGATACAATTTACCCACATTAATGGTTCTGATTAAAGAGTTTCCAGGCTAGATGTTAAAACTTCTGGGTAAAATGAAATTTGTGAAATCAACCAGCCATTTTTTTACTAAAACATAACATGGAAAACTCAAAATGTATTATATAAAAGTTGGTATCTATTTTTAATACTGACCAATCCCTTCTTAAATAACAAACATCAAGGTTTTTCCACATCGTCACTTTTTTTCATTCCTGTTGTGTATTGTTAATTGCATAGGGATGGTGTTTTGCATGTATTACATAATTCTTTTAGAAACTTCCTGATGTTAGGGCTTCCCTGGTAGCTTAGTGGCAAAAACCCCACTGCCAGCCAGGCCTCCTAGCTGCTGGGGACTGCGCCCAGCCCCTCTAGTGGCCACAACCCCAGAGTGTTAAGACTTGAAAAAGAAAGCACAATTGAAGGAGAAAGTGTATCCAGCAGCAGGCTGGGCACATGTCGTGGCCCTGGGCAACTGAGACCCCAGCCAGTCTTCCTGGGGGACTGATTCTCTCTCTCTCTTTTTTTTTTTATTATTGCACAACTCTGTCCCATGGAGGGACTTTTTTACACATCTGCCTGCCAATGCAGGAGGCAGGGGTTCGATCCCTGATCTGGGAAGATCCCACATGCTTCAGAGCAACTAAGCCCATGCACCACAACTATTGAGCCTATGCTCTAGAGCCCAGGTGCCACAACTACTGAAGGCCACATGCACTGGAGCCCATGCTCCACAACAAAGAAGCCATGTAGTAAGAAGCCCGTGCACCACAGCTAGAGAGTAGCCCCCATTCACTGCAAGCAGAGAAAATACCAAGCAGCAACGAAGACCCAGTGCAACCAAAAATAAATAAATAATTTTTTTTTAAAAAAAGGAAACTTCCTGATGTTAAACGAGCCATCTTGCACACTTGAAGAATTCAACATTGTCTCTTCACCTTTGATCATTTTTACTTTCTTCAGAGCCAGTAAGAATTGGAGGAATAGAATACTCCTCATAACTTTCATATACATTATATGAGCTTAATGATGTTCATAAAACCCATCAAAATTAGGTACAAGTCCAGCAAACATGAATCCAGCAAAGACTAATAGAAAAGGGAAGTTACTCCAATACCGCATCTGTTGGTGGCAGGCATAGTTGATTCCCTTTTGTTAGGGAAGGTTGCTTTCTTTCTAACTGTCCAAGTTTTTTTTTTTTTTTAATTCCTAAATATAAGAGGTGCTATCTTATTTTTTGAGCACAGTAAAGGTAAAAGCAACCATTTCTGAAAACATCTTAGATTATTATGACAATAAGCATGTCAAGGTCTATTTGTTTATTTAATTACAAAGGTATCATAATTTGGTAAGATTTGTTTTCAGAGGAGTATTTGTCTTTGCAGAATTCACACTTGTTGCACAAACAGTGACATTTAAAAGGTATTCCTGGATAAATGCATATGTTTGGACACAAGAAAAGTTGATTCATTCATAAATACTGAGATTTTCAATGCCATGTTTGCAGATGGTGCTAATGGTTTAGTTGCTAAGTTGTGTCCAACTTTTGTGACTTCATGGACCATAGCCCGCCAGGCTCCTCTGTCCATGGGATTTCCCAGGCAAGGATACTGGAGTGGATTGCCATTTCCTTCTCCAGGGGATCTTCCCGACACAGGGATTGAAACTAGGTCCCCGGCATTGCATGCTGTCTCCTGCATTGCAGGTGGATTCATTACTACCAGGGAAGCCCCAAGATAGTACAGAGTATTAGAAAGATCACGAGATTGAGAGTCAAGAACCAGACACCCATCCAACCTGCCACTCTAAGAGCTTGGTCAAATCTATGAGATTGGTTTTAGGAGTGTGCTCAAATCCTCTCTTTTTCTTCACATATAAAATGGGTATTATAATGCCAATCCTTTTTACCTCATGGGTATGTCAAAAAAATGAAATAAAATATGTGAAAATGTTTTGAAAACTGCAAAGTATGATAAACATTTAAAATAGTCTCATTATCATTTTGCTTAACTCAAAGAAGTTTCTCATATGTACACATACACTCATCAACTGTCATCGACTGATTTATCTGGTGTGTACTTTTTGCAGATATATGAATCTATTCTAAATTCCTCCCAAAGTTTATTGTTTTTAAAAGAAGAAGAATATTGGGCAGTATTATTTTAAAAACTGTTTCAGCATTCATATACCTGTAACCCCTTTCAAGGTCCTAGTAACATGCATTTAAAATTGATGTTAAACAAATAAAATAATTAACAGATGCAATACTCCATTAAGGGGAAATTTCAGGAATCTCTTTTCCTTTAAACTTGGGAAATCTCATTGCTAGCATCTGAATGTACACAGGGAATTCAGGCCCAATAAGATTGGATTTCCCACACCTCTCTCATCCTCTAGAATCATAGATTTGTATGGGCTGCAGTTCTCAAACTGGTCTCCTACCAGTTTGCATATTCCAATACAAGACATATAATATTAACGGTTTTTGTTGTTGTTGTTGTTTAGTTGCTAAGTTGTGTCCAACTCTTTTGCAACCCCATGCACTGTAGCCAGTCAGGGCTCCTCTGTCCATGGGCTCTCGCAGGCAAGAATACCGGAGTGCATTGCCATTTCCTTCTCCAGGGGAGCTTCTCAACCCAGGGATCGAACCCATGTCTCCTGAATTGGGAGGAGGATTCTTTATCACTGAGCCACCAGGGAAGCTCATTAACAATTTTTTGTTTATATTAAAGATTTTTATACTTTAATGACTATTGCTGTTATTAGGGGGTGCCCTATTCAATATCTCATGGAAACTAACATTTTTCTTAGCTTATATTCCGGTGGGAAATTTTTGCAAAGGCCAAGTAGGTGATCCAAGAATACATGGTCTACAATATCTTTTGTTCCTTCAAAGTGGTCTTGGAATCAAGGGGGAAAAAATGGTTGCTTATTCAACTTACAAATAGTGTCACCTCTCCATTTCCAGAGCCTGGCTGCTTTATTTTATCCTATTTTTCTTAATAATTCAATTAAAAGTCTCACACACACACACCAAAAAAAAAAAACCCAACCAATTACTGAGTCTAGCAGCTCTGAAAACACCTAACAAAAATCATGTTGGTCCCCAGTGCTTTTTATAT
Organism: Cervus canadensis; assembly: GCF_019320065.1. Taxonomy (NCBI): domain Eukaryota; kingdom Metazoa; phylum Chordata; class Mammalia; order Artiodactyla; family Cervidae; genus Cervus; species Cervus canadensis. The sequence continues at coordinate 36,508,493 of NC_057391.1, forward strand.
TCTCTCTTCTTTCAATCTTTGGTTTGTTGTCTCATTAGCCTTGGGGAGATCTCTTTTAACAAAGTTACTGTTGCCAGGAAACGTAAGAACAAATTGAGAACAAAAGCTAAGAGCAGAATAGGTTCATGTTTCCCCCTTAGAATCCACACAGATATGTTCAAGTAAACATCTCTGAACACATAACCATCTATAATCACATTCACTCAGACCCACCCATATCCAAATGTAGGCTGTAGACACAACAGATGCCCCCATCATATTTGAGCAAATGCTATTCTAAATATCACTGCCCTTTATCCAATTAGCATCCACCTCTGGGACTTCCCTGGCAGCTCAGTGGTTAAGACTTCAGGCTTCCACTGCAGGGGTCACAGAATTGATCCCTGGTTGGGGAACTAAGATTGCACATGCTGTGCAGCCAAAAATAAAACAGCATCCATCTCTGAACTTGGTAACAGGTATATTAAACCCAGGTCTCCTGGCTCCTGACTCCCTGTTCTTTTTACTATACATGCAGTATTTCCTGATAGGAGTGTTCTAAAAACTGAGGCATGTGCATTTTCCTTCACTACAAATATTTCCTGCCATTAGTTATGAAACCAATTTAAAGCTCTTTGGAAAATAAAGCTCATCGTTATACCAAAGAAGAGAAAGAGACAAAAAAAAAAAAAAAGAATAGAATGACAGTGAGGGACGGTTGGCTGGCTGAAGGTCTATCCTTTGCAGTCAGGCAAATGGAACACTCAAGAAACCCCTATGTGTTTAGGCTCTGAGGACACAGTCCTTCCTGAATGTCACAGGCGAAGTAAAATGAGAGTAGGCAGTACCTGACTTGCATGTGTGTGTCTATGCCTGAAATGTGGTCCATCCTGGTGGAGATTACAGTGAAAGGTTAATGAGTGCTATAATGGTATCACAATGGTACCAAAAGCACCACATCTAGTAGAAGAATACCAGAGGACAAATGGGATCAACATACCATTTCACAGACTATCTGGTTTACCCCTTCACTTTAAATATGAAGACACTAAAAGGGTAAGTAATTTGCCCAAGACCATAAACGAGGTCAGAGGAAGAGCTCGGACTAAAACCCAATATTTATCTTTCTGTCCAGTGCTGAATGTTGAGCAAGTATGGTGTTGCTCCATGGAAAAGCTGACCTAACCTCATTCTGTTATGGTAACAGGAGCTACACATTCCTGACTAGAACTAGTCAGTGGTCATCAGTTGATTTTTAGATGCCTGTGCAACACCTAAAGCAACTTTATCCCAAAGATCTACTGAAATGTTAAGGCCAGTGAATTCTACCACACTTGACATCCTTGTCATATATCCAAAATTGTACTGTTTTGTACTCTCATCACCACATTGCTCAGGGATGCCTCTCTGTGCCCTAGCTCTCCTCTCCTTCTTCTCTTACCTCTCATTGTACCTTCTGGAATTTTTATTCCAAGATTAAAACCAACACTTGACACTATCAAGTGCCTGCTTCACAGACTATTCCCTGTAGCCTTGGACCTTAACTGAAATCCAAGAGCCCTGCTTCCCCACTGGGTACTACTATTGACTCTACTATGCACTCCACCTCAGGGCTGGGCATTGGATCATCAGATTCCTCACTCCCCATTCCACATCTAGAACACTGTCCTTCCATATTCTTGTAAACCATGGGTCCTTTAAGGCTCATGTCCTCTGACTATATTTCCTTCTGCTTCCTCTTCATTTCTGTAATCTGCAAAGTTCTAGGTTGTTCATTATTTGCTGAAGATTTTAGTACCTAACTCATAGCTTCTGACCTCTCCAGGCCTTACCATTATCTAGAATAATTTCAAAGTCCCATGTAAGTGACCAGACCCACAATTTCTGTACCTGTCAACTTCAGTGAACTTGACCTTCTCTTTCCTTCACTTACTCACATAGTGAATACCCTCAAAACCTTGTTATTGCTTAACTTCTCTGGCTAGGAAAACTAATATTGACCACAATAGGTTAAAGTGAAAGTGAAGTCGCTCAGTCGTGTCCAACTCTTTGCGACCCCATGGACTGTAGCCTACCAGGCTCCTCCGTCCATGGAATTTTCCAGGCCAGAGTCCTGGAGTGGGTTGCCATTTCCTTCTCCAGTGGATCTTCCTGACCCAGGGATCGAACCCAGGTCCCCGCACTGCAGGCAGACACTTTACCATCTGAGCCCAGGTGGCTTAAGGGAGAAGCTTACTCTCCCTCCACTTTTCCTGCTTCCACTTATTCCTTGAACCACAGTAATCTACCCCCACTTTTGAAACTATTCTGTCTCAAGGTCATCATGCGCTCCTCCTTGTCAATTAAATGGACATCACCTAGTCTTTCTCCACTGGGCTTGATGTCATTTGTCATTCTCTTCTGGAAACTCTCTGCTCCCTTTGTTTCTGGGACACTTCACAACCATGATCCTCCTCCCACCTCTGTGACCATCCCTTCATTGTCTCCCTCACAGGATTCCTTTTAACTTGCTTTTTAAAATGCCTCCTCGACATCCTCTCATTAGGTGAACTCATCCACACTCTCGTGGTTTGATCATCTACTATGATGACTTCTACATTTTTACCCTCAAGTTTAGATTCTTATAACTCACTAGGTAATCCACAGGGACCTCAAACTCAACTTGTACCAAACTTAAAACCTATCCCCTTCACACCCTACTTTATCCCACCTGCTTCTCCCCTTGAACTCAATCTCTCTTTCTTAATGACACCACCACAAATATCCTATCTAGAAAACTAATCAACACCTTCAACTCTGCCTTAACCCAACCTTAACCCCCACATCTGCTCAATCATCAAGCCCTGACAATCTTATCTCCTATATTTTTTTATTGAAGGATAATTGCTTTACAGAATTTTGTTGTTTTCCGTCAAACCTCAACCTGAATCAGTCATAGGTATACATATATTCCCTCCCTTTTGAACTTCCCTCCCAGTTCCCTCCCCACCCCATCCCTTTAGGTTGATACAGAGCCCCTGTTTGAGTTTCTTAGTCATACGGCAAATTCCCATTGGCTATCTATTTTATATATGGTAGTGTAAGTTTCCATGTTACGCTTTCCATGTATCTCACCCTTTCCTCCCCTCTCCCCATGTCCACAAGTCTATTCTCTATGTCTGTTTCTCCACTGCTGCCCTGGAAGTAAATTCTTCAGTACCAGTTTTGTAGTTCTGTATACATGCATTAGAATACGATATTTATCTTTCTCTTTCTGATTCACTTCACTCTGTATAATAGATTCTAGGTTCATCCACCTCATTAGAACTGACTCAAAGGCATTCCTTTTTATGGCTGAGTAATATTCCATCATTTATATGTACCACAACTTCTTTATCCATTCATCTGTCAATGGACATCTAGGTTGCTTCCATGTTCTAGCTATTGTAAATAGTGCTGTAATGAATAAGGGATACATGTGTCTTTTTCAATTTTCCTCAGGGTATATGCCTATCAGTGGGATTTCTAGGTCATATGGTGGTTTTACTCCTAGTTTTTTAAGGAATCTCCATACCATCTTCCATAGTGGCTGTATCAATTTACATTCCCACCAACAGTGCAAGAGCATTCCCTTTTCTCCACACCCTCTCCAGCATTTATTGTTTGTAGACTTTTTGATGATGGCCATTCTGACAAGTGTGAGGTGGTATCTCATTGTCATTTTGATTCATTTCTCTAATAATGAGTGATGCTGAGCAGCTTTTCATGTGTTTGTTAGCCATATGGAGGTCTTCTTTGGAGAAATGTCTGTTTAGGTCTTTTTCCCACTTTTTGATTGGGTTGCTTGATTTTCTGGTATTGAGTTGTATGAGCTGCTTGTATATTTTGGAAATTAATCCTTTGTCAGTTGTTTCACTTGCTATTATTTTCTCCCATTCTGAAGGCTGCCTTTTCACCTTGCTTATAGTTTCCTTTGCTGTGCAGAAGCTTTTAAGTTTAATCAGGTCCCATTTGTTTACTTTTGTTTTTATTTCCATTACTCTAGGAGGTGGGTCATATAGGATCTTGCTTTGATTTATGTCATTGAGTGTTCTGCTTATGTTTTCCTCTAAAAGTTTTATAGTTTCTGGTCTTACAGTTATGTCTTTAATCTATTTTGAGTTTATCTTTGTGTATGGTGTTAGGAAGTGTTCTAGTTTCATTCTTTTACATGTAGCTGTCCAGTTTTCCCAGCACCATCTATTGAAGAGGCTGTCTTTGCCCCATTGCATATTCTTGCCTCCTTTGTCAAATATAAGGTACCCATAGGTGCATGGGTTTATTTCTGGGCTTTATTCCATTGGCCTATATTTCTGTTTTTGTACCAGTACCATACTGTCTTGATGACTGTAGCTTTGTAGTATAATCTGAAGTCAGAAAGGTTGATTCCTCCATCTCCATTCTTCTTTCTCAGGACTGCTTTTGCTATTTGGGGTCTTTTTTATTTTCATATGAATTATGAAATTTTTTGTTCTAGTTCTGTGAAAAATGTCATTGGTAATTGGATAGGGATTGCATTGAAACTGTAGATTACATTTGGTAGTATAGTCATTTTCACAATATTGATTCTTCCTACCCACGAACATGGAATATCTCTCCATCTGTTTATGTCATCTTTGATTTCTTTCATTAGTGTCTTATACTTTTCTCTGTATAGTTCTTTTGTCTCCTTAGGTAAGTTTATTCCTAGATGTTTAATTGTTTTGTTGCAATAGTCAATTGGATTGATTCCTTAATTTCTGTTTCTTATTTTTCATTGTTACTATATAGAAACGCAAGTGATTTCTGTGTATTGATTTTGTATCCTGCAACTTTGCTAAATTCACTGATTAGCTCTAGCAATTTTCTGATACTATCTTTAGGGTTTTCTATGTACAGTATCATGTCATCTGCAAACAGTGAGAGCTTTACTTCTTATTTTCTGATCTGGATTCCTTTTATTTCTTTTTCTTTTCTAATTGTTGTAGCTAAGACTTCCAGAATTATGTTGATTAATAGTGGGGATTTGGCCAGACTCATCAAGAAAAAAAGAGAGGAAAAAAAAAGAGAGAGAAAAAAAAGAGAGAGAGAGAGAAAAAAGAGAGAAAAAAAGAGAGAAGAATCAAATCAACAAAATTAGAAATGAAAAAGGATAGGTTACAACAGATAATGAAGAAATACAGAGACTGTTATGATCAACTACATGGCAATAAAATGGATAACCTGGAAGAAATGGACAGATTCTTAGAAAAATTCAATCTTCCAAGACTGAACCAGGAAGAAATAGAAATTACAAATAACCCAATTACAAGTACTGATATTGAATCTGTCATCAAAAATCTCCCAGAAAACAAAAACCCAGGACCAGATGGCTTCACAGGAGAATTCTATCAAACATTTAGAGAAGAGCTAATGCCTCTCCTTCTAAAACTCTTTCAAAAAATTGCAGAGGAAGGAAGACTTCCAAACTCATTCTACAAGGCCACCATCACCCTTATACCAAAACCAGACAAAGACAACACACACAAAAAAGAAAACTACAGGCCAATATCACTGATGAGTATGGATGCAAAAATCCTCAACAAAATTTTAGCCAACAGAATTCAGCAACCCATCAAAGAACTCAGACACCATGATCAAGCTGGGTTTATTCCAGGGATGCAAGAATTCTGCAATATATGCAAATCAATGTGATACACCATATTAACAAATTGAAAGATAAAAACCATGTTATAATCTCAATAGGTGCAGAAAAAGCCTGACAAAATTCAGCACCCATTTATGATTAAAAGTCTTCAAAAAATGGGCATATAAGGAATCTACCTCAACATAGTAAAGTCCATATATGATAAGCCTACAACAAACATTATTCTCACTGGTGAAAAACTGAAAGCATTCCCCCTAAGATCAGGAACAAGACAAGGGTGTCCTATGTTTCTTAATATATCACCAGTTCTTCATCCCTATTGCCACGCCTTGGTCTAAGTCTTCATCATATCTTACCTAGAATTCAACAACATCCTCCTAACTGGTTTTACTGCTTCTAAACTTGTCGCCATCAAATCTATCCTTAACACAGCTAACAGAATAATCTGACTAAAATATAAACCTGAACTTGTCCTGACCTATTTAAGACCACACTGTGGCTCCCTGGAAAACACCCTGATGCTGGGAAAGATTGACGGCAGGAGGAGAAGGGGATGACAGAATATGAGATGGTTGGATGGCATCACTGACTCGATGGACATGAGCAAGCTCTGGGAGTTGGTGATGGACAGGGAAGTCTGGTGTGCTACAGTCCATGGGGTCGCAAAGAGTTGGACACGACTAAGCAACTGAACTCGGGCTTCCTGAGGCCCAAAGGATAATTTCCAAGGTTCCTCACTGTCAGGTTCAGCCTTGTAAGACCCAGTTGCTGTTCTCTCATGATTGAAGAGTAAAGACCTAGTAGACACTGAAGAAATCAAGAGGATATGGAAACAAAACATGGAAGAAATATACCAAAAAAGATCTTAATGAACTGAATTGCTGTGATGGTGTAGTCAGTCACCCAGAGCCAGATATTCTGGAGCGTGAAGTCAAGTGGCCCTTAGGAAGCACTGCTGTTAACAAAGCTAGTGGGTGTGATGGAATTCCAGTAGAGCTATTCAAAACCCTAAAGGATGATGCCATCAAGGTGTTCCATTCAACATATCAGCATATCTAGAAGACCCAGGAGTGGACACAGGACTGAAAAAGGTCAATCCTCATCCCAATTCTGAAGAAGGGTACTACTAAAGAATGTTTTAACCATCAGACAAATGCACTCATCTCCCACGCTAGCAAGGTCATTCTTAAAATCTTGCATCCTAGGTCTCAACATTACACAAACCAAGAACTTCCAGATGTCCAAGTTGGGTTTAAAAAATGAAGAGGAACCAGATATAAAACTGCCAACATTCACTGGATCATAGATAAACCAAAGTAATTCCAGAAAAACATCTACCTCTGTTTCATCAACTATGCTAAAGCCTTCCACTGTGTGAATCATAACAAACTGTGGAAAGTTCTTAAAGAGATGGGAATGCCAACTCATCTTACCTGTCTCCTGAGAAACCTATATGCGGGTCAAGAAGCAACAGTTAGAACTCAGAATGGAACAACTGATTGGTTCAAGATTGAGAAAGGAGTATAACAAGGCTGTCTGCTGCCATCCTGTTTGTTTAACCTATATGCTGAGCACATGATGAGAAATGCCAGGCTGGATGAGTTACAAGCTGGAATCAAGATAGGCAAGAGAAACATCAACAACTTCAGATATGCAGATGGTACCACTTTAATGGCAGAAAGGGGAGAACTAAAGAATCTCTTGATGAGGGTGAAAGAGGAGAGTGAAGGAGCCAACTTAAAACTGAATACTAAAAAAACTAAGATCATGACATCAAGCCCTACTCAGTTCAGTTCAGTTCAGTCGCTCAGTTATGTCTGACTCTTTGTGACCCCATGGACTGCAGCACGCCAGGCCTCCCTGTCCATCACTAACTCTCAGAGTTTACTCAAACTCATGTCCATTAAGTCGGCGATGCCATCCAACCATCTCATCCTCTGTCATCCCCTTTTCCTCCCACCTTCAATCGTTCCCAGCATCAGAGTCTTTTGAAATGAGTCAGTTCTTTACATCAGGTGGCCAAAGTATTACAGTTTCAGCATCAGTCCTTCCAATGAATATTCAGGACTGATTTCCTTTACGATGGACTGGTTGGATCTCTTTGCAGTCCAAGGGACTCTCAAGAGTCTTCTCCAACACCACAGTTCAAAAGCATCAGTTCTTCTTTGGTGCTCAGCTTTCTTTATAGTCCAACTCTCACATTCATACATGACTACTGTTAAAACCATAGCTTTGACTAGATGGATCTTTATTGACAAAGTAATGTCTCTGCTTTTTAATATGCTGTCTAGGTTGGTCATAACTTTTCTTCCAAGGAGCAAGCATCTTCTAATTTCATGGTTGCAGTCACCATCTGCAGTGATTTTGAAGCCCCCCAAAATAGTTTGTCACTGTTTCCGCTGTTTCCCCATCTATTTGCCATGATCTTAGGTTTCTGAATGTTAAGCTTTAAGCCAACTTTTTCACTCTCCTGTTTCACTTTCATCAAGAGGCTCTTTTAGTTCTTCACTTTCTGCCATAAGGGTGGTACTATCTGCATATCTTAGGTTATTGATATTTCTCCCAGAAATCTTGATTCCTGTTTGTGCTTCATCCAGCCTGGCATTTCGCATGATGTACTCTGCATACAAGTTAAATAAGCAGGGTGACAATATACAGTCTTGACATACTCCTTCCCCAATTTGGAACCAGTCTGTTCTTCCATGTCCTGTTCTAACTGTTGCTTCCTGACCTGCATACAGATTTCTCAAGAGGCAGGTCAGGTGGTATTCCCATCTCTTTAAGAATTTTCCAGTTTGTTGTGATCCACACAAAGACTTTGGCATTGTCAAAAATGCAGAAGTATATGTTTTTCTGGAACTTTCTTGCTTTTTCAATGATCCAATGGATGTTGGCAATTTGATCCCTGGTTCCTCTGCCTTTTCTAAAACCAGCTTGAACATCTGGCAGTTCATGGTTCACATATTGCTGAAGCCTGGCTTGGAGAATTTTGAGCATTACGTTGCTAGCACACGAGATGAGTGCAATTGCACGGTTGTTTGAGCATTCTTTGGCATTGCCTTTCTTTGGAATTGGGATGAAAGTTGATCTTTTCCAGTCCTGTGGCCACTGCTGAGTTTTCCAAATTTGCTGGCGTATTGAGTGCAGCACTTTCAAAGCATCATCTTTTAGGATTTGAAATAGCTCAACTGGAATTCCATCACCTCCACTAGCTTTGTTTGTAGTGATGCTTCCTAAGGCCCACTTGACTTCACATTCCAGGATGTCTGGCACTAGGTAAGTGTGAGTGATCACACCATCATGATTATCTGGGGTCATGAAGATCTTTTTTGTATAGTTCTTCTGTGTATTCTTGCCACCTCTTTTTAATATCTTCTGCTTCTGTTAGGTCCATACCAATTCTGTCCTTTATTGTGCCCATCTTTGAATGAAATGTTCCTTTGGTATCTCTAATTTTCTTGATGAGATCTTTAGTCTTTCCCATTCTATTGCTTTCCTCTATTTCTTTGAACTGATCACTGAGGAAGGCTTTCTTATCTCTCCTTGATATTCTTTGGAACTCTGTACTCAAATGGGTATATCTTTCCCTTTCTCCTTTGCCTTTCACTTCTCTTCTTTTCATTACTGTTTGTAAGCCCTCCTCAGACAACCATTTTGCCTTTTTGCATTTCTTTTTCTTGGGGATGGTCTTGATCCCTGACTCCTGTACAATGTCACGAACCTCAGTCCATAGTTCTTCAGGCACTCTGTCCATCAGATCTAATCTCAGCCCCATCACTTCATGGCAAATAGAAGGGGAAAATGTGGAAGTAGTGACAGATTTCCTCTTCCTGGGCTCGAAAAATCATTGCCGATGGTGACTGCTGCCATGAAATCAGAAAATGTTTGCTTCTTGGCAGGAAAGCTATGACAAACCTAGACAGTGTGTTGAAAAGCAGAGACATTACTCTGCCGACAAAGGTCCGTATAGTCAATGCTATGGTCTTCCTAGTGGTCACATATGGTTGTGAGAGCTGGACTGTAAAGAAGACAGAATGCCAAAGAATTGATGCCTTCGAACTGTGGTGCTGGAGAAGATTCCTCAGAGTCCTTTAGACAGCAAGGAGATCAAACCAATCAAGCTTTTTTTAAATTAATTATTTTAATTGGAGGCTAGTTACTTTACAATATTGTGGTGGGTTTTGCCATACATCAAAACATGAATGAGCCATAGGTGTACATGTGCCCCCTCATCCTGAACCCCTCTCCCACCTCCCTCCCCATCCCATCCCTCTGGGTTGTCCCAGAGCACCAGCTTTGGGTGCCCTGCTTCACGCATCGAACTTGCACTGGTCATCTGTTTTACATATGGTAATATACATGTTTCAGTGCTATTCTATCACATCATCCCACTCTCACCTTCTCCCACATAGCCCAAAAGTCTGTTCTTTACATCAGTATCTCTTTTGCTGTCTTGCATATAGGGTCGTTGTTACTGTCTTTCTAAATTCCATACATGTGCATTAATATACTGTATTGGTGTTTCTCTTTCTGAGTTACTTCACTCTGTATAATAGGCTCCAGTCTCATCCACCTTATTGGAACTGACTCAAAGGCATTCTATTTTATAGCTGGATAATATTCCATTGTGTATATTAACACAACTTCCTTATCCATTCATCTGCCAATGGACATCCAGGTTGCTTCCATGTCCTAGCTATTGTAAACAGTGCAGCAATGAACACTGGGGTACATGTGTCTCTTTCAATTCTGGTTTCTTCAGTGTGTATGCCCAGCAGTGGGATTGCTGGGTCATATGGCAGTTCTATTTCCAGTTTTTTAAGGAATCTCCACACTGTTCTCCATAGTGGCTGTACTAGTTTTCATTCCCACCAACAGTGTAACAGGGTTCCCTTTTCTCCACATCCCCTCCAGCATTTGTTGTTTGTACACTTTTTGATGGCAGCCATTCTGACTGGTGTGAGATGTGATTTGCATTTCTCTGATAATGAGTGACGTTGAGCACCTTTTCATGTATTTATTAGCCATGCGTATGTCTTCTTTGGAGAAATGTCTGTTTAGTTCTTTGGCCCACTTTTTGATTGTGTTGGTTATTTTTCTGGTATTGAACTGCATGAGCTGCTTGTATATTCTAGAGACTAATTCTTTGTCAGTTGTTTCATTTGCTATTATTTTCTCCCATTCTGAAGGCTGCCTTTTCACCTTGCTTATAGCATCCTTTGTTGTGCAAAAGCTTTTAAGTTTAATTAGGTCCCATTTGTTTATTTTTGTTTTTATTTCCATTACTCTGGAAGGTGGGTCATAGAGGATCTTGCTGTGATTTATGTCAGAGAGAGTCCTGCTTATGTTTTCCTCTAACAGTTTAGCAGTTTCTGGTCTTATATTTCGATCTTTAATCTATCTTGAGTTTGTTTTTGGGTATGGTGTTAGAAAGTGTTCTAGTTTCATTCTTTTACAGGTGGTTGACCAGTTTTCCCAGTATCACTTGTTAAAGATATTGTCTTTTCTCCATTGTATATTTTTGCCTCCTTTGTCAAAGAAAAGGTGTTCATAGGTGCGTGGATTTATCTCTGGGCTTTCTATTTTGTTCTATTGATCTATATTTCTGTCTTTTTGCCAGTACCATACTGTCTTGATGACTGTAGTATTGTAGTATAGTCTGTAGTCAAGAAGGTTGATTCCTCCAGTTCCATTCTTCTTTCTCAAGATTACTTTGGCTATTTGAGGTTTTTTTTTTGTTTCCATACAAATTGTGAAATTATTTGTTCTAGGTCTCTGAAAAATACTGTTGGTAGCTTCTTGATAGGCAGTCCATTGAATCTATGGATTGCTTTGGGTAGGATACTCATTTTCACTATATTGAGACTTCCAATTCATGAACATGGTATATTTCTCCATCTATTTTTGTATTCTTTGATTTCTTTCTTCAGTGTTTTATAGTTTTCTATATATAGGTCTTTTGTTTCTCAGGTAAATTTATTCCTAAGTATTTTATTCTTTTTGTTGCAATGGTGAATGGGATTGTTTCCTTTATTTCTCTGTTTTTTCATTGTTAGTGTATACGAATGTGAGGGATTTTTGTGTATTAATTTTATATTCTGCAACTTTACTATATTCATTGATTAGCTCTAGTCATTTTCTGGTCATTTCTTTAGGGTTTTCTATGTAGAGGATCATATCATCTGCAAACAGTGAGAGTTTTACTTCTTCTTTTCCAATATGGATTCCTTTTCTTTCTTTTTCTTCTCTGATTGCCGTGACTAGGACTTCCAAAACTATGTTGAATAGTAGCAGTGAGAGTGGGCACCCTTGTCTTGTTCCTGATTTTAGAGGAAATGCTTTCAGTTTTTTGCCATTGAGGATAATGCTTGCTGTGGCAAACTAGTCAATCTTAAGGGAAAACAACCCTGAATATTCATTTGGAAGGACTGATGATGCTGAAGCTGAAGCATCAGTATTTAGGTAAACTGATGTGAAAAGCTGACTCATTGGGAAAGTCCCTGATGCTGGGAAAGACTGAGGGCAGAAGGAGAAGAGGGCATCAGAGGATGAGATGGCTGGATGGCATCACTGATGCAATGGACATGAACTTGGGCAAACTTTGGGAGATGGTGAGGGACAAGGAGGCCTGGTGTGCTGCAGTCCACAGGGTCACAAAGAGTCTGACACAACTGGGCCACTGAACAACAACAGTACATATCTGAGGGAGAAGTACTTTAAAACTCTTGCTTCTGTCTCTCACCAAAAAACTCATCAATAAAAGATATTTTTCATCGGAAAAGGTGCCTTAGAATCAATAATGATGGAATAATCAGCTATGTTTCCAGCGAGGGAGGAGAGTGCTACACAAATAAAAGAAGCTTTATCTTTATGCAAAACACCCACCGCTTTGTTCACTACAATGGATAACACACAACAATATGCCTCCTGATCTTAACCTGGGTGTAGGAAATAGTTTAAAACATGAGTATAATCAAATGACAGCCACTGTGCATTTGTCTTCTCAGTATGCTCTGCAACAAAATGGACAGAGAGTCCTAGATTGGTTGTTCCCGCCAGAAGTGCTCTTACTGTCAAGGGCACTGATGCCAACTTTTGAACCAAGGGATGAGGCTAAAGCATTCCTGTTCTACACAGATAACATCAGGAAGAAGCAGCTCCGTGGTTTCAGGTGGCAAATGTCAGCAGTACAGTTGGTCATTTGATTTTCCTGATCCTCTCATTCAGGAATACAACATGTTTATTTTGAATATTGAGAATAAACTATAGAGGTTCTTTGAGAAGACTGAAGGGCAAGTTTGAAGGAGATGTTCTTGCAGACTTACAGATTTATCATCTGATGAAACACTGACTACTCTTCATGTGAAAAGTCACATTATCATTTCTGGACACAAGTTCAATTTGAATTATCCAATTTCTTAAACTGACAGAGTTATCATATGCTTGCTGCCACTCCTGACAAAAATTATGACGTATTTTCTATTTTAGTAAAATAAGAAGAAAAAAATCACTGGGTATGAAATTGATCATCTTGCTAAACATTAGGTATTAAATTGCAAATAATAGCTTTCACTTATATAAGGGAAGCATTTACTATTAATTTTTCAAGCTTTTTTGCCAGCTTAATAGACATTTATTACCAAACTGCTGATAAACATGGGATTTTTTTATTGTTGCTCTTTTTTCTTTTTTTTAATTGAAAGGGATTTCTTTTTTTAATTGAAATATAGTTGATGTACAATATTATATGTTACAGGTGTATAAAATAGTGATTCACAATTTTTAAAGATTATACACTCTTTATAGCTATTATATTGTTTATATTCCCTGTGTTGTACAATATACCTCCATAGCATATCTATTTTCTACATAACAGTTTGTACTTTTTAATCCCCTACTCTGCCTTGCCCCTCCTACCTTTGCTCTCCCCACTGGCAACCTGTAGTTTGTTCTTTAAATCTGTGAGCCTGTTTCTTTTTTGTTATGTACCTGTTGGTCATCTGAATGTCCTCTTTGGAAAAATGTCTCTTCAGGTCTTCTGATCATTTTTTAATGGTCAACGGGTGGCACTTATATGCTAGACAGAAAGCAGAAAAGGCCTAGGCTAAAGACAAAGGCACGTCCCAGCTTGACCTGTCCCTTACCACCAGAAAAAAAGGAAGATATTTCCAGAGCTCCATCCAGTAAACTTCCACTTACTACTAACTGGCCAGACCTGGGTGACCTGGGCACCCCTATCTGCAAAGGAATCTGGAAGGTACTTCTATCTAGGCACTCTGTTACCCTAAACAAAATCAGAATCTTTTAAGAAAGGAATAAATAATAAGAGGATAGACACTGAATGGGGAACAAGCTGTGACAGCCACATGATAAGGAACACTGGGTTTTGCTCAAGTTTAACAGGTCAGAAGTCATTGATTCAGACCTTTACTAACTACAGAGGTTTTTTTCCCCTAAGAAATAGTTCTTGATCATTTTCTATCAAACTTACTGTGCATGACTGATTTATGTTACCCTACTCCCCCAAAAAGATTGACCAGACTCTAGAAAACATCATGTTAGTAACCAAGATTCACTGGCTCATCAGCACTACCTGAGGGAACTGAACCAAACTCTCTAGCTTTGCTCTGTTTGTTGAATGTGTATTCTTGCTGAATCCACCTTCAGATGTGTCTGTGCCCCCCTGTAAAGCCAGAATGGTCTCCAAAGCAAGTCAGGTAAAGAGGGAGGAATGTGAAATGCAAAACAACAGAAAGCTTCCCCCACCTTCTCGCTCCAAGCAGCCTCTCCTGCCCATTTTCCGAATCACCTATCAGTCTCCAAAGTAAATTAGAGACAAGGCTTCGGATACATTAATGATGGCACAACTATCACCAGACTTGGTAATCACAACATACTTGCCCTCCTAGGCACTGAAGACAGTCCCCTGGCCCATATAATCAGGGAAGCACTGTTCCTCCCTTCCAGAAAGTCAGTGCTCAGTGATGCGGAACGAGACACAGAGAGAAAGACACAATTTCTCCAAATCTTAGACTAAATCTATAATTCAACACAATGTCCCTGCTTTCACAGGGGAATGCTAAATAATGTGTCTTTAGAAATGGGAATCTTGGATTTGTCTGCCAAGAACTGTGAGACTCATCAAAGAACTTGTCAGGAACACTTCCCTCTTGCTGGGAAGCAGCCCAGGGAAGGAAAGAACACTCACCTAGAAGAGGCGAGACCTGGGGCCTGCTGCACCCCCACACACCCAGATAAGTCACCTCCTCTCCCCCAACCTTGATTTTCATATCTATAAAATGATGGCATTGGACACAACTAAAGATATCTGTGCTGTTTCGCCTCAGCAGCAGGCCAAAGGGTCAGAGGCATCAAAGTGTGGGACTGAATGATTTTTAAAATGTTACTGATTTGAAAGAAACAACACTTGGTACACGAATACTAGTGTTTTGCCCACCGTCCGAATCCCCGAGCGGGAAGAGAGAAGACCTCCACGACAATGCAACACGCAAAGGAAGGGAATTTATTGCTGACTCGAGTCAGGGCCCCTGCCGCAACCAGCGCAGTGGTGCAGAGCCAGAGACCCCGAGCACAAGCTGTCACACACATTTATAGGGTGCTCAATTTTCGAACATAAGCAGTAGGTAGTTGGCGCAAGCGGATTGGTTACATGTTTGCAAAGCAATTTCATTGGTCAAACACACTTTAAAACTTTCACGCGCGCGGGAATTTCCAGGGGACTCTCCCGGAGGTTTACTGGGCGCATGCTGATTGGCTGGTCTCTGGTGGCCTGTTGAGGGCAGATAATTACCCCACCCTCAGGAGAAACTGAAACTTAGGCCTACTCATAGTTCAGGGCACCTGTCATGGTGCTAGTTATGCCCGTCTCACAACTAGAATGTCAGAGAACAGGTACAGGGCACAAAATGTATTAACTCACATTGATTTCCTTTTTGTCAACCATCATGCAAATGTCCATAACATGATAATAGCAGAATTACATTTTAGCAGATAAAAACAAAACAATTGATTATGTTCACCTTCAGCTGTAACAGTTAATTGACCTGAGCCTGTTAGCATCAGTGTGTCACATAATAGTGACCTTTGGGAAGGGGACTTGTCCCTCCTGGCCTAACAAATGGTGTGGGTATCCTAATTTAAACAGAAAAATAAGGCTCCAACCCTTTCCCAGGCTTACCTGCAGGGACAGGTAGGCAGCTTTTGTTCCAATGTGATTCAGGTTGGACCCCAGGGAAACTCTGAGGCTAATTCCTAACAGTCTCTGAGTCTAACCCAGTGGTTGTCAAACCTTAGTGTACCCACGAGTCACCTGAGAAACTTATTAAAAATGCAAATTCCTAAACCCCACCCTAGAGACTCCGGTTCAGTAGGTTTGGCGCACATCACCACAGGAATGGGTATTTTAGAGATGTACCAGAAGGCAACTGTGATATAGGTCATCCAAAACCCATAGCTGAAGACACAGACTCTACATGGGTACTCAGTCAAGTACAACTTCACAACCCCATGCACTGTATCCCACCAGGCTCCTCTGTCCATGGGATTTCCTAGGTAAGAATACTGGAGTGGGTTGCCATTTCCTCCTCCAGGGGATATTCCCGACCCAGGGAGCGAACCCTCATCTCCTGCGTCTCCTGCTTTCCAGGCAGATTCTTTTACTGCTGAGTCATCCAGGAAGACACATCGGTCATTCCAAAATAGTTGAAAGGGGCCCTTGTACTAGAAAAGGGCCTGGGTTTCCTTTGTTTGGCTAAAAATTGCATAGTCAAGAATTAAATTCCAAACCAGCATGAAGAACCTTGCTTCTAAGGAAGATGGAGATGGCCTGGGCATGAATGAGCAATGCATATTCCAGATAAACAGAGACATGAATGGTCTACAATCTACATTCACTGGAATGATGACACTGAATAAGGCAGCAGTATCATTAGACACTATGTATGAAGGAGATACAACCAGTCTATCCTAAAGGAAACCAGTCCTGGGTGTTCACTGGAAGGACTGATGATGAAGCTGAAACTCCAATACTTTGGCCACCTCATGCGAAGAGTTGATTCATTGGAAAAGACCCTGATGCTGGGAGGGATTGGGAGCAGGAGGAGAAGGGGACAACAGAGGATGAGATGGCTGGATGGCATCACCGACTCGATGGACGTGAGTTTGAGTAATCTCCGGGAGTTGGTGATGGACAGCGAGGCCTGGCATGCTGCGATTCATGGGGTCACAAAGTCGGACACGACTGAGCGACTGAACTGAACTGAACTGATGAATGAATCATTCATTTGACAGGTGAAAAGCAGCAAGGGCAGAGGTCCTGGAGAGCCCTGCAACCCAAGCAGGACTTCCAAAGCATCAAACAGTTAATTTCCAATAAAGTTTGTTGTTGGGAATTAACTGTTTCTGCTTTTGCTTATCTAAAGCTTTTGAGTTTCCTAACGACCTACATTCCTAGACAAAAATTTCACTTGATTTAAGGTTCTTCACGAAGAATCCTAACTTCTCTTCCAAAGGAGCATGTATTGTTATCCTTCTCCCTGAGCTCTGCCAGTAGCTTCTCCAATGCCTTTCTTACCCTTCTTGAAGATGTAGACCTTTGCAATTCTTTGATAAGATTTCAGTTACCAGAATCTTGTCCATTTTATAAGCTTCCAGTTCATTAACTTTTAATGAGGAAGACTAATGGCTTGCAATTAAGTCACCTCCTCTGGATTAGTTGCTGCTAAGTCGCGTCAGTCATGTCCGACTCTGTGCGACCCCATAGACGGCAGCCCACCAGGCTCCCCTGTCCCTGGGATTCTCCAGGCAAGAACACTGGAGTGGGTTGCCATTTCCTTCTCCAAAGCGTGCAAGTGAAAGTGAAGTCGTGTCCAACTCTTCATGACCCCATGGACTGCAGCCTTCCAGGCTCCTCTGTCCATGGGATTTTCCAGGCAAGAGTACTGGAGAAGGTTGCCATTGCCTTCTCTGGATTAGTTAGGGAACTAAAACTCCAAGCAAGACCCTTCTCTGCCATTTTAATTCCCACCCCTTGTGGCATACTGCTAATGCTCCTGGTGTTGTAAGGTTTAGGGTCTCTGCCACTTCAAGGTGGGGACAATTCAGAGAGCAACGCTACCTTCTCCCTCACAATCCCTGCTTTAAGCCCAGGAAAAATTAAGTGAGCCCATTCTATTTTCCTCACTGAGTAAAGTGTTATGGGACCTTGACTCAAACTGTCCCCAAATATGAGAATGCTAGCATCTCAAAAAGTTGAAATTGGAAATTTCTGAAACCTCTTGCTGGGATATAAATGCCACAAAGGCAGGGACTTCAGTTTGTTCATTCTTACACCCCCGGTACCTAGAGCAGTGCATGACATACAGCAGGTGGACAAATAACACTAGGAAGATTCACACTCAGTATCTCCACAGACCTTCCATGGCTGGACCTAAGGCACATCCCCTCAGTCCTGTATTTACAGTGGCAAGCAGGAACCTGCTCCCAGCTCAGGAAAGCTGAACGAACATATCTCTTCCCAGCTCCACTTCACTGAGGTCACATGGGTAGCTGGAAATTCGTGGTAGGAATATCTACACCATCAAAATTGGCAAACACATCAAATCAAGGCTTTTTTCCAAGAAAGAGCTGGTTGTTAAACATTTACCAACATACCATTTACCAACATACCATTTACCAATATACCACTGCACTTAAGACCTACAACATCTCCTTTCAGTGAATACAAAGGCCAGAAAAAATGAAGTTCAGTTTTTGGCAGCTCCAATCTAAAAAACAATACAGTATTATGTAAAAGAATCTCTTATTTATTTTTTAAAAGAATCAATTCACCCCAGTCCCTGATTCAGGTTCCCTGCACAGCTCTATACAAGAGACTGCAATGAAACCTGAATGGGCTCCACTGTGAGGATGTTTCCCATCTGCAGAAGGTTACAGTTAATGAGAGGTAACTGAGCAAAGACGATAACAAGGATGAAGGAAAGCCTGAGGAGATGAGCCTCAGGCCCGGGCCACTAAAAGCCTAGGGAGCCGCCAAATGTAAAGCTCTTCTGAGCTGGGCAGTATGGAATCACAGACAATGATTTTAACTATAAATTACACTTTCTATTGTATTTTCAAACTTGTTTACAGCATTTACTATGTAACAAGCAACAGTCAATTTGCTTAACAAATGTTTATTCATTATTTTAGCTGCAAGTTCCATACAAGTGTCCAGTATTACCCAAACTAAAGAAACCTTTTTGACTTTTACCCTTTGGCTCACAAAAAAGCAGAAACACAAATCTGCCCATCACCCATTTAATGACTCTGGACTTGGTGAGAAAACTGAAGCTGAGGTCCACCTGACCATGGATGAGCTGGACTTGACTAGATCTCTTTAGGGGCCACAGACTAAATTTAGCACCATGGTATATGTCTTCTGTGGAGTTTAGTGGAAAAAGACAGAAGCCAAGGAGAAGGAAGCAGTCAGTGTTGCCAGAGGCCTTCTCCTTTTTGAAAAGGTGGAAGACTAGATTAGGAAGCCTCTTAAATCTTTTCCAGCTATGTAACAATGATGATAATAAAAACAAAACAAACTATAAAGCTGGTTCTATTTACCTGTTCAGGTATTACACCCCAATATGAAATCATGTCTCAGACCCAGAACAGTATTGACAATAAATAACAAAATCTCCTTAAACAGTAAATGATACGCCAGGAGAATCTGCTTATGCTATTTTTGAGCCTAAATAGGCTAGAACCCCAGAATGAGACTAAAATACAATACTGATGCTCTAAACAGAAATTTTAAATCAAAGAGAAAACAATAGTCTACCTGAATAATTTAAGCTATCAAGATGGACCCATTCTCAAACAACTAGAATTTTGGAAATCAGATATGAAGTTTCATTATTTCCTGATTCATTTATTATAATTACCATTTTATGACATCTTTTGAAGTGACTCACAGCTCTCAAATTATATTAATTTACACTGGCAACTTGGGGTTTCAAGAACATTGATTCCCCCCTCTTGCTTTTCCCACTAGCCAATACACATAACTGAAATGCACATTAAATTCACACAGTTGTGAACTACAAGCTTTGACATATTAAAACCAAGATAGATATAGAAGCCAGTTATGCCAATCTTTCAATGGACTGCAACAATTTTCTGTTTGTTTTTTAACTCAAAAGAAATTAAATAAACCCAACACTGCCTTTCCCCTCAACCTTCCACCTTCACACACATTTTTAAAGGCAGTTTTCAAAAAAGAGCACTGGGATAGATTTTCACACAGACAAATTCTCTATCACAACAAAGACATACAATTCAGTTAGAGTTTATTTTCTTTTTTAAACAACAGATAACTGTGGTGGTTGAGCACTTAATGATTTGGTATGGTGGAATTAAAGAAATCTCAACTAAAATTGGAGTGAGGATAGGCCTGTAGGGGGAGCTCTCATGCCTCACGGCGATAGTCAATTACTTCGAAAAGGCGATGTACACCTACATCTGTAGCAGAAAGGTGATGCCTACTTTACTATCCAGGCTTCCCTACTACCCTACTTCCCTTCCCAGGTGGCTCAGTGACAAAAAAAAAAATCTGTCTGCCAATGCAGGGGACACAGGTTCAATCCCTGGGTCAGGAAGATCCCCTGGAGAAAGAAACTGGCAACCCACTCCAGTATTCCTGCCTGGGAAATCCCATTGGCAAAGAAGCCAAGTGGGCTTCAGTATACGGAGTTGAAAAGAATTCAACTTAGAGTCTAAACAACAACTTTACTATCCAGCAGGAAGAAGAAAATCCTCCCTCCCACCTCCCACACACATACATACACTCTGATCAGAGACTGTAGTAATCCAACCAATGAACTGGTTGATTCTTCTTCTAAGTATGGCAAGAACCTCCATACTTTGGACTCACAGCTTCCTCCAATGGACTCTTTGGTTATTACAGCCCTTGCCCTTTCCCTCCTCTTCCCGATAATAGCAAGTTACCCTGCCTTGTTCTCTGGATTTGCCTATAGTCTTCCATAGTTCACATACCCTAAGTTGAAATTCCTCTGGCTGTTCTTAAATAACCTTGCTTTTATTGGTAAAATATCTGGCTGTTATATTACAGAGACTGACAGTATGGACAATAGCGATATTAAGGCAAAGACTAGAAACACTGACAATATTTGCGTATTTGCCAGTCATCGTGCTAGTGCTCTGCAGATATTAGCGTATAGCCTCCCAGGATTATGATACAGATAAATAAGAAAACTGGTGCTCAGCATAATTGTTTATCCTTTACTCTGCTTTCAGTTACCAAGAACTTCAAAAGCAAATATTAAAAATGTACAAATACAGGACGGTGGCCATGGAAGTCGGAATCCGCTAAGGAGTGTGTAACAACTCACCTGCCGAATCAACTAGCCCTGAAAATGGATGGCGCTGGAGCATTGGGCCCATACCCAGCTGTCGCGGGCAGTCGGAGAGAAACAAAAATTTAATTTAAAAAAAAAATGTACAAATAAAACTCCATAACACCCTTTCTAGGAAATTACCCCATTGAGAAAAAAACTTGAACAAATACTTTTTTTTAATTAAAAGATACTCATCACAGCACTACTCTTCATGGTTTAAAAAAAGAAACATCTTCCATGTCCAAAAATGTAAGAATGGTTAAATGATTAAATATCTAAATACCACACAAATGTATGAAATGGTGCCTTTAACAAATGTTTAATGATATAAAAAAATGCTCATGAATATTTACTCTTCTCTTCTTCACAACTTTCTGTGTTTTCTAAATTCTCTACTATTTTACAGTGAGACAAACATTACCTTAAAAATAATAGCAGTTAGCACAAGGACAAAATGCTAACAAGTGCCAGAACCAGAACACCCAGAACTATCTAATTCTAGAGCCCTTTGGCCCATTTACCCAACACTGATCCTATCTAAAGTGTTAGTCGCTCAGTCATGTCTGACTCTTTGCAGACCCATGGACTGTACCCTACCAGGTTCCTCTGTCCATGGAGTGAATTCTCCAGGCAAGAATACTGGAGTGGGTAGCCATTTCCTTCTCCAGGGCATCTTTCTGACCCAGGAATCGAACCCGGGTCTCCTGCACTGCAGGCAGATTCTTTACCACCTGAGCCACAAGTCCTATTTTTATCCAAAGAACATTATCCTCAAAAAAGGAGTAAGTTTGGCATGACCTACTTTTTCACAAAATAGACCATTATGACTGAGCTTTCATAATTCAAAATATTGCTTCTAGTTCTGGTTGGTTTTTTTTTTTTTTTTCCCTTAGTTTTCTGGTGCAACGTACCAGAGGCAGAGTTCAGTGTGAATAAATGTTATTATTCCAAAAGGCAACATAAACCAAGTGAGTCATTTGCCCAGAGATAGACTGGCCAGGAAACCAATGCAAAGACCAGAGCTCCCACTCCAGGCATTTCGGCTGGAAAGTAATTCATCAACAGTTCCATATCCCTGGTGAAAAGGAAATTATACCAGCAGATGCTCTATTCTTAATGAAGCTGACCATCCCTATTCTCTTTTGCATGTCTTCCTCTAGGTTTCCTTGGAACTCTAGGACAGAACATGATCCAGCAGGCAGAAAACTACACTACCAAGTGTGTTAGTGTGTTAGTCGCTCAGCTGTGTCTGACTCTTTGCAACCCCATCAACTGCAACCTGTCAGGCTCCTCTGCCCATGGAATTCTCCAGGCAAGCGTACTGGAGTGGGTTGCCATTTCCTTCTCCAGGGGATCTTCCGAACCCAGGCATTGAACCTTGGTCTCCTGCACTGCAGGCAGATTCTTCACCATCCGAGCCACCAGAGAAGCCCAACACACGACCACGAACAGTTCCCTAATAAAAACCCTTCATTTAATTTCAAGTAGTTCACATATTTTATATTCACTCCACACACATTCACAGAATACCTATTGTGTACAAAGGATTAAGATTTATCTCTGAAACACACACATTAAGACCATTTTGCAAATAAAGTTTTAAGTCTATTAGCCCTTCGACTTCCACCTTTCCCCATCTCTTCTCATATCTGCAAGTGCCATGGCAATAATGCATCTGATAACAAATTGCATTTGTTGCCTGTGAGATCATGACCACAGTTATGGAAAACATTTTAAAATTTTATTAAAAAATTTTATCTGGCCATAGCCTCGTTTCTTTTGGACTTAATTTATTTCAAGTTCAGAGCATCTGGAGCTTGAATAATCAGCTAATAATCCATCCTCAGTGTCTGCATCTTTTCAGGCAGCTTTCCATCTCTATTCCCTGTTACTATCAAGAAACCCCGATTCATTCCGTGATTTGCATGAGGCCACTCTAAGCCAGCAAGAGACTCTGTCACTCTGCTCCCAAGGGTGGCCAGTGTAAGATGTTGTCAAAGTTCTGAATTATCATCTGAAAACCTTACCATTCATCACTGTCTCTGTGGGCCACATTAGTGACAATATTTTAATCTGATAAAATATTTTTATTTTATTGCTTCATTCCTACAAAGTTATAATGTCAATATGGTCTTAATCATCTTAACATCAATGGTCTTAATGTGTGTGTTTCAGAGATAAATCTTAATCCTTTATACACAATAGGTATTCTGTAAATGTGTGTGGAGCGAATATAAAATATGTGAAGAATTTGAAGTTATAAGGTCAATAAATATTACATAGGTCAGGTAGACTAATTCACACAATGAAAACTAATTTAAAATACTCTTCTTCCTCTTCATTTATAGTTAAATCTTCCCTTTTTAAAAAGATTATGGTGATTTTACCAAGTGACTTGCTATCCTTAAAATCTTTCAGTAAGAATGATCACCATCATGGCAAGATAACACCTCCTTACACCAGTTCCACAGTTACAGGTCCAAGTCAGAATGGAAAGGTACAAGTACCTCTCTTTTCAATCATTCTTGAATTATGTAAACAATAACTATAAGCAGAGATGTGAGCTTATGTTTCTAAGAGGAGACAGAGAGTGAAAGGAATATCTGAAGAATGAGAGCAGTTAGCCAAGGAAGAGATTTTATGGATAAAGGAACAACAGAAGATAAGGCGAGGAGACTGGAAAGAAAATAATGTGCCCTGGGAACCATGGGTGGTTTGGAATTCCTGGAGTGGAAGAGGTGAGCTGGAGAGGGAAACAGGGGCCAGGCTGCAGAATGTCACTATAAGGAAACAGAGGGAATAGGAGGTCAGGGAAAGGTTCCAGACAGGAGAGTGACATGATCAGAGTCGTTAACGGAAGATAATCAGGACAGGTGAAAATGGAAGTATAAAACATGTTCGTTCTCCCAAGAAGCCTAACTGTGAACAGAAGAAGAAAGACACTAAAGGGGGAGAAATGCAAAAGGGACCGGCATAAGAGCCAGGTGGAGTAAGAGACAATAAAGGTAAAGGAATGAGACAGAAGACTGTTGGAGGATATGGATACTAATGAGCTTGTAAGTATTGACATAAGAACTTGAAAGCTTTACTCACCAGACACCTCCTTCCTGTTCTAAAGGAACATTTAAATCTAGATTTCTCATCCAGAACGCCAAGTCTTCTGGTTTCAAGCTACACAGACTGTGGTCTGAAGACCAATAGCATCAACAGCATCTAGAAGCTTGTTAGAAATGCAGAATCTCAGGCTCCATCCCAGATCTCCAGAATCAGAACCTCTATTGTAACAAGATCTCTGGCAGATTCACTTACACACTGAAGTTTGAGAAGCACAACTACAGACTAACTCTGGAGACCTTTAAGGAATTGTGAAGAATAGGAAAGGAACCAGAAGACTAGAGACAGGAAAAAGAGGAGAAAATATACAGCAAAATTCATATTGGTCAAGCTGACACTAGTGACAGGATGACCAGAAGTAATCACTAGGGCCAGCACAGATGCACTAAGTATCAATCATGCCCAAGAGAACAGATTTATGGTTGCCAAAGCGGGGAGGGTTGGGGGAGTGATAGAGTGGGAGGTTGGGGTTAGCAGATGTAAGCTATTATATATGGAATGGACAAACAACAAGGTCCTACTGTGTATCACAGGGAACTATACTCAATATCCCGTGATAAACTACCATGGTGGGAAAAAAATACCAAAAAAGAATATATAAAACTGAGTCACTGTTATAAAGCAGAAATTAACACAGAATTGTAAATCAACTATACTTCAATTTGGAAAAAGAATAAATCATGCCAGATTCTCTTTATTTTCTATCAGTAAGCCTAGGAGATACAATAGACCTATCTGGTTTTCAACAAAGCACCTGATAAAATGTCTCAAAATACTTTGGTAAGTAAGATATGTATGGACTGGGTAATAGTTCTATTCAATCCATTCATAATTGGTTTACTAATTATTTCAAAAGGGTTTTAACTAGCAAATTAAAAGTAGACTGGATTTTACCATATCTCTAATGACAAGACTTCCAACCTTCTCTCCCGAACCATTCAATGCTTTTTAAAATTTATATACCAGATCTCTAATGACAAGACTTCCAACTTTCTCTCCCTAGATCATTCAACACTTTTGAAAATTTTGATAATTTAGGAGACACCAAAGATACACTTCTCTGGTAGCTCAGTGGTAAAGAATCGACCTGCAATGCAGGAGATGCAGGTTTGATCCCTAGGTCAGGAAGATCCCCTGGAGAAGAAAATGGCAACCCATTCCAGCATTCTTTCCTGGGAAATCCCAAGGACAGAGGAGCCTGGCAGGCTACAGTCCATGGGCTCATGAAGAATTGAACACAACTTAGAAACTCAACAACAACAACCAAAGATACACAGCTGGTTATCACTGAAAGCAAAAATGTTACTTGGCATCATCAAGATCCACTCTCCTCCCCCACAAAATTAACAGGTTGATACAAAGAATTAAAACATCTTAGTTACATTTAGATGAATTTAAATGATGAAACTAACCTGGGCTCCTAAACAA
This sequence comes from Cervus canadensis, assembly GCF_019320065.1. Taxonomy (NCBI): domain Eukaryota; kingdom Metazoa; phylum Chordata; class Mammalia; order Artiodactyla; family Cervidae; genus Cervus; species Cervus canadensis. The sequence goes on from NC_057391.1 coordinate 36,534,068, forward strand.
TAAAGACAGGTTGATGAAAAAGAAGCATAACAGCAGCAAAATAAAGGCTTGGGCATTTGAGAGATGCTAAATTCAATATGAGTCAATATTTAATGAGACATTAACATGAAGTCAAAAGGATGTGAGTTCAGTTCAACCTACCTGCCAAACTCCCTAACAAGACTCATGTTAGATTAAAAGAGGGCAGCAAAAAAATGAATAAATAATAAAAATAAAAGAGGGCAGCAGAAATTTAAATTACCTTTTGCATTCTGTAACTTGAGATAGTACACAAAGATCCCATAGTAAAAATTAAAGATGCCTGATATTAACAATAAGAAGTTCTAATAAGCAGACCAAATTGAAGTGTACTTTAGAGATGCCCACGTACTCCCTTGTTGTTCACAGTCTAACAAGAGATTTGCATGCTAAATCAGTCATAATTCTCCCCAAAGTCAAATAGCCTTTAATTGGTCCTTCTGATCACCCACTTGCCTCTCTGTTCTCCTTTGTGCCAAACTTAACATGACCCTTGACTATATTATGTGTGTTCCCATAACTACACTGCTTGTGGCTTTATTTATAAAGACTTAGCTTCCCAGTCTGGGATCGTTACTGCATACATATTGGATATTTAGAGGGCACATTTAGGTTTAAAGCATCTCAGGGATGTTGGCCTGGGAAATCCAGACTAGTGACAGATGGGTGGAGCTTCAAGGCCTTAATTACTGAAGTATTAAGAAGCCCCAAGAAGGTGGAGCCCAGCATGAATGAAAGGAATGAAGGCAAAAGAAGCCCAAAATACTAGGGATGGCATATGACACGTACCCATAAGATGATGCGTATTGTCTAAAATTTTATTTCAATTTCAAAGTTTTGTCAGTAAAAAATAAATTCTGCATAGTACAAATGGAAGGATGATTTAGTGTTTTCCAATTTAGGTAACTTCAGACAGTTCTATCATATTTCTGACTGCTAACTATTCCAGTTGAAATTCCATATGGAGATATGAGGTTGTGAGACAGAGACGGAGCACCTGAAAATAAGATGAAGCACTCAAGTTACCCCACCACTACTTTTATAAAGGATATACCTCAAAAGGCAACCAACCTCCTGTCTTTTGAATAAATAATTTAGTTATTACTTATAGAATATGGGCTGAGATGGAGATGGTTAGCAGAGGCAGAATTAGGAAATTAATCTCACTCATAAAATTTTGAGGTAAGTTTCATTACCTAAGTCAGATTTGAGAAGGGGCCCTGCTTATTCAAATCCTGAGTATCTATCTTTTCCATATTACCTTCAGATATTAAGTAACACTAGCTATTCAAATGGAGAAGCCAATGGCAGACCACTCCAGTACTCTTGCCTGGAAAATCCCATGGACAAAGGAGCCTAGTAGACTGCAGTCCATGGAGTCACAAAGAGTTGGAAATGACTGAGCGACTTCACTTGCACTTTTCACTTTCATGCTTTGGAGAAGGCAATGGCAGCCCACTCCAGTACTCTTGCCTGGAAAATGCCACGGACAGAGGAGCCTAGTAGACTGCAGTCCATGGGGTCGCAAAGAGTCGGACACAACTGAGCGACTTCACTTGCACTTTTCACTTTCATGCATTGGAGAAGGAAATGGCAACCCACTCCAGTGTTCTTGCCTGGAGAATCCCAGGGATGGCAGAGCCTGGTGGACTGCCGTCTATGGGGTCGCACAGGGTCGTACACGACTGAAGCGACTTAGCAGCAGCAGCAGCTATTCAAAGAGGGGTAGAACTAGTGCCAATAACCCCAAACTTAAATTACTACTTCCTCCCCATCCCAACCGTTCATTGCAAATATGAGTTGACTAAAAGCTGTTTCCCAGGTGGCTCAGACGGTAAAGCATCTGCCTACAATGCAGAAGACTTGGGTTCAATCCCTGGGTCGGAAAGATTTCCTGGAGAAGGAAATGGCAACCCACTCGAGTATTCTTGCCTGGAAAATCCCATGGATGGAGGAGCCTGGTAGGACAGTCCATGGGGTCTCAAAGAGTCAGACATGACTGAGCAACTTCACTTTCTTTAACTTAATGCTACTACTCCCATAGGAGGAAAAAAACACATCTTCTAATGACCCAGACACTTAAATAACCAGTCTTTCCTTTCACTCCCCTAACATCTAACCTCACTGCTTGGCCCCTGGGGCTATAACTTGGGAGTTAACCTGCATGATGCCCACCTAAGAAGACACTAAGAAGTTGACTGGGCATCCCTCAGATGAATGTTAAAGTGTGAAGCACCTGCACCAAAATCACATAGAGCATTCATTAAAAATATGGGCTGCAAGATCCCAGGCCAGGGGTCTTGGAACCTATGGTGGCTCAGTAGTAAAGAACCTGCCTGCCAATGATCTGCCTGCCAGTGCAGGAGACACGGGTTAGATCCCTGGTCCAGGAAGATCCCACAAGCCATGTGGCAACTAAGCCCACACAGCACAACTATTGAGCCTGTGCCACAACTACCGAAGCCCGCGGGCTCTAGAGCCTGCGCTCTGCAACAAGAGAAGCCACCGCAATGAGAAGCCCACCCACCCCAGTGAAGAGTAGCCCCTGCTTGCCACAACTAGAGAAAGCTCATGTGAAGCAACAAAGACCCACCACAGTCAAAAATAAATAAATAAAATTATATTAAAAAAAGGCCCCAGGCCAAACCCACTGAAACAGAATTTCTGATGGTGGAACTCAGGAACCTGTACTTTTTAACGAGTGATTTTTATGCACACTACCTTTAAAGAATCTCTACCTCTCAATGACAATCACAAAGAGACGAAGTGATTTACCATGTCAACCCATCACTCAACAGCAGGGCCAAGGCTAGAATCCACCATTCCTGAGCACCTGGTATGAACTTCACCAACTAGAGCCCAAGGACTTGGTACCAAATAGAAAAAATGATTTGGCGCTCTACAGAGAAAAGTCCCATCCAGTCTTAACAATAATGGCATCCCACAGAGAAATAGCCATCTAGTCCTCAATCCTGCCTTTCACGTGGCAGAGGCAGAAAGCTTCATTTTAGGTCTTCTGATAATTTGTAGAATTACCACTGCTAAAGATTCACAGCCTTGGGAGAAGGCCATGGAAACAACAGGACAAACACAAAAGGTGCTATTTTCATCAATCAGTGAGAGGGTCTAGAAACCGAAATTTGATTATTTTGTCTCAGCTTGAGTTGCGCTTGAACTTTATGTTCCTGGAAATTACATTCACACTCAGGTTGACTTCAGAGAGTTATTCTTTCTTTTCCATTTAACAGCATTTGGAAGTGCTTTTTGTCCTAAGACACTGCACAGGAAGCCCCCACAAAAAGAAGCTGTAATTAAAGGTGTAAATGAGCACACACAGGGATGCTCAGGGAGCCAGGGAATAAACATCACAAACCCTCTAACACGAGGCAGAGGTATCCTCAGACATTCTTACTCAGAAAATACAAAGTCACTCTTAATACAAGACACTCTCAACTACTTTATTTGGAACAAGTAATAAATTACTTAATTTGGAATTTTGTCTGCAGAAGGCATAATGACCTAAAATTATCATATTCAATATTATTTTAGTCTTCTTATAAAGGTTATCTGATGAAATATCAGTAATTTTAATAGGAGGCAACAGTATCGTTCATGTTTCATGGGCATGTAAACTCACAACTGCAAGTTTTATCAGCTCTCATTAATAAGCCATACATGATAATGTCATAGAGTTTGTGAATGGCAACCAGATAAATATGGAGACCAAAAAATGTCCTAAAGGAATCAGAATGCTTACTTGTGGCGTAGGTTGAAATTTCAGTGTAAGTTTAAAAAAAATAAAAGTAGTGTCTCTCTTACCCAGCTTGGAAGTGATGATGGGCCTTAAAACTATAAAACATGAAAGTGTAGTCGCCCGAACTTATCCAACTCTTTGAAACCCCATGAACTGTAGTCTGCCAGGCCCCTCTATCCACAGACTTCTCCAGGCAAGAATACTGGAGTGGATTTCCATTCCCTTCTCCAGAGGATCTTCCTAACCCAGGGATTGAACCTGGGTCTCCCACATTGGAGGCAGATTCTTTACTGTCTGAGCCACCAGGGAAACCAAATAAAAACTCTATAAAAGTGGCTCTAAAATGCTTCTGGCAAAAGCAGTTGCTGATATGAAAGAGATATGTATAAAATTTGAAAAAACTCGTTTCATCAATTTTAAGTAGGAAAAAAGGCAGTTCTAAATTAACCTACTATTTGTCAAAAACTTAATTAATTAATTAATTAATTAACCTACTATTTGTCATTGGAACTGGAAAATTTCACCAAGGCATCAGGGCTCCCGAGGTGGCCCTAGTGGTAAAGAATCTGTCTGACAATGCAGGAGATGGAAGAGACTCGGATTCAATCCCTGGGTCAGGAAGATCCTCTGGAGGAGGGTACGGCAACGCACTCCAGTATTCTTGCCTGGAGAATCTCCACCGACACAGGAGCCTGGTGGACTACAGTCCACAGGGCTGCAAAGAGTCAGACACAACTGAAACAATTTAGCACACAAGGCAATGCCAAAGAACATTCAAACTACCGCACAATTGCACTCATCTCACATGCTAGCAAAGTAATGCTCAAAATTCTCCAAGCCAGGCTTCAGCAGTATGTAAACTAAGAACTTCCAGATGTTCAAGCTGGATTTAGAAAAGGCAGAAGAACCAGAGATCAATTGCCAACATCCACTGGATCATTAAAAAAGCAATAGAATTACAGAAAAACATCTAATTCTGTTTTATTGACTATGCCAAAGCCTTTGATTGTGTGGATCACAACAAACTGTGGAAAACTCTTAAAGAGATGGGAATGCCAGACCACTTTACCTGCCTCCTGTAAAATCTGTATGCAGATCAAGAAGCAACAGTTAGAATCAGACATGAAACAACAGACTGGTTCCAAATTGAGAGAGGAGTACGTCAAGGCTGTATATGGTCACCCTGTTTATTTAACTTACATGCAGAATACATCATGAGAAATGCTGGGTTAGAGGAAGCACAAGCTGGAATCAAGATTTCTGGGAGAAATATCAATAACCTCAGATATGCAGATGATACCACCCAAATGGCAGAAAGCAGGGAGGAACTAAAGAGCCTCTTGATGAAAGTGAAAGGGGAGAGTGAAAAACCTGGCTTAAAACTCAACCTTCAAAAAATAAAGATCATGGCATCTGGTCCCATCAGTTCAGTTCAGTTCACTCACTCAGTCGTGTCCGACACTTTGGAACCCCATGGACTGGAGCACACCAGGCCTCCCTGTCCATCACCAACTCCTGGTGTTTACTCAAACTCATGTCCATTGAGTTGGTGATGCCATCCAACCATCTCATCCTCTGTCGTCCCCTTCTCCTCCTGCCCTCAATAGTTCCCAGCATCAGGGTCTTTTCAAATGAGTCAGTTTTTCACATCAAGTGGCCAAAGTATTGGAGCTTCAGCTTCAGCATCAGTCCTTCCAATGAATATTCAGGACTGATTTCCTTTAGGATGGACTGGTCTTCTCCAACACCACAGTTCAAAAGCATCAATTCTTCCACCCTCAGCTTTCTTTATAGGCCAACTCTCACATCCATACATGACTACTGGAAAAACCACAGCATTCACTAGATGAACTTTGTCACCAAAGTAATGTCTCTGCTTTTACATATGCTGTCTAGGTTGGTCATAACTTTTCATCCAAGGAGTAAGAGTCTTTTAATTTCATGGCCACAGTCACCATCAGCAGTGATTTTGGAGCCTCCCAAAAAAGTCTGTCACTGTTTCCATTGTTTCCCCATCTATTTGCCATGAAGTGATGGGACTGGATGCCATAATCTTAGTTTATGAATGTTGAGCTTTAAGCCAACTTTTTCACTCTCCTCTTTCACTTTCATCAAGAGGCTCTTTAGTTCTTCTTTGCTTTCTGCCATAAGGGTGGTGTCATCTGCATATCTGAGGTTATTGATATTTCTCCCAGAAATCTTGATTCCAGCTTGTGCTTCCTCCAACCCAGCATTTCTCATGATGTATTCTGCATATAAGTTAAATAAGCAGGGTGACCATATACAGCCTTGACATACTCCTGTCCCTATTTGGAACCAGTCTGTTTTTCCATGGCCAGTTCTAACTGCTGCTTCTTGACCTGCATACAGATTTCACAAGAGGCAGGTCAGATGGTCTGGTATTCCCATTTCTTTCAGAATTTTCCACAGTTTGTTGTGATCCACACAGTCAAAGGCTTTGGCATAGTCAATAAAGCAGAAATAGATATTTTCCCAGAACTCTCTTACTTTTTCGATGATCCAACGGATGTTGGCAATTTGACCTCTGGTTCCTCTGCCTTTTCTAAATTCAGCTTGAACATCTGGAAGTTCTTGGTTCACATACTGCTGAAGCCTGGCTTGGAGAATTTTAAAACTTACTTTACTAGCATGTGAGATGAGTGCAATTGTGCAGTAGTTTGAGCATTCTACGACATTGCCTTTCTTTGGGATTGGAAAGAAAACTGACCTTTTCCAGTCCTGTGCCACTGCTGAGTTTTCCAAATTTGCTGACATATTGAGTGCAGCACTTTCATAGCATCATCTTTCAGGACTTGAAATAGCTCAACTGGAATTCCATCACCTCCACTAGCTTTGTTCGTAGTGATGCTTTCTAAGACCCACTTGATTTCGCATTCCAGGATGTCTGGCACTAGGTGAGTGATCATACCATCATGATTATCTGAGTCATGAAGATCTTTGTTTATATAGTTCTTCTGTGTATTCTTGCCACCTCTTTTTAATATCTTCTGCTTCTGTTAGGTCCATACCATTTCTGTCCTTTCTTGTGCCTATGTTTGCATGAAATGTTCCCTTGGTATCTCTAATTTTCTTGAAGAGATCTTTAGTCTTTTGCATTCTATTGTTTTCCTCTATTTCTTTGCACTGATCACTGAGGAAGGTTTTCTTATCTCTCCTTGCTATTTTTGGAACTCTGCATTCAGATGGGTATATCTTTCCATTTCTCCTTTGCTTTTCACTTCTCTTCTTAGCTATTTGTAAGGCATCCTCAGACAGCCATTTTTCTTTTTTGCATTTCTTTTTCTTTGGGATGGTCTTGATCCCTGTCTCCTACGCAATGTCACGAACCTCCATCCATAGTTCTTCAGGCACTGTGTCTATCAAATCTAATCCCTTGAATCTATTTCTCACTTCCACTTTATAATGGTAAGGGGTTTGATTTAGGTCATATCTGAATGATCTAGTGGTTTTCCCTACTTTTTTCAATTTAAGTCTGAATTTGGCAATAAGGAGTTCATGATCTGAGCCACAGTCCACTCCCGTGCTTGTTTTTGCTGACTGTATAGAGCTTCTCCATCTTTGGCTGCAAAGAATATAATCAATCTCATTTTTGAATTGACCATCTGGTGACGTCCATGTGTAGAGTCATCTCTTGTGTTGTTGGAAGAGGATGTTTCCTATGAACAGTGCATTCTCTTGGCAAAATTCTATTCGCCTTTGCCAACTGCTTCATTCTGTATTCCAAGGCCAAATTTGCCTGCCCCATCACTTCATGGCAAATTGATGGGGAAACAATGGAAACAGTGACAGACTTTATTTTGGGGGGCTCCAAAATCACTGCAGATGGTGATTGCAGCCATGAAATTAAAAGACACTTGCTCCTTGGAAGAAAAGCTATGACCAACCTAGACAGTATATTAAAAAGCAAAGACATTACTTTACTGACAAAGGTCCGTCTAATGAGTGCTATGGTTTTTCCAGTAGTCATGTATGGATCAGAGAGCTAGACCATAAAGAAAGCTGAGTGCCAGAGAATTAATGCTTTTGAACTGTGGTACTGGAGAAGACTGTTGAGAGTCTCATGGACTGCAAGGAGATCAAATCAGTCAATCCTAAAGGAAATCAATCCTGGATATTCATTGGAAGGACTGATGCTGAAGCTGAAGCTCCAATACTTTGGTCACCTGATGCAAAAAACTGACTCATTTGAAAAGACCCTGATGCTGGGAAAGATTGAAGGCAGGAGGAGAAGGGGATGACAGAGGATGAGATGGTTGGATGGCATCACCAACTCGATGGACATGAATTTGAGTAAGCTCAGGAGTTGGTGATGGGCAGGGAAGCCTAGCATGCTGCAGTCCATGGGGTCACAAAGAGTTGGACACAACTGAACTGACTGACTGACTGACCAAGGCATCAAGACACATTAAAGTATATCAAAGTAAGGAAGTCAGATCAAGAAACACATTTTTCAATGTTCAAATGGTTTTAACACTTGATTCCTCACTCACCTGCAAGAATAGATGGAGAGCTGTGCCCACCACTGAGTCCCACCCACCCAGGTGAGAAGGGAGGGGCTGCCCATCTCTCCCCTCAAGCCTAGAAAGAAGCTTCAACAAACCCAGGCAGACAGCTTGGTGTGTGTCCCTTACAACCGAAGTTCACAGTGAATGGCGACTGGTTCCCATCTGAGAAACCTACAGGGCAAGAGATGGGTTGATGGGCTGCTTAAAGAAGAGGCTAAAGTGGGCAGCCTGCACTCCCAGAATTTTTGGGGCCAAGGATGCATGTGAGTTTCCTTGGCTCAGATGTGGGCTATGGTTTAAAAGCAATGGCATGGGGTCAGGTCATGACTTCTCCAAGAGGGTCACCTGCAAGAATAAACAGTCCTCAGCAGAAAGAAGCTGGAGGTCTAGCAGCATTCACAGAAGCTGAGGACAGAGTGGGCTACCAGACAAGAATATGGGAAGACACCACCACCATCAAGGGATAAGGGATAGTCCAGAAAGCATGACACCAATTACAACAGGATAAGTCTTTCTGATCTTTTCTGTCCCTCCTACATTTCCCCCCTTCACCCCTATACTATCAGGCACAACTTTGGCTTCAATCCAAAAAGTCAAGAAACCTTGGCCAGAGCTCAAGATAGGGAAGGAAGCCAACCAGACAGTTTTACCCAACTTCAAGCTTCTCCCAGGCAACAGACCTGAACTGGGGGTTGTGGGAAAGGGAGAAGTTTTCATTTTCAATCAAGTTTGGTGTTTTGCCTCTTTCGTCAGAGGCACACACTATGTACTAAATTGGGAGTGTTTTAAGACTTAAGAATAACCAGAAAAGTTGCAGTTTCTCATGCTTTCATTTAAGAAGTCATATAAATGGAATTGAAATTAAAAGGAACAAAACACTGAAACACACAATTAGGATGAATCTTCAGGGAATTATATTGAGTGAAGAAACCAATCCCAAAAGGTTCCACACAATATTATCCTATTTATATAATCATCTTGAAATGACAAAATTATAGAAACTGAGGTCAAATTAGTGGTTGCAGAGTAAGAAAGGGTAGGAGCAAGAGGAAAGTGGATGTGGTTACAAAGGGGCAAAGAGAGGCTTAAACCAACAGAAATTTATTGTCTCACAGTTATGGAAGCTAGAAGTCTGATATCAAGGTGTTGGTAGGGCCATGTTCCCTCTGAAACCTGTAGGGGAATCCTTCCTTGTCTATTCCTAACTTCTGGGGGCTTGCCAGAAATCTTTGGTGTTCCTTGGCTTATGGTTGCATAACTCAATCTCTGTCTTTATTTCTTTCTCTGTTCCCCTGGGTTCTTCACCTAGACTTCACTTAGACTTCTTATAAGGACATGTCCTTGTGAGAAGGACACCTCCTTTAATGTTGGATTAAAGGCCCACCCTACTCCCGCATGACCTTACTGAAAGTAATTACATCTACAATAACCTTACTGTCACATAAGGTACTAGGGGTCAGGACTTCTACATATCTTTCAAGGGGAGTAGAGGTATACAACCTATAATACTTGGCTAGGGTAAAAATATTGTTTCTTTTCATATTTTATTCACCTCCCCATTCCCACCACAGAGCTGGATGAACAGACAGTGGTTCCCTAACAATTGACAGAAACTCCAGGGCACCACTCTGATTTCACATACCTAGGAGCCACCTGTCTCAGTATAGACAGTCAAATGCCACCTGCAGCTCCATGATGGCAACACAGCTTCTTAGCCACCCTCCCACAGGGAGCATCCTGTCCCTAAGCTGTTTCAGCAATCACTTTTATTTTGTCTAGGATCCAAAAGCCTGTAAAAGCTATAGTGACATCCTCATACACATTATGCTGCTAGGTTCAAAATGCTGCCTGTCTTACTTCTCAGGCTCCCTCTAAATTAAATCAGGCTATAACTTCTGTCCTTGTGGATCTCCTATCAAGGTACCTGCTGTCCCTCATGATATCTGGCTTTTATGAGCACCACTCCAGGCTACTGGATATGACTGTATTTGAGTCCTGGCTGTGGGCAAAATTCACGGTCAGAAAGCTCCTAAGCCTCATGCAAATCAGGATAGTGGCTATTTAATTAATTGTTGTGTTTAGTTGCCCCCAAACATCTCACTCAATAAATACTTAACTGAGCATCAACTATACACCAGATACTGTTTCAGATGCTGGGGACACAGTGGTACATTAAACTCTCTCCTTGTAGTAGTGCATCCCAGTGGAGAGAGACAGAATGCTGAACAAACAAGACAATTTCAGGGGTTGTAACTGCTATAGAGGAAATAAACAGGATGATGTGATAGAAGTGGAGAGGGGATATTTGAGCTGCAATTTAAAGGATGAACACAAGTCAGCCACAGGATGTGTCTAGGGAAGAACATTCCAAAGCAAAGAGAACAGCAAAGACAATGTTAAATTTAAAGGTGGTTCAGAAACTTATGTGGGACATCTCTGCTCTGCTCCTTTCAACTTTCTGCCATTTGTTGCATACCTTCTGCCTCTGTATTGTCTTTTTTAAAATTTTTATTTTATACTGAAGCTTAGTTGATTAACAATGCTGTGTTAGTTTCAGCAAAATGATTCAGCTATACATATATATGTATATATTCTTTTTTAAATTCTTTTCCCATTTAGCTTATTACAGAATATTGAGTGGAGTTCCTTGTGATATACAGTAGGTCCTTGTTAGTTATATATTTTAAATACAGTAGTGTGTATATGTCAATCCCAAATTCCCAATTTATATCTCCCACATCCTTCCCCCTCAACTATGAAAAGATACTCAACATCACTGATTATTAGAAAAATGCAAACCAAAACTACAAAGTGACATAGCCTCACACCTGTCAGAATGGCCATCAAAAAAAAATCTACAAACAATAAATGCTGGAAAGAGTGTGGACAAAAGGAAACCCTCCTATACTGTTGGCAGGAATGTAAACTGGTACAGCTACTATGGAGAACAGGATGGAGTTCCTTTAAAAACTGAAAACAGAGCTACCATGTGATACTGTCATCCCAGTCCTGGGCATATATCTGGAGAAAAAAATAGTTTGAAAGGATGCATGCATCCCAATGTTCACTGCAGCTCTATTTACAACAGCCAAGACATAGAAGCAACCTAAATATCCATCAACAGATGAATGGATAAAGAAGATGTGGTACATATAAGCAAAGGAGTATTTAGTTCAGTTCAGTCGCTCAGTCGTGTCCAACTCTCAGCAACCCCATGAACCGCAGCACACCAGGCCTCCCTGTCCATCACCAACTCCCAGAGTCCACCCAAACCCATGTCCATTGAGTCGGTGATGCCATCCAACCATCTCATCCTCTGTCGTCCCCTTCTCCTCCTGCCCTCAATCTCTCCTAGCATCACGGTCTTTTCAAATGAGTCAGCTCTTCGAATCAGGTGGCCGAAGTACTGGAGTTTCAGCTTCAACATCAGTCCTTCCAATGAACACCCAGGACTGATCTCCTTTAGGATGGACTGGTTGGATCTCCTTGCAGTCCAAGGGACTCTCAAGAGTCTTCTCCAATACCACAGTTCAAAAGCATCAATTCTTCCACCCTCAGCTTTCTTTATAATCCAACTCTCACATCCATACATGACCACTGGAAAAACCATAGCTTTGACTAGATGGACCTTTGTGGACAAAGTAATGTCTCTGCTTTTTAATATGCTAAGTTGGTCATAACTTTCCTTCCAAGGAGTAAGCGTCTTTTAATCTCATGGCTGCAATCGCCATCTGCAGTGATTTTGGAGCCCAGAAAAATAGTCAGCCACTGTTTCCACTGTTTCCCCATCTACTTGCCATGAAGTGATGGGACTGGATGCTATGATCTTAGTTTTCTGAATGTTGAGCTTTAAGCCAACTTTTTCACTCTCTTCTTTCACTTTCATCAAGAGGCTCTTTAGTTCCTCTTCACTTTCTGCCATAAGGGTGGTGTCATCTGCATATCTGAGGTTATTGATATTTCTCCCAGAAATCTTGATTCCAGCTTGTGCTTCCTCCAACCCAGCATTTCTCATGATGTACTCTGCATATAAGTTAAATAAGCAGGGTGACAATATACAGCCTTGACGTACTCCTGTCCCTATTTGGAATCAGTCTGTTGTTCCATGTCCAGTTCTAATTGTTGCTTCCTGACCTGCATACAGGTTTCTCAAGACGCAGGTCAGGTGGTCTGGTATTCCCATTTCTTTCAGAATTTTCCACAGTTTGTTGTGATCCACACAGTCAAAGGCTTTGGCATAGTCAATAAAGCAGAAATAGATGTTTTTCTGGAACTCTCTTGCTTTTTCGATGACCCAATGATGTTGGCAATTTGATCTCTGGTTACTCTGCCTTTCTAAAACCAGCTTGAATATCTGGAAGTTCAAGGTTCACGTATTGCTGAAGCCTGGCTTGGAGAATTTTGAGCATTACTTTACTAGCATGTGAGATGAGTGCAATTGTGCAGTTGTTTGAGCATTCTTTGGCATTGCCTTTCTTTGGGACTGGAATGAAAAATGACCTTTTCCAGTCCTGTGGCCACTGCTGAGTTTTCAAATTTGCTGACATATTGAGGGCAGCACTTTCACAGCATCATCTTTCAGGATTTGAAATAGCTCAACTGAAATTCCATCTTCTCCACTAGCTGTTTTTCTAGTGATGCGTCCTAAGGCCCACTTGACTTCACATTCCAGGATGTCTGGCACTAGGTGAGTGTGAGTGATCTGGGTCGTGAAGATCTTTTTTGTACAGTTCTGTGTATTCTTGCCACCTCTTTTTAATATCTTCTGCTTCTGTTAGGTCCATACCATTTCTGTCCTTCATTGAGCCCATCTTTGCATGAAATATTCCCTTGGTATCTCTAATTTTCTTGAAAAGATCTCTAGTCTTTCCCATTCTGTTGTTTTCCTCTATTTCTTTGCATTGATTGCTGAGGAGGGCTTTCTTATCTCTCCTTGCTATTCTTGGGAACTCTGCATTCAATTGGGTATATCTTTCCTTTTCTCCTTTGCTTTTCACTTCCCTTCTTTTCGTAGCTATTTGTAAGGCCTCCTCAGACAGCCATTTTGGTTTTTTGCATTTCTTTTACTCAACCATTAAAAAGAATGAAATAATGCCATTTGTGGCAACATGGGTGGACTTGGAAATTATCATACTAAGTGAAGTAAGTCAGACAGAGAAAGACAAATATATGATATAGCTTATATACAGAGTCTTAAAAAATGATACAAATGAATTTACAAAACAGAAACAGACTCACAGACTTAGAAAACGAACTTATGTATTATCTGTTTAGCTTGACAATGCCCACATGGGTCTGGCCCGGGTTCCTCCCTGCACTTGAATGCTTGGACTTTGTGCTGACAAACCTCCCACTGTCCCACCCATGCCCTGGGCTTGGATCAATGGAGCACATTTATTTCACCCCTTACAGAAGTGATCGGCTTCAAGAGTCATCAGAGATGGACACTGGCCATGGTGAAATTTAAAGTGAAAACATGGAGCAGCTAATTTCCCCAACTATATACCTGTCAAGTGTCCAGGACCCTAACTACACACCACAGCTAACTGTGGTGAGGGTGGTGTTCCCCGGGACTCAGCCATAGCCTTGCCCTCTGACCTCCCCAGAAGCTCTGTAAACACTCAGGAAGCAGAAGCCAGTTTATGACCCAGAACCTGGTGAGCTCATCATCTCCTGGGAGGCTCCATCTAACAACGGCAAATTTTCCCTCTTCTAACACAGATTTTTTTTTTTCCTAGCTTCTAAATTTTTGTATTAGGAATTTTTTTTTTTTTTTTAGGAATTAAATTTTTATGTTAATTAACTATTAACAACTATTTATGTGTAAGTAACTTGATTTTTTAAAACAATGTTTAACTGAGAGAGAAAAAGCAACAGAAGTTCTATGCTGATTCAGAACCAATGTCACTGTATTTTCTGGTCCAGTAGAATCTCCTCTGGGCTTCTGCCCCTGTACACGCACAGGCAGCTTTCAGCCTCTTTTACATTCCTGGGCTTATTTTCCACTCCTGACCTCTGGCACTGCTAGACTTAGAGTCACCCTCAGTGTATGTGAGCATCTCTCCAGCTGCCAGCCCATCTCTGGCTCTTATTCAACTCAGGGCCCTGGGTCTCAGCTGCTCTTCTTTCCTGGGCATCAGACGTTCATGGCATCAGGCCCTACCTGGTTGTGAGAATATGCTCAGGTGCATGTCACTCCCCCTCCGAACTTGTTTACACAAATGCAGGGTATGAATGGTGAAGGCAATACTATACATATCAAGCAGGATGTTTCTGTCGTGCATGACAAAAAGCCAACTCACAGAAGTTGATACAAAAAGGGAGATGCTGGGTGTTTTGGGCTCATGTAGTTGGAGAACACAATTTCTGAACCTCCAGGGACTCGCACAGTATCACCAGGATATCTTTTATGTCACCCTTCTCCTTCCTTTCACCCTTACCTCTACCCTCTTTCTCTACTGATCAGCTTGCTTTATCTCTGCTCAGCAGTCCCTTTGGAAAAGAGGGGTTCTCTACAACAATGGCATTGACCAAGCTTAGATCCCATGACCCATTCCTGGACTAATCATTGAAGACAGGGAAATAGGATCCCGGGACCAGCAAGGCCTGGGTCATGTGCCCTCCACTATCTCCCAGATCGCATGGAGTCAAGCAGAGTACTGTGAAAGGCTATCATGTAAGGAACCGCACAAAGTAGAAAGTGGTAGATACTACTGTTTGGTTCACTAAATATTCATTCCATAATCTTCCAACCATCTGCTACTCTCTGCAACAAAGGCTGTAAAGCTAAAAATACTACTTTTTCAGACAGACTTGCAGTTACAGCACAGGCTTATATCCAAGTTCTGGCCAGCAGATGTTCCCAAGAAAAGCAGACATGATTATTAACATGAGGTGGTGGCTGGTGCAGTCATCAGATTTTCTCGTAAGTACAGAAGAATGACAGATGCCTTTAGTCCTTCACAGCCAGGTATGTCGCGGGGTTCTAGATTCTAACCTCTACATCACTGGTGGTACACCACAACAGCTTCCTTTCTGCTAGAACTAGTGGTATGCTGTGCATATTTCCTGACAAGGTCTCAGCCCTGTAGCATTCAGGTTTGGTTCCCTGAATCCCATACATTTTATAAGCAACTTAATATCCTGAAGGAAATTTCTTTCCTCATTATCAGCATGCTAGTTTGATGTAGAAGAAAAACACACACCTTGCGCTGTTGCATTATGCCAAAATGTGCATATTATATCACCTGGTCAGGAGTAAACAAACATATGTCTGTTCTCTGAGTCCCACCACGCCCCCCAAACTAAAGACAATAAAAAGATACAGGATCACACTGTCCAGCTCTGGTCCCCGAAACAATTGAAATTGTGACTCTTTCCTGTAAATTACTGACTGAATAAAGACAACTTAATTGTTTTGCAACTTTATTGACTTTTACAGTCACCTCTTTTACTTTCACCCTCAACTCTACCCTCATTCTCTATGGATCAGCTTCCTTTATCTTTGCTCAGCAGTCCCTTTGGAAAAGAGGGGTTCTCTACCCCAACGGCATTGACCAACCGTAGACCCATGACCCATTCCTGGACTAATCACTGAAGACAGGGAAATAGGATCCCAGGAAGACATGACACACATATGACATATCTGAAGATATGACACAATCTCTGAGGTTACAACACTCATGTGAGATAACTGCCTTTCTCCCCACAGTGAGCAGAGTAACTGTAAACATGGTAATCCCGTGTTTGTTGTTTAGTCGCTAAGTCGTGTCTGACTCTCCTGCAATCCCATGGACTGTACCTTACCAGGCTCCTCTCTCCATGGGATTTCCCAGGCAAGAATATTGGAGTGGGTTGCCATTTCCTTCTCCATGGTACCTCCCCGACTCAGGGATCGAACCTGCATCTCCTGCATTGGCGGGTAGATTCTTCACCACTGAGCCACCAGGGAAGCCCAATCTTGTGGTTGCTTTTTAAAAAATAACTATTTGTTGTGTATTTCATTTGGGAAGCCAGTCCTTCAAAAACCTGAACTCCCTTGCAATCCACCTTTGTAAATAAAATGTTTTTCTTTCTAGAATGCTTTTATAGCTGTGTCTTCTTTTGACAATAAGCTCTGTTATTTGCAGTTAAAAGCCCTCATAAATACTGGAAGGGAAGTTCACCAGTGGATGCTCATGTGTTGTTAAGGGAGAGCAGTACTGTTAGAGGGATGGGATGAGCTGAGAAAATGAAAACAGAAAATTGTCCCTACAATGTTTCATAATTCATATTATGATTTGAATAATGTGGTATTGTTGTAAACTACAAAATCCAATGTACAGGTAAGGCTAAGGCAGTATTCTTGATTGGCAGCTACCATATGGCAGGTGAGTCAAGGGCACCTACATTGTATGGGTAGCATCCATCTCCCATTAACTAAACTCTGCTTGTCTTTTGAAGACCCTTTGGGAAGTTCCTAAACTGCCCATGTATATTGTCTTCCTAGATAATGTGACCATCCTATGGCAATTAACATTGCACATGGAGTCAACTATCCATGTAATAGGTATCGACTAAGCATCAACTGACAAAACATGATTACAGGCCAGCATCAAGCAGCAACACCAGGACACAGACAGGGAGGAAGATTATTCTGGACACCTGATTCAATGTAGCCATCAGCACTGAAGAGAAGGGGAAGAGGGGGTAGTGGGTTAGGAAGAGGCACAAGGGGAGATTCCTGTTATCTGTAACATTTTAATGTACAGAAAACAAGTATGACAAAATGTTACCATTTGTTTTTTTCTGAATAGTGGGCTTGTAATTTGTTAATATTTTTCTGTATTTTTAAAGCTTCTCAAAAGACAAAAAAAATGAGGCAGCCAGAAACAGAAAGTGTATATACGTTTCATGCTTTGCCTCTATCACTGTAATTTTGCTCCTCAGGAGCAACTTTCATCAGAAAAAATAGTAATTAAAAAAAAACAAACTGAATTCTAAAATTGATGTTAAACCATTGTTAGAAATTTATTTTAAATGGGAAGGTGCCTAGACATCAGTGGTTACGATTAAACTAGAAGTTTTTCAGAGTATCTCAGATTTGGTGAAGCAAGTATGCAGGGCAGGCCAAAAAAGAAGTTTCCCAACATTCTTCAGAATCAAGTGTGGTCACCAATCGAAATATTGCTTGAGCCCATTTGAATGCATTTCCCTGGAAATTGCTTGTAAATGCAAAAGCAAAAGAAAACAACAAAATTCCTGAGTGTTTTTGTTCCTAGAGGCCTCCTGAAAGAAATCCTTTGTGTGTGTGTGTGTGTGTGTGACTGTGAGTGTGTGTACATACTGTGGGGAAGGAGATGTTAATTGACAGGGTTCAGGGCTACACTTTTGGCTTACTGAATTTTGGCCGTGCCTTACAGTGTGTTAAAGCAAGCTTTATTTACACTTATTTTCCTTTTGTCAGTAATGCTTTATAATACCCTAGCTTCATGGTAGAATTTTAGGAGAATTAAACTAACACAAATCAAGATCGCATAATTAAGTCCTGTAATATATTAATTGACCTAAGTCTAGGAAAAGGAGTTGGCTAGGAGATAGTCAGTTATACAATAGGTATAGCACTGGTGGTGGTGGTTTAGTCACTAAGCCACGTCCAACTTTTGTGACCCCATGGACTGTAACCCGCCAGGCTCCTCTGTCCAAGGGGTTCTCCAGGCAAGAATACTGGAGTGGGTTGCCATTTCCTTCTCCAGAGGATCTTCCTGACCCAGGGACTGAACCCCAGTCTCCTGCACTGCAGTTTCTTTACTGACTGAGCAACCAGGGAAGCTATACTAGGTATAGCACTATACTATAACTAGTATCGCACAGAAGAGCTTGGTGACTATAGTCCATGGGGTCACAGAAGAGCCAGACATGACTTAGCAACTAAACACACAACATATGTACTCTTAATGTTCTTTAGATTAGATTCCTCAACCTTCTTAAGCTCTCTTTCTTCATCCACTTTATTTTCCCTATTCTGAGCTAATGCCATCACCCCATTTTAAGGTAGCATATCTCCTAAAATCAAATCTAGCAATCATTCCAGCTTCTATTTTAATATGTTTTGCTTATTCTCCAACTAAGACACTTGCTCCTTGGAAGAAAAGCTCTATGACAAATGTAGACAGCATATTAAAAAGTCGAGACATTACTTTGCCAACAAAGGTCTCTATGGTTTTTTCAGCAGTCATGTATGGATGTAAGAGTTAGACCATAAAGAACGCTGACCGCTGAAGAATTGATGCTTTCGAACTATGGTGTTGGAGAAGACTTTTGAGAGTCCCTTTGACTGTAAGATCAAACCAGTCAATCCTAAAAGAAATTAATCCTGAACATTCATTGGAGGGACTGATGCTGAGGCTGAAGCTCCAATATTTTGGCCACCTGATCTGAAGAGTTGACTCATTGGAAAAGACTGTGATGCTGGGAAAGATTGGAGGCAGGAAGAAAAGGGGACAACAGAGGATGAGATAGTTGGATGGCATCACTGACTCAATGGATACAAGTTTGAGCAAGCTCTGGAGATGGTGAAGGACAGGGAAGCCTGGCGTGCTGCAGTCCATGGGTTCACAAAGAGTCAGACATGACTTGAGTGACTGAACAATACAACAATTCTCCAACTTCCAATTCTGGCTCCATGGCAGAACTTAGAACACTGCTACAAACACCTAAAGTGTTGGATAAAACAAAAGAGATCTTTAAATTCATTGCAAACCTCATAAGAAATAAAAGGGAAATCCCCCATTGCCTAAAACAGAGACCAAAGAGCTTGCCTTTAGGGGCAATTTTCAGATCAGGAAATGGGCTCTAACAGTTAACTTTGGGTTTCTACAGCTACACACAAACTGAATGAGGCTGGACACTCCTTGAAGCAGATAGTTGGAATGAAATCCCTGCATGAAGCCAGAATCCTCCAAGAGTGGCCACCTCAGTGAAAGAGAGGGTAAAAACCTGCATCCTCTAACTCAAAGAGATGACAAAGAAATGAACCTTTTCCTGCAGTTGAGGTCTTGGGCTAGTGATGGCCCTATGACACCTGGCAGAAACAAATGTGAAACTGAAGGTCACTTGTACAGCCCAGACCTCACAGAATCCTTCAGAAAAAGGAGATGGACTCACAATTAAAAACTTACAAGCATTCAAGGAAACGATCCACCACAAGAAACAATCAGCAGACACAATAAACATCCCAAGATAACAATCTGACACAATACCTCTGAAATTATACAAGAGGGAAATAAAACCATGAAAAAGAGAGCAAGACACTAGTACAAACTGATACCCTCCCGCTCCTCTACATGCCAGGTGTGCGCTTATACCCTCAACTTTTCTAAATGCCCTACATGCAACCACAGTCTTGCCTACATGATGATGTCACTAGAAGTTCCAAAAAGATCCACTCCATCCATTTCTTCTCAACTCCTGTCAATATATGAAATGCTCAATGTAGTCACCCTTTTTGCTTAAGATAGTGAATTTTTTAAAAAGTACTCTTAAGGTCAATGTATTAATGTAATAATATCTGCAAACATCGACGTCTGAAATGGTTTATTTATTTAGCACACCACCATGAGGGAATGGAATTCAGTTCCCTTTAAGTTTGAAAGAAGGAAGACAAGTAAGCAATTCAGAACAAGGTCACTGGGCATCCAAAAGGACAAGAAGAAAACAAGAGGTGTCTGAAAGAGATGGAGTGAATATGAGAACATAAAAACTCTGAAAATGGGTGTTGATTTTTCAAAGACAGTTTTCTTACTTTTCAGTTTTGCCTAGGGTAAATACTTACTTCTTAGATTTCACCTAGAGTTACTCATGTCTTTCAGCCTAGTCAAAAACTCCTCTCAGATTTTATTGCTAACAAAGATTTCCCACCCAGCCAATCTGGAAGTTCCTTGACAATAAAACAGTTTTCACAACAGCTTCCAGTCACAACCAATCTAAATGACTTATTCAGAATAATTACATGTAGAGAAACCCTTGAGCAAACTCGATGGAAGAGATAATTTCAGAGACTTGGACACCCCAGAGAAAAGCAAAGCCCTATCTGTTTGTTCTCATTTTGAGACAAATTTCCTCCCTTTCTACAAAATTCCGATAAAGTAAAAGGATATTTCTTGCAGAACCATGAATATTTGGAGTTGAGACTCGGGGATCAAAAATAATAATAATTAAAGGTGAAAATTTCAGACAATAAATTAGTCAGTTGCTTTGTCTACCAGCATTAAAACGTTCTGTCCTCTGCTGTGCTAAGTCACTTAAGCCGTGTCCGACTCTGCAACCCTATGAACTGTGGCCTGCCAGTCTCCTCTGTCCATGGGATTTTCCAGGCAAGAATACTGGTGTGGGTTGTCATGCCCTTCTCCAGGGGATCTTCCAAACCCAGGGATCAAACCCACGTCTCTTATGTCTCCTGCATTGGCAGGTGGGTTCTTTTACAATCAGCACCACCTAGGAAGCCCTACTATACTTTAACTCTCAACATATGCAGGCATACCCCCAAAATACTGTAGGTTCAGTTCTAGACCAATGCAAACAAGGGAACACTGCAATAAAGCGAGTCACATGAATTTTTTAGTTTTCTAGTGGATATGAAAGTTATGTTTATACTATACTGTAAGTCTATTAAATGTGCAATAGCATGTCTAAAAACACAATGTATATACCTCAATTAAAAAATACTTTATTGCTATATTTCAAATTTTTTAATCTATATAATTTACTCCAAACTCTTTTTAAAAATGTCTACAAACTTCATAGGTCACACTACTTTAATACTACTAATTATATATACTGCTATTTATAAAATAAAGTGTCTACAAGAGAAAGTCTATTTAATAGATATTCAGATACACCAAAAAAAAAAAAAACTGTATTGCTAAAAAAATGCTAATGATTATCTGAACCTTCAACAAGCCATAATATTTTTGCTGATGAGGGATCTTGCCTCCAAGCTGATGGCTGCTGACTGATCAGGGTGGTTGCTGCTTAAGGCTGAGGTGGCTTTGGCAATTTCTAAAAATAAGACAATGAAGTTTGCCTCATTGATTGACTTCTCCTTTCACAAATGACTTCTCTGTAGCATGCAATATGGTTTGATAGGATTTTACCCACTGTAGAACTTCTTTTGAAGTTGTAGTCAATCCTTTCAAACCCTGTCACTGCTTTATCAACTACATTTATGTCATATTCTAAATCCTTTACTATCATTTCAGCAGTCTCCACAGCATCTTTACCAGGAGATTTCATCTCAAGAAAACTACTTTCCCTGCTCATTCATAAGATTTAAGTTCTCATCTGTTCAAGTTTTATCATAAGATTGCAGCAATTTAGTCACGTCTTCAGGCTCCATTTCTAATTCTTAGCTCTCTAGCTGTTTCTACCACATCTGCAATTACTTCTGCCACTGAAGTCTTGAACTCTTCAAAGTCATCCATGAGGCTTGGAATCAACTCCTTCTAAACCTCTGTTGTTGCTGATATTTTGACCTCTTCTCATGAATCACAAGTGTTCTTAATGGCGTCTAGAATGGTGTATCCTTTCCAGAAGGTTTTCAATTTACTTCACCCAGATCTATCAAAGGAATCATTATCCTGGCAGCTATAACCTTAAAAAATATATTTCTTAAAGAATAGGACCTGAAAGTCTATAAAGTACATCTTGATATACAGGCTGCAGAATGGGTATTGCGTTAGCAAGCATGAAAACAACGTGAATCTCATTGCACATCTTCATCAGAGGTCTTGAGTGACTAGGTGCCCAAGAGCTCATTGTCAATGAGCAGTAATATTTTAAAAGGAATCTTTTCCTCTGAGCAGTAGGTCTCAACAGTAAGCTTAAAATATTCAGTAAACCATGTAAGTAGATGTGCAGTGATTCAGGCTTTGGGTTCCATTTACAGAGCACAGGCAGAGTAGATCTGGAATAATTCTTAAGGGCTCTAGGATTTTCAGAATGATGAGTATCAGCTTCAACTTCAAGTCACCAGCTGCATTAAACCCTAATAAGAGTCAGCCTGTTTGAAGCTTGAAGCCCAGCACTGACTTATTTCTAGTTATGAAAGTCCTAGATGGCATCTTCTTCCAATACAAAGTTATTTTGTCTACAAACGTAGCCACTTTTACTGATTATCTTAGCTAGATCTTCTGGATAACTCACTGCAGTTTCTATATCAGCACTTGTTGGTGCACCTTGCACTTTTATGTTACGGAGATGGCTTCTTTCCTTAAACCTCATGAATCAACCTCTGCTAACTTCAAACTTTTCCTCTGAAGCTACCTTACCTCCCTCAGCCTTTACAAAATTGAATAAAGTTAGGGCTTTGCTCTGGATTAGGCTTTGGCTTAAGAGAATGTTGTGGCTGGTTTGATCTTCTACCCAAATCACTGAACTTTCTCCATATCAGCAATAAGGCTGTTTCACTTTCTTACTATTTATGTATTCACTGGAGTAGCATTTTTAATTTCCTTCAAAAATTTTTTTTTGCATTTACAACTTGGCTAACTGTTTAGCACAAGAAGCCTTACTTTCACCCTATTTTAGCTTTCAGCATGCCTTCCTCACTAACCTTAATCATTGTAGCTTTTGATGTAAAGTGAGATACATGCAATTCTTCCTTTCACTTGAACACTTAGAGGCCAGTGCAGGATTATTAACTGGCCTAATTTCAATACTGTTGTGTCTCAGAGAATACAGAGATGAAAGGGGAAGGAAATAGATAGGAATGGCTGTGCAGTACAGTGGATAGCTAGGGCTCAGAGTATTTATAGAGGAAATGAGAAGCAACTACTATGGATGTGTGATTTCTTTGGGGAGGGGGTATTAAAAAGTTTCCTGAAACTCAATAGTGGTGATGGCTGCATAATTCCATGAATATACTAAAAACCATTGAACTGTATACTAAAATTGGGTGAAATGTGTAATACATGAATTTTAATTTTAATAAAGTTTTTTTTTATGTTTTTCACAGTAGAATTTCCATAAGAATTGGTAAATTCAAGGTCTAGAAAGGAAAAACAAAGGATTATCAAAAGCATTTCATTCAGATGGAAGTCAGACTGCTTTCCTGCATATTACAGATAACATTATAAGAGAATGGGGTGGTGAAATGCATATAGCATACAGAAATCAAAGGAAACATGAGGAAACTTGAGTCAGTATATTAGGAGTTCATCTACCCAGGCTGATAACTATTGACCTCACCACTTCAAACTCCTTAGGTCAATTCAGGACACCTTATTCTTGAAGTAGTCTACTAGGTTTCTAGACATACCAAAAACAGAAAAAAGCAGGTATAAGGCGGCTGATGATATCACATTATTACTGGCTATAATTACGGTAAAGATATTTATCATGATATATATATATTTATACCATGAAAAGAACATTTTATGCAAAGATGGGCAGAATAAAGGACAGAAATGGTATGGACCTAACAGAAGCAGAAGACATTAAGAAGAGGTGGCAAGAATATGCAGAACTATACAGAAAAGATCTTACTGACTCAGATAACCACAATGGTGTGGTCACTCACCTAGAGTCAGGCATCTTGGAGTGGGAAGTCAAGTGGGCTTTAGGAAGCCTCACTACAAACAAAGCTAGTGGAAGTGATGGAATTCCAGTTGAGCTATTTCAAATCCTAAAAGATGATGCTGTGAAAGTGCTGCACTCAATGCGCTAGCAAATCTGGAAAACTCAGCAGTGGTCACAGGACTGGAAAAGGTCAGTTTTCATTCCAATCCCAAAGAAAGGCAATGGCAAAGAATGTTCAAACTACCGGGCAATTGAGCTCATTTCACGTACTAGCAAAGTAATGATTAAAATTTTCCAAGCAAGGCTTCAATAGTACGTGAACCAAGAACTTCCAGATGTTCAAGATGGATTCAGAAAAAGCAGAAGGACCAGAGATCAAATTGCCAACATCCACTGGATCATCAAAAAAGCAAGAGAGGTCCAGAAAAATATCTACTTCTGCTTTATTGACTATGCCAAAGACTTTGACAGCATGGACCACAACAAACTCTGGAAAATTCTTAAAGAGATAGGAATTCCAGACCACTTTACCTGCCTCCTGAGAAATCTGTATGCAGGTCAAGAAGCAACAATTAGAACCAGACATGGAATAACGGACTGGTTCCAAATCACGAAAGGCGTACATCAAGGATGTATATTGTCACCCTGCCTATTTAACTTACATGCTGAGTACATCATGAGAAATGCCGGGCTGGATGAAGCTCAGACTGGAATCAAGACTGCTGGGAGAAATATCAATAACCTCAGATATGCAGGTGATACCACCTTAATAGCAGAAAATGAAGAGTAACTAAAGAGCCTCTTGATGAAAGTGAAAGAAGAGAGTGAAAAAGTTGGCTTACCATTCAAATAACTATTCAAATAACATTCAAATAACTATCAACATTCAAATAACTATAACCATGGCACCCAGTCCCATTACTCCATGACAAATAGATGGGGAAACAACGAAAACAGTGATAAACTTTATTTTTTTGGGCTTCAAAACCACTTCAAACAGTGACTGCAACCATGAAATTAAAATATGTTTGCTCCTTGGAAAAAAAGTTATGACCAACCTAGACAGCATATTAAAAAGCAGAGACATTACTTTGCCAACAAAGGTCCATCTAGTCAAAGCTATGGCTTTTCCAGCAGTCGTGTATGGATGTGAGAGTTGGACCATAAAGGAGGCTAAGCGCTGAAGGATTGATGCTTTTGAACTGTGGGGGTTGGAGAAGACAAGATCTTGAGAGCCCCTTGGACTTCAAGGAAATCAAACCAGTCAATCCTAAAGGAAATCAGTCCTGAATATTCATTGGAAGGACTGATGCTGAAGCTGAAGCTCCAATACTTTGGCCACCTGATGCAAAAAACTGACTCATCAGAAAAGACCCTGATGCTGGCAAAGATTGAAGGCAGGAAGAGAAGGGGATGACAAAAAACAAGATGATTGGATGGCACCACCGACTCAATGGAAATGAGTTTAAGCAAGCTCTGGAGATGGTGAAGGACAGGGAAGCCTGGCATGCTGCAGTTCATGGAGTTGCCAAGAGTTGGACATGACTGAGCAACTGAACAACAACAATATATTTATTATATTATAGTATAATATAATCATATTTACTATCATATATATCATGTGTATGTGTGTGTGCATGCTAAGTTGTGTCTGACTCTTGGTGGCCTCATGGACTGTGGATCGCCAGGCTCCTCCGTCCAGCGAATTTTCCAGGGAAGAATACTGGAGTAGGTTGCCATTTCCTACTCCAAGAGATCTTCCTGACTTAGGGATTGAACCCACATCTCTTGCATCTCCTGCATTGGCAAGCAAATTCTTTACCACTGAGTCACCAGGGAAGCCATATATATATATATATATATATATATATATATGTGTATGTATGCATACAGACTGTTGATATTACATTGTTATTGGCTATAATTACAGCCAACATACTATATTGTATATAATTACAAAAAATCATTCTTGTAAGTATGCCTTATGAACACAAACTAGCAGTAACATTGTTTCTCTCAAAAATTTAACTAACAAGCTCCAAGAACTATCCAGCTATTAACTGGTTAATTTCAACTAGTTTCAAAAGCACAAATATATTTCTCTGTCAAACAAGTGCCATGAATACTGCTGATACTCAATATAATTTTGTTGAGTGATTAGACAATCATGAACAAAAATAGTGTTCCTCCATATCTGTCAAATCAATTCAACATATAATTTCCCTCCCTCTTTCCTTTGAAATTATTACTTCAATGACCATCTCAAGAAATCACGCAACAGACAACTTGAACCTTTATTTGAGGTCATCAACTTCATGTAGGTATAGTCTGTTTACTGTAGACTATTGCTAAGGAAAACGGAGATAGGTTAAAATTAAGAACTGTACATATGGTGGTTTGGCAAGAGGACGGCAGGCTGATTTCTCTATTTTAAAATAAATTTCAGGGTAGGATACACACTTGTTGGCTATTGTCTACAGTGCTAATTTTCTTTAAATAAGAGAAATTTCACTTATAAAAATCGAAATGCCTCCAATGATGATAATAACAGGTAAGAGACAATCTGTCCAGAAGCAGCTGAGAGGTAATACACTAGGTCACAGCCACTGACCTTTTTCAAGTCAAAGCACCAGAATGGGTCCCACTCTCCAGGTCCTTGGATTGTGAATCCAAAGAGAATAAGGGAAAAGAAAAAGTTCAACTCTGAGGAGTTAGATCCAACACATTTACTGGAAACGATGGTTTCAATTCTTTTTTAGTCTTTGATTTCACATTGCTCACTACTAATGCTATATATTTATCAAAGGGCAATCTGAACTATTTGACTCTCTTTCAACATCTACCTGTATATCCCAAGATGTTGCACAAAAAAGGTGAGAGACACTAACTCACACAAACCTTCAAAAGGCATTATTTGAAGAATAATATATGCAATTCTCGAGTTCATTTTCAACACAGCAAATAATGTTCCCTTGTGTTGAAATATTATAGCTATTCCTTGATGTTATTTTTTCTCATACAAGGCACTAAAACAGTTTTCAAAAGAAGCTATAAGATGTCAACAGTACAAAGAAATTTTCATATATAGCAGGTTTCTGGAAATCCCAACGAAAATCAATGTTGACAATATGGGAAGTATATTTGAATTTACTTAAAGGGAAAAATTCATTCTCCCATGTTTAGAGACAGGGGAAACAAGCAGATTAAATCAGTGTCATATGCTACTCCAGATACTATTCACTCTTCTGTTTACTTTTTATCCTAGATTCTTCTGGGATAATTTTTCTCTCTTTTGGGGCTTCACGAAACCAGGCTTCCCAAGTTTACTTGCCATGCAACTGACTACACATGGCTCTGGAACTTAAGCTCTGAGAGCCTCAACTGGCATTTACCAGGATTTAATGACATAGACATGTTTGTATGGGTCAAATCCTCAGAGAACAATGAACCAATAATACCTGTAACAAGTGCACAGGGCAATGCTATGTAGCTAAGCTTTTATGAAAACCAGAACTGCCTTTCATGTTTGCACAAGTTCTCTGACTTTTAATTTCTAGAAATTTAACCATATTTATACTTCTTAGAAAAAATGAAAAGGAGCAAATGGAATTCTTTCTTAGAATGGCTTAAGTCATGTGTAAGGGGGAATCCTGACTAGGTCAAGTCAAGTATAACCAAAGATCAGGAGCAAAATCAGTCTTCTCTTTTAAGATATCCATAAAAGCAGTTTTTGCGTGGCAATTAAAGTGCTGTGTGGAAAAAGTTCAATTAAGGGCATATTTACCTAGGAATTCCTAAATCCAATGCAAGTTACCAGAACTGAAAGTACATGGGAAGCAAAGCATTAGTTAACTGTGTATTGTTTGTTCTGTCCTTTATGTACATGCTCTGTTTTCTATTTCAATAGTACTAAAGTTTTTAGATTCAACCTATGAGAAAATTTCTCTAGGTACCATCTTTCTTCAGGGTTAAAGTTACCAATGAAAAAAACAAAACATTCTCTCCTTCTCTCTCTCATATATATGTATATGCAGATATATGCAGAATAAATGCAGAAATAAAAATGCAGCCACCTCTACTGCCTCCCCAATAATAATCTACTCTTTAAGTAAATGTGGCAATACTAGAATTTAACTCTCAAAAATCTCTAGTGCATTGTGCCTGATACCCAGGTGGTGTTCAGTGTTTACTGTTTGTTAAGTGAATATTGAAAATATTTGGGACACAAGCTTTTGCTTTGTTATTGTGCATATATATTCCACTCATAAAAACACATAACATACACACATAAATCTACATATAGCCCATTAGTGTCAGCTCCTGAAAATGTCCTCATGACAAAAAGTGAAAGATAAATATGCCAGAATGGGACAGGATGATGACAATTAGAGAAGTTACATAAGGAAATTAAAAACAATTCTTTCATAGTCTTTTTTTATTTACTACAGTGTGTTATTCTTTCTTTTTCTTTTAAATTAGGGTATAGTTGATGTTTCATGGTCTTTTTGATGTCAATTATCTTGGTTTCCATGGAAATTCACAAGTGTCTACAAAAAAGTAATCTATTCCTACTTTGAAACTTTAAGACTGCTCTTGGCCATAATATCACACATAATTATAAACAATCTTTTCACAACCTTGTAAGTGTCATTATCAGAGAATTTATATTTGAAAGGAAGCCACATATTTACAAGTAATATGCAACATGCAACAAATCTCAACAAAAATGAATATTCATTGTATCATTTATCATTTAAAGAGTAGCTACCAGAAGTTCAGGTAATTCTCACATTAGTGCACTAACATTTTTACTAACCACTCATTTCATTTCGTTGGTCTTTTCGTCCCCCAACAAGTATTCCTAAATTTGTTGTGTGTAGTGTTTTGTGTTTTTTCTCCTACCTTTATCCTGTACTTTAAAAACAAAAAAAAAAACCTGGGGAGAAAAGTGTATTGGGATTTATTTCGTTTCGGGGTTTAAAAATATCTTAAGGCAACACAGAGCTTAACTCCACAAGGTTGTTTACTCGGAGGTCGGTGTTCCGAAGAAGCAAGCCATTTTTTAAAAAGCACGGAAAATAAGGTTCTTGGGAAAAAAACCAGAAATGTATACAAAGAATAGATAGGAGCGCAAAACACATCAGTCATCGGCAACAAAACTGAAGCTTTGTGGCTCTGTATTTGTAAACAAAAGGTCGGGGCCAGCGCCCCGCCATGGTACCCAGGATGTTAAGTATGATGGGCACAACCCCGTGCCCATCCCAAAGCGGTCCGCAAAGAGCCGCCTCTCCAGAAGGCTCCAGGTTGACCTCCACTCGGGACCAAACCCTACCGGAACTCTTCTGTTTCCAGCTTGGGCGCTGCGGTCGACCATCCCTGCTTAACTTCCCTTCAGTCACCCTGGCATTCTTAAACCTCCTTCAACTATCTGCACTTTTTCCAGGCATCCCGAAACCCAAGGAGGCGCCAGCGACCCCCGATCCCGGCTCTCCGAGCCTGAGCTCTCGGGGAAGCCCACCTGGGAGGTACCCCGGCGGCCGGCTTACCGAGCAGCGAGCCTATGAAGATGACGACCTGCACGGTGGTGGTGAACTGGCGGTACAGCTGCGCCTCGCCAAACTCCCCGAGCGCGCTGCGGTTGGCGCCCGCCGCCTCGGCGCTGGACACGTTGCGCGGCTCGCTGGCATTTCGGGAAATCCAGCTACCGTTATGCCCCATGGCGAGGCTGGGGCTCCCGCTCAATCGTCGCCCGCCCGTACGCTCGCCTCGGACCCCGGCGCCACCTTCTCCAGCCCCGGGCGGGGAGGAACGCGCGGGTGCCTGGTGGAGTCCTGGAGAACCCCGGGCAGCCGCGGATCCCCTCAGGTCTCCACATCGCCAGCCCCGGCTCCTAGGAGGCGGGGAGCTGAGAGGGCGAGGCTTCGCCCCATGCCCGCTCCCTCCCGGGTCCCCGTCAGCAGCCACATGAAGGCGGCACGGTCAGAGCCCGCCGAGCGTTGTCCGTCCCTCCTGGGTGGTCAGCTCGGCCAAGCCCACTTAGCAGAGAGGGAAACACAGGAGGTTTCTGATAGTCAAGGAGGGCGCTCTTTGCTCCCGCCGCCCTCTTCAACCTCAGCTCCTACCACCGAAGGCCAGGACAGCCCTCTCGAGTCTCCTCAGACTGACAGACTCAGGCCCTCTCCTCAGAGGGAAGAAAACATTTGGCTGAAGCCCTTTTTCAGTCCTGCTGGCTTCGAGGCTAGATGGCCATGGGAAACCCGGAAAATGGCCAAGTCAAATGCTTGGCGTCCCGAGGGGACCCTGGAGCCCCTCACAGCGCTCATGGTCGGGGTGGAAAGCTCTGAACCTCCCCAACAGCCTCGCCCTCAACGCCCGGCCCGGCTGTCCCTCAGAATGCCCGCGAGGTCTCCTGCCCAGCCCCTCGCTGAGCGCTCGGACCTCCCGCCTCGGCGCGGGCTGCAAGGATCTTGTTCTGCAGCCCCTTTGCTTCTGCGCGGCCCAGTGCCCCGTTTCCTGGACCCGCTCCGGCTCTCAGCTGCAGCGAGAGAGCCTTCAGACTTTGCGGGGACACGAGAAGACATCCCTAGGAGGAGTGAAGAGCCACCGTCTGCGATGGCACCGGACTCCTGCCGTGCGCCTGGGGCAATGAGGAGCGCGCGGCCCGCGAGCGCTGTCACGTGACGCGCGCGGCCCCGCCCTACGCTCAGCCTGGGAGAGGGGAAGGATGGCGCCATCTTGCCCCCCCCCTTCCCATCAACGATCCTGACAGCACTGAGGCGCCGGGTCTGGCTCCGGTGGACAAGCCTGGTGCTCCTCCAGGGCTTCTCATCTTTTAATGCTGTCGTTAACTACTCCTTATCTCTTCAGCTGGGGCTGCCTGAGGCTGATAATTCCACGTAGTCGCTGCCACCTGGGCACGGAGCCCAGTCTCGTCCGTCAGGCCTTGGGTGTAGCTGAAGTTATTTAAGAAAGATGGGATTTAGAAATCCAGTGCACTAGTTTCCTGGGCCTTTTTCATTTAGTCCCATTTCGTGGTGCAGTGGTAAAGAATCCGTTTGCCAATGCAAGAGGCATAAGAGACTAGAGTTCCATCTCTGGGTGGGGAAGATCCTGCGTAGTTGTAAATGGCAACCTCCTCCGTTATTCTTGCCTGGAAAATTCCATGGGCAGAGGAGCCTGGAGGTCTACAGTCTATGGGTCACACACGCATAGGGACACACACACACACTCACTCACACTCACACATATGATACAGTCCATAGGGACACACACACACACCCCAACCCCGACAGGGTGGATTCTGGGATTGAGGAGTGAGCAACTTTCTGCCCGCTGATGGAAACAATTGGGAAGCTGGGATGACCAAGTAAACGAGAAAAAAATGGCACAAAGAAGCCTAATGGTAAAAGAAACAGGTATGGCATCCAAACAGAGGATCGGGAGGAAAGAGAAAAGGAGAAATGAGATGAAAAGACAACTAAAAATTTGCCTATTTTGACCTTTTTTTTTTTTTTAAATAAGTGAAGGACACAGTAGAGGGCTTTGACATAGTGATGGGTAGGACTAGGTCCCAGGACAATAAGTTACGAATTGATTAAAATTACAGTTATTTCTTGGTTGTCTCAAGGCTCATCATGCCACCATAGGGCTACTTCTCTTTCCCTGGTAACCCTAATTACTTTTTTTTCTTATTTAAATCGGAGGATGATTACAATATTGTGATGGATTTTGCCATACATCAACATGAATCAGCCTCAGGCATACATGTGTCCCCTTCCTCTTGAACCTCCCTCCCACCTCCCTCTGCACCTAATTACTTCTCTTGAAAGGGCTCTCCAAAGACCTACCTTCTTCAGTCTTCCCAGTGTTAGCATATGGGTGCTGATAAGTATTTCCATACCTATAGAAAGATATAGGATCCATTTATGTTCAAAAAAATTCCTGGATTCCAGCTTTCTTGGCTATGTATCAAAGAGCAGGAAGGGACTTGGATAGGGGAAAGAAGAGATGGAATAGGACTGGAGATAACTGCAAAGACCCAGGGGAAGGTTGGGGGGAAGTGAGGAGCTTATGAGTTTTATTGCCCCCTTCCTTCTTCCCTTTCATCATTGACTGTCTATTCCTCCTCCCTCGTGTTCCCAACACTACACTGTTACATGTCCCTGCATGGCCTCTCACTAAAGGTGGAGAGAAGAAAAAAGCTGGCAGTGTTTTGCATCAGTAAACCCAAGCAGCAGTGTGCTAAGAAAAGAGGGATCCTTATGGCTGCTGGCTACTCATCTGGACTAAGTAGTTCTATTTCCAAATGGCTATTTCTATACCTATACAACAGACATAGACAACTGCAGGTTATTATGCAAACATTACTAGTGTTCAGTGGTATCTCATTCTCCTTTTCGGCATTTGTAGTTGTTGTTTAGTCACTAAGTCATGTCCAACTCTTTTGTGACCCCGTGGACTGCAGCCCACCAGGTTTCTCTGTCCATGGAATTTCCCAGGCAAGAATACTGGAGCAGGTTGCCATTTCCTTCTCCAGGGGCTCTTCCTGACTCAGGGATAGAACCCAGGTCTCCTGCATTGCAGGCAGATTCTAGACTGTCCAAGCCTTATCGTCACACAGAAAACTATTTTTCTCATCTGCCCCTGGAAATGGGCAAGGTCATGTGACTACAATAACTAATGATATGTAAGCAGAAGTGACAAATCATTTCCTGCCTATGGTAGTGAAAAGCTGGTTGTGATTCTCAAGTCTCTCTGCTGCCTTCCATTGTGATTGTGGAAGGGGATTTGTGTTGAACTGGAAGAGCTGAAATACTGAAGCAGCCTGTGCTTCTGAGTCACCATATTGGGAGGGCGGGTGTTGCAGATGCCCTCAAGATCCACCCAGACATAACATAAAATTTTATATAAGCAAGAAATAAATACTTATTATACTAAACAACCAAGATTTTTGGAGCTGCTCATTATCAGGGCATAAACCAGGCTATCCTGGCAGATAGAATCCTGAAAACTGGGGCCTGCATATTTAAGGGAGCATAGCTTTATTTCTGGAGAATAGAAGGCGAGTCAGGGCTTTAAAAAAAAAATCTGTGTATATTGGTGGCAATAAGGATATCCTAGGTGCTTGTAAGATGAAAGTGGTAGCTCATAATAAAGCCCCTGGGCATCTCTGAATTAAATTATTGGATTTTTCATGTCCAAAAACCTACTGGTCTCTGATACATTTGTCATTTAAATAGCTTCTTTGGGGAGTATTTAAGCTTAGCATACTCAGATTGTCTCTTTACACAGGCAAACCTACCAACTCCCTCAAGGTAAAGAGTATATGGGGGAGGGGGCAAGGAGGAGAGACATAATGGTGTCAGTTGGACCTGGGTTTTAATGCCTATTGTCCCATTTCTACCTGTGACACTGGGCAGTTACATGACCTCTCTAAGTTCAGCTTCCTCCTCTATCAAATAGGGATAAAAAAATGCCTATTTTGCAAGGCTGTTTAGAGGACAATAAAATACTAAATTAATGAAAATCTCTTAACAGTACCTTGCACATCATAGGAAATCAATAAAGTATAACTATGTAAGATTGACTCCTGTTTGTTGATGTTTAAAGATGACAAATATCAAAAGAAAAAAAGCATTATCTGTCAACATTTTAAACAATTCTCTCTTTGCAGATATGAATAAAATACTGCTGAACAATTCTTGTATTTTAAAATAATGTAAGAACCACTTACTTTGTTACTAACGAAGGACACAATTGGCTTTCAGAGAAATTTTGTTTGAAGATTTAGAAGTCCAGAATTTAGCTTTTACACTATTGGGTCAAATACATTTACTTTATGGCTTTTAGTCTGGGGTAAGTTAAATTATCATCAAAGCAATTATTTGTTTAAAAGATCCTAAGACAATCCTTTTCGTATTCCAAATTATCAATATGTGGACTAGGAAACGGTTTTCTACTGATATGCATCTATAATTCCTAATGCAATTTCTCAATCTGTAATAGTCATTGTACCTATAGATTGCTATTAAATTCATCCAGAATACCTAGAAAGTGAAGGACTGAATACCTCTTCCCCCAGAAAGCCTCCGTAATTTCACACACACATATACACTTAGTGATTATAAAGCAACCTAATTTTTTAATAGCAAGTATGCCAAAAATAAAATATCCATAAATATTATCTATCACCTTTAAAAAAGTCACCTTGGGAAACTGTTTAACTGTTGAAGAACAGTATGATTTCTCAATACTTTGGGGGACTCTCTTTTATAATTAACTTCAGAAGCTGGACTATTCTTTCACGTATCATAAAAAGAAACATTTTTTCACTGATGGTGACAAATATGCTCTTTAAGAATAAATTTGAAATTTTTTGAAAGAGCCAAAAATTATCAAAGATCGATTCTGGTAAATTAAAAGGTCAAGACAGTATCTTCTTTGCTAAAAAAGGAGATATGATTATAAAATAGTATGACTGGGAAGTAGTGGCACAGTTTTGGATTAAAAATATATAGTTAATTTATTCCATAATTTAAAGGACAAGATTCATTTGGGTATATAAATATGTAGCTGCATACAAATACCCACAAAGTGATGCCAAAAAAGGGCAGTTTTTATTTCACACTTTCTTGAGCAGCAGGAGCCACATTGCCTCTCCTACTCCTGCCAGGCCAGAGACAGCTATGAGAACAGGTAAATACTTTTACTTCCTGTAAGGAGAACCTAAAGAGAACAGGGCAGAAAAAGTATTCAAAGAGGTGATTTGAATATGAAGATTTCCCATATTTGGCAAAAATCATAAGCCTACAGATTCAAGAAGCTAAGTGAGCTCTAAGCAGGATAAACTCAAAGAAATCTATACCAAGACACATTATAATCAAACTTCTGGACACAAAAACAAAGAAAAAAATCTTTAAAAGTACCCATAGTGAAATGCCACTTTATCTATAGGGAAAAACAATGTGAATGATAGTAGAGTGGCTGACTTTATTTTTCTGGGCTCCAAAATCACTGCAGATGGTGATTGCAGCCATGAAATTAAAAGACGCTTACTCCTTGGAAGGAAGGTTATAACCAACTTAGACAGCATATTAAAAAGCAGAGACATTACTTTGTCAACAAAGGTCCGTCTAGTCAAGGCTATGGTTTTTCCAGTGGTCATGTATGCATGTGAGAGTTGGACTACAAAGAAAGCTGAGCTCCGAAGAATTGATGCTTTTAAACTGTGGTATTGGAGAAGACTCTTGGGAGTCCCTTGGACCGCAAGGAAATCCAACCAGTCCATCCTAAAGGAGATAAGTCCTGGGTGTTCATTGGAAGGACTGATGTTGAAGCTGAAACTCCAATACTTTGGCCACCTGATGCAAAGAGCTGAATCATAGGAAAAGACCCTGATGCTGGGAAAGATTGAGGGCAGGAGGAGAAGGGGACGACAGAGGATGAGATGGCTGGATGGCATCACCGACTCAATGGACGTGGGTGGACTCTGGGCGTTGGTGATGGACAGGGAGGCCTGGCGTGCTGTGGTTCATGGGGTCACAAAGAGTCGGACACAACTGAGCAACTGAACTGAACTGAATTCAAACTACATAGGCCAGAAAGAAGTGGCATAACATTTTACAGTGCTGAAAGAAAAGAACCACTGACCCCAAATTCTATATATATCCAGTGAAAATATCTTTTAGGAATGAATGAGATTATAATTTTAAAATTTGGGACAATGACCAATAATCTGGGAGTTTTCCCTTGGAAAACTGAGGGTAAACAGCAAGTCCAGGAGATGTATTGATACTTTGGAGAAACAAGGAGGGCACAGGTAAATAGAGACTCTTCCTTGGAGAACTGATCTAAGGATTTAAGGAAGGGCTAGAGAATAAGGAAATCTTGGGGTGTCCTGAAAATTGTATGTGAAGGCCACTCTTAGCAGGCTGAATGCTCCAAGAGTTTAGAGGTTATTTGCTGGAAGCCAGGCAAAGGGGCAGTCTTTACTTTTGAATGATCCAAAGCCTGCTGATATTTCACGCAAGGCAACCAAATACAATGTGTGGACCTTGTTTGGAATCTAATACAAAGCACTGTAAAACAAAACAAAACAGAACAAATCTCTTCAACAGACTATTAGGGTATAACTGACATACAATAGTTTTAGTTGTTCAGTTGTGTCTGACTCTTTGTGATCCCTTGGACTGTACCCCACCAGGTTCCTCTGTCCATGGGAGTCTCCAGGCATGAATACTGGAGTGAGTTGCCATGCCGTCTCCAGGGGATCTTCCCAACCCAGGGATCGAACCCGAGTCTCTTGCATCTCCTGAACTGGGAGGTGGGTTCTTTACCACTAACACTCCTGGGAAGGGTATAACTGACATACAATAAATTGCACATTTTGTACAGTTTGATCAGTTTTGATATATGCAAACACCTGTGAAATTATCATCATAATTAAGATAATGAATATATCCATTACTCCATTCTTCTGGAATCCCTTCCTGTGGCTCACCTCTGTCATCCTAACCCCGGGCAATCGCTTACCTTCTTTCTATCTCTAAGTTTATTTGTTCTTAGAATTTTGTGTAAGTGGGATCATACAGTATGTACTCTTTTGTCTGGATTCTCTCAGCAAAATTATTTTGAGATTCATCCATGTTATTACTATACATAGCATATTTCTTTTTATTGCTGAATAGTGTTCTGTTGATTTTATTGATACATCTCAGTTTGTTTTTACCTCAATTTGTCCATCACTTTTTGTTTTCAGTTTGGTGATTAAGGGCTATGAACATTCAATTACAAGTCTTTATATGGACATGTGCTCTCATTTCTCTTTGATAAATAAATCCCTAGTCATATGGTCGGTATATGTTTAACACTTTAACTAAAACTCATGATAGGCCTAAATGAAAAACCAAGAACAACAAAAGTTCTAGATGAATACATGGAGGAAAATCTTTGTGACTTCAAGTTAGGCAAAAATGTCTTGGATAGGACGATAAAACATGATTCATGAAAGATAAAAACTGACAAACCGAACTCCCTCAAAACTAAGAACTATTCTCTTTGTAAAACATTGTTAAGAAAATAAAAAGGCAAGCCACAGACTGGAAGAAAATCTTTGCAAATTACATATCTGATAATGGACTTACTTCAGAATATATAAAGGATTCTCAAAACTCAATAACAAGAAAACAAACAACCTAATTTGTAAAATGAGCAAAAGGTGTGAACAGGCAAGATATATGAATGACAAATAAGCACATGAAAAGCTGACAAACATTATTTATCATCAGGAAAATGTAAATTAAGGCACAATGAGATATTACCACACACCAATTACAATTTTTTAAATTTAACAATTATTGGCAAAGATGTAGACTAACAAGAATTCTCATAAACTGGTGGGAATGCCCACTTTGGAAAACAGCTTGCCAAGTTTTTTGTTGTTGCTGTTGTTGTGAAATTTTGACTTTGAAATAATTTCAGACTTACATAAAAGATAAGAATTATTTGAAGAATTCTCATATGTCCTCCACCTAAATCCCCCAGTGGTTGACAGCTACGCTTGATTTATCATGCCTCTATTTTCTATCACTTGGGAGATAATTGGAAATGTAATAACCCCTTAAGGTTTGAGTGGAAATTTCCTAATAACAAGGACATTTTCTATTTGACCACAGGACAACCATTAAAGTCAGGAAATTAACACTGATATAATACTGCTGTCTAATCCACAAGACCCTCTTCAAATTTTGCTGATTGTTCTGAAAATATGTTTATAGGTCCAGCATCCAGTACAGATTCTAATTTTAGACAGATGGAGAATTTTGAACATAAATTGGATATTAAATTATGCTAAGCAATTTTTATTTTTTAGGGTGTAAGGATAGTATTATGTTATCTTTGTAAAATATCCTTATCTGTTAGAGATATGTACCTAAGTGTTTATAGAAAGAATGATATCTGAAATTTTCTTTGAGATTCATTCCTAGGAAGGTGTGTGTGTGTGTGTGTGTGTGTGTGTGTGTGTGTTAGGGGCTGAGAAGAGGGGAGAAATTAAATAAGATTGGCAAGATATCGAAATTTGTTGAAACTGGGTGACGAGTACAGGCAGGTGATAATATTTCCTCTGCTTTTAATGTATGTGTGAAAATTTCCGTAATTAAGAGTACTGTAATTTTTTTAAATGGAAGGATTTTAGGGATTGGAGTGATGTGACCATATTTTTTACTTAGAAACATTACTTTGGCTGCAATAGGAAGAATGGCTTAAAGTGGGGCAAGAATGAAAGCACTGACTAGTTTCCCAACTGCTGAAGTCATCCAGGGAAGAGATTATGATGACCGAACCAAGTTAGTGTCATTGGGATAGAGTGAAGTGGATGAATGAAAGAAATGGCAACTCTCTCGATGTCCAGGATTACTCTTACTTGGGTTGGGTTGGGGAGGCGGTGGTGCTCTTTACCTAGACAGGCATCACTGGAAGAAAAACAAACAGGTCCCCCAGGGAGGGAAGATTTGAAGGGGCCTTCGGTCAGACTAGTGCCTTGTATTATCTGGCCCAAATTGAGTATATAGATGACAGCAAGAAAATTAAATAATCATTATTTAGCAAACAGTATATGGAGAAGGAAATGGCAACCCACTCCGGTATCCTTGCTTGGAAAGTCCCATAGACAGAGGAGCCTGGTGGGCTTCAGTCCGTGGGGTTGCAAAGGGTCGGGCACGACAACAACAACAACAGAAACATAGTGGTAAGCCCAGGTAGCGCTACCCTTAAAAAACGCGCCTGCCAATGCAAGAGCCCTAAGAGACGTGGGTTCAATCCCTGGATAGGGAAGATTCCCTGGAGGAGTAAATGGCCACCCACTTCAATATTCTTGCCTGGAGATTCCCGTGGACAGAGGAGCCTGGTGGGCTACAGCCCATAGGGTCACAAAGAGTCGGACAGGACTGAAGCGCCTTAATACAACACACATATGGGTAAGCAAGGTAG
The DNA here is from genome assembly GCF_019320065.1 of Cervus canadensis. Taxonomy (NCBI): domain Eukaryota; kingdom Metazoa; phylum Chordata; class Mammalia; order Artiodactyla; family Cervidae; genus Cervus; species Cervus canadensis. The sequence goes on from NC_057391.1 coordinate 36,572,909, forward strand.
ACAGAAGGAAATGTCACTTAACTCTAACTTGAGGTAATGATATGATTATTCTAAATCAATATGCAGCATTAGTAGCCAACTGAAGATGAAATGCAATGACAAGTCCAGGTAGATAGGTTATTTTATAAACTTGAAAAAATATGATTGGAGACAGGACACAGCAGAGAGACCTCTTAAATTTACATCAAGCAAACTGGGCAAGCAATGGAATTCTCTTCCTGGGAATGTTGCTCATAAGATGTCTGAGTAGAACAACATTTTCAGTTGAAACTGCATGGTGGTACAGGGTGGGCAGACAGGGACAAAGAACATGCACTACGATGTTGAATCTATGATTAAGGGGACGAGTGTGAGGTTATAAAACAGGGACGAAGGAGTATTGGTCACAATTTTTACTCGTGGTCGTCTTCTGGGAAGGCTTAAGGTGAGTCAAAGCGGCTGGAAAATCCATCAAAGTCTGACTGTTGTTTCGTCTCTTACCCTTTCAAGAGTAAAGGAGTTCCAACAGCCACTTGTTAGAGACTTATTTCGTGAAAACCATAACCTTTGGCATTATCATTCCATTCTGATTAATCTGATCTCTCTTGTTTCTGCAAGTTCCTCCGCTCAGGTTCCCCCGGAAAAATGTAGGCCAAACTCCCGCAGGTTCGCTCACACACCACAGCTGTTAGCGCGCTAACAGTACTAGCTTGGAGAAGGAGATGGCAACCCGCTCCAGTATTCTTGTCTGGAACGTCCCACGGACAGAGGAGCCTGATGGGCTACAGTCCATGGGGTCGCAAAGAGTCGGACACGACTGAGCACACAGCCGTACTAGATTAGTCTTCGTGCCGGAGGGACCCACCTCAAATCCGACCGGGCCCCCGACTCAGCGCCCCGCCAACACGCCCACTGCGGGCGTGGCGCTCCTGCTCGGATCCTTCCCACTAGCGTAGAGCCCCTAACCTCATCCCTGACCCCGCCTCCGGTTCGGAGCCTCGCCCCAGGCCCGCCCCGGCTAGAAGGCCCGCCCCGGCTAGAAGCCCCGCCCGCGATCCCGCCCCCGGAGTGGAGCCTGGGGCCCACCCGCTACCGCCAGGCCGTTCTGCCTGGCTCAGCGCACTGCTATGGCCGGGGGCCGCGGGGCCCCCGGGCGTGGCCGGGACGAGCCGCCGGAGAGCTACCCGCAACGACAGGACCACGAGCTGCAGGCCCTGGAGGCCATCTATGGCGCCGACTTCCAGGACCTGCGGCCGGACGTGCGCGGACGGGTAGGAACTTGGCGTGTCTGGTCGGGGCTGGCGTGCTGCGGCCCAGCCTCCCTTGGCGCGGTCTACCGCGGCTAGGCCCGCCCGGCCTTGCCGGAAGCGAACACCCGACCCCCACTTCGGATTCTGGAGTTCTTTCATCCCTCGCGACCACCCGCTCTCACTTTTTGTCCTTGCACCCGCAACCGCACGGCGGGTCTCCGGAACCCCTGCCTGGGACAAGTTCTCTTACAGCCTTTCCCCTAAATCGGCTCTCGTCTTACCTGGCCTTGCTTCTTATTCCCCCTGACATTCCATAACATACCTGCCTCCTTACTGTCTTGTCTCTTTGGATTTGATACCACAGCGCATTCATGGGGACCCATTGCAACTTTGGGAACGCTTTGAGGGCTCTTGCACAGATCTTACTGATGTCCTTAATCAGAAGTCTCACCCTCCGGTATGTGTTCAGAACTGTTACCCGTGTAATTACCCTGTACTCCTCAGGCATCCTCACTGTGTTTTGCGGTGTGGAGGAACTTTCCTCTGTGCTTTCCTTCAAGAGTATGGAATATATTCTTCTTAGCTGTAATGAAGAGGGAGTGTGCTGAGTCCAAACCTTTTAAAACGGCATTTGGCTAAAATAGTTTCCTTTTTGTCTGGAAATATGACACATTTTAAGCTGCTGATACAGTTTTTCTCTCATCCTTGAAGCATTATCTACCAAACTATTGTTATCTACAGTATTTTTCAAAAAGTAGTACCTTTCTTCATCTGCCTTTAAGTCTTGGCATTTTACCACATGCACTTTATTAGCACATGCAGGATTTGCTGAAGATCTGGGATCTCCTGGAGCTGTCAGGGCCAAATATTCTCCCTCTCACCCAATGTGTTCCTTCCTTAACTATTTATTGTTCTAGGTATTTGGAATATAGGCCAGCACAAACCAAACCAAACCCTCATCCTTCAGGGAGCTTACTTTCCTAGTACTTAATTTCAAGAGTTATTTTAAGACTGAAATAGTAGAAACGCTAATAGTCCCCTTATACATACTTAAAATAATAAGGTAACTTTCTGGTGATCTGGTAACTTCTCAGTTCCCTTGAGAACCAGGAAGTGTAACTAAAATATGTGTCACAAAGTGTACATTGGTACTCAATAAAAGCTCCTAAGACTTCATTCAGAGACAGTGTATTTAGTTTACACAGCTTAATTATCTGGTCCTAAGACTGCAAGAAAACAGAAAAGAACAAGGAACTGCTTGTGGGGATACTGATAATCTCAATTTATGGCTGGTGGCCTTTATAACAAGATAGTATAGTAAATAAAAACCAAGACTGTAAGAGGCAGGTAGAAGAATTCAGATAGCTGTACCCTGAGGTACATGGGCAAATATCCTTAACACTTTGCTAGGCCCCACAAGCAGCTAATTGGTAATCATAAGGATGAATCAGAAGGTAGTCATTCAACATAGAGAACAGACTTGTGGTTGCCAAGAGGGAAGGGATGGGGAAGGGGTAAACTAGGAGTCTGGGGTTAGTAGATGCAAACTATTACATATAGAATGGATAAACAACAAAATCCTCCTGTATAGCACAGGGAACTTTATTCAGTATCCTGGGATAAAACATAATGGAAAAGAATATAAAGAGTGTATATATGTGTATAACTGAGTCACTCGGCTGTGCAGCAGAAATTAACACAACATTGTAAATCAACTATACTTCAATTAAAAAAAAAAGTTAATTTTTCCTCCCAGTTAGGTTGCCCTCCAAGATTCGAAAACTTCCCCCACACCCGCCAGTGAGAGGGTTTCCTGGTGTTTGGAAACTTCCTCTATTAAGACTCCCTTCCCTGGACGGATCTCTGTCCCTAACTCTATTGTCTCTCTTTTTATCTTTTATATTTTGTCCTACCTCTTTTCGAAGACAGTGGGCTGCTTTTCTGGGCGCCTGATGTCCTCTGCTAGCGATCAGAAGTTGTTTTGTGGAGTTTGCTCAGCGTTCATATGATCTTTTGATGAATTTGTGGGGGAAAATGTGGTCTCCCCATCTTATTCCTCCGCCATCTTAGCTCCTCCTCCTTCAAAAAAAAAAAAAAAATGTAATCATTCAACAGGTACTTTTTACTTGCCAGTCTTTAGAGGAAGATTATTCAAGTCCACAATCCTTTATCCAAACCCTGAGGCTTGATAGGTTTCAGAATTCAGAAGTGTTTGTGTTCTTGGCCATGTGTGCACATTCCATACTTATCTAGTACCTCCCTCAATGGCTTCCCTGGTGGTAAAGATGTTAAAACGTCTGCCTGCAATGCGGAAGACCTGGGTTCGATCCCTGGGTTGGGAAGATCCCCTGGGGAAGGAAATGGCAACCCACTCCAGCACTGTTTCCTGGAAAATTCCATGGACGGAGGAGCGTGGTAGGCTACAGTTCATGGGGTTGCAAAGAGTTGGACACGACTGAGCAACTTCACTTTCTTTCCCTCAATGTCTGGAGCAGCATCCAGAATCAAGCGCAGTGAAACTTGTGAATATTCAAGCGTTCACCCTCAGTGGGATGTGTAAAGACTATTAATAGCCTCATGTCAGTTCAGGCCAAATTTGCTGCCAGTAAATTCAGCTCAGGATTATTGACCTGAGTAAACTTTAATTTCTTAAACATCTGAAGTTTTTTAAACTTCTTTTGGTGAGATGTATTATAATGTAGAGTTTGGTAGCACATATATATATATATATACATATATATATATATATCATTAATAAATAAACACTTTGGGAATACATGCTAAAAATTGTTTTACATACTAAAGTTTGGACACTGCTAGTTTAAAATAGAATATCCTCTGAAGTTATAAATGTATTGTTAACTTAATTATCTTGGCTAATTTTCTGTCAGCCAAAGGCCTGCTCATTTATAATTTGACAGCTATTACAAACCTCCCTCCTAAAACCTTGCTTCTGTTTCTGGGCCCACTTATACAGTGGTGTATAAGTACTTCTTTACCTACATATTCACCAACATTGTAGGTGTCCGACTTTTTCATCTTTGCCAATAAATAGATGAAACATGTTTACTTCTTTAGTTATAAGTTATTAGGACCACCTTTGTCTGTAAGCCATGGTTTTTTTCTGTGAACTTTTTGATGTTGTTTATTTTTACACTCTGTTGTCTATTTTCTCATTCATTTGTCAGAGCTATTTATATCCTGAGGCATACCATTTATATGTTAAGAAAATTAGCATTTTAGGTTATTATATTGAAAATATTTTTCCCTAACGATTATGCATTTTGATATTTAGGTAATTTATGCAGTTTTTAAAAACTTATAGTCAATATAGTCAAAGTGATCTTTTTTTCTTTATTGTTGTTACATGGTCCCTGTGGTGGTTTTTTCCCTGCTCCAATGTTACCAAAAATGAATTCTTCAAGGCTTTCTTTTAAATCTTTCATGACTTTTTAAAAAGCTTCCTTCAACTTTTTTTTTTTTTAATTCTTACCTCTGAGTATGAGTCTTTTCCACTAATGTGAAATGCCACTTTTACATTGCATAAGAGTAGACTGGCTTCAAAAGGATCAGTTCAGTTCAGTTCAGTCACTCAGTCGTGTCTGACTCTGTGACCCCCGTGGACTGCAGCACACCAGGCTTCCCTGTCCATCACCAACTCCTGGAGCCTACTCAAACTCATGTCCATCATGTTGGTGATGCCATCCAGCCATCTCATCCTCTGTCCTCCCCTTCTCCTCCTGCTTTCAGTCTTTCCCAGCATCAGGGTCTTTTCCAATGAGTTGGTTCTTTGCATCAGTTGGCCACAGTATTGGAGTTTCAGCTTCAGCATTAGTCCTTCCAGTGAATATTCAGGACTGATTTCCTTTAGGATGGACTGGTTGGATCTCCTTGCAGTCCAAGGGACTCTCAAGAGTCTTCTCCAACACCATAGTTCAAAAGCATCAATTTTTCGGCACTCAGCTTTCTTTATAGTCCAGCTCTCGCATCCGTACATGACTACTGGAAATACCATAGCTTTGACTAGACCGACCTGGGTTGGCAAAGTAATGTCTTTGCCTTTTAATATGCTGTCTAGTTTGGTCATAGTTTTTCTTCCAAGGAGCAAGCGTCTTTTAATTTCATGGCTGCAGTCATCATCTGCAGTGATTTTGGAGCCCAAGAAAATAAAGTCTCTCACTGTTGGTCACACCTACATGCCTACTGCCTGGTAAACAGCTCTCACTTTTTGTTTGGTTGTTTGCTTGATATGCGCTTCCCTAGTTGCTCAGCTGGTAAAGAGTCTGCCTGCAATGCAGGGGACGCCGCTTCCACTCCCAACTGTATTTGGGTGTATTTCTTGACACTCTATCCCAGAAATCTGTTTAGGTTCTGTGACCATATTACTTTCATTACTGTAGATTTATAACCAACTTTAGTATTTAATGTAGTCATCATTTACAGAATATTCCTGACTAATTTTACTTTGATTTTTCATTATGAACTTTAGAGTCAACTTGCCTGGTTAAAAAATTACACTGGCATTTTTACTGTAATAATGTTGTTATTGTTGTGCAGTCATTAAGTCCTGTCCGACTCTTTGAGACTCCATGAACTGCAGCATGCCAGGCTTCTCTGTCCTTCACTGTTTCCCTGAGTTTGCTCAAACTCATGTCCGTTGAGTCAGTGATGTCTTCCAACCATCTCGTCCTCTGTCGCCCCCCTTCTCCTCCAGCCTTCATTCTTTCCCAGCATCAGGGTCTTTTCTGGTGAGTCAGTTTTTTGCATCAGGTGGCCAAAGTATTGGAGCTTCAGCTTCAGCATCAGTCCTTTCAATGAATATTCAGGGTTGATTTCCTTAAGGATTGACTGGTTTAATCTCCTTGTGGTTCAAGGGACTCTCAAGAGTCTTCTCCAGCACCACAGTTAGAAAGCAACAATTGTTAGGTGATCAGCCTTTTTTATTGTCTAGCACTCACATCCATACATGACTGCTAGAAAAACCATAGTCTTGACTAGACGGAACTTTGTTGGCAAAGTGATGTCTCTGCTTTTTAATACACTGTCTAGGTTTGTCATAGCTATTCTTCCAAGGAGCCTGCGTCTTTTAATTTCATGGCTGCAGTCACCATCTGCAGTGATTTTGGAGCCCAAGAAAATGAAATCTGACACTGTTTCCACATTTTCCTCATCTATTTGCCATGAAGAGATAGGACCAAATGGCATGATCTTGGTTTTGTGGATGTTGAGTTTTAAGCCAGATTTTTCAGTCTCCTTTTTCACCTTCATCAAGAGGCTCTGTAGTTCCTCTTCACTTTCTGCCATTAAAGGGGTGTCATATGCATATGTGAGGTTGTTGGTATTTCTGCCTCTGCCGGCAGTCTTGATTCCAGCTTGTGCTTCATCCATCCTGGCATTTTGCATGATGTACTCTGCATATAAGTTAAATAAGCAGGGTAACAATATACAGCCTTGATGTTCTTCTTTCCCAATTTTGAACCAGTCTGTTGTTCCACATCCAGTTCTAACTCTTGCTTTTTGTCCTACAGACAGGTTCCTCAGGGATATTCCCATCTCGTTAAGAATATTCCACAGTTTGTTGTGATCCACACAGTCAGAGGCTTTAGCATAGTCAGTGAAGCAGAAGTACATGTTTATTTGGAATTCTCTTGCTTCTTCTATGTCCAGCATATGTTGGCAATTTGACCTCTGGTTCTTCTGCCTTTTCCAAATCCACTTGTATATCTGGAAGTTCCCGGTTCATGTACTGCTGAAGCCTAGCTTGAAGGATTTTTGAGCATGATCTTGCTGGGATGTGAAATGAGTGCAGTTGTACGGTAATTTGAACATTCTTCGGCAGTCTCTTTCTTTGGGATTGGAATGAAAACTGACCTTTTCCGGTCCTGTGGCCACTGCTGAATTTCCCAAGTTTGTTGGCATAATGAGTGCAGCACTTTAACAGCATCATCTTTTAGGATTTGAAATAGCTCAGCTGGAATTCTGTCACTTCCAGTAGCTTTGTTTGTAGCAATGCTTCCTAAGGCCCACTTGACTTCACACTCCAGGATGTCTGGCCCTAGGTGAGTGAACACACCATCATAGTTATCTGGGTCATGAAGATCTTTTTCGTACAGTTCTTCTGTGTATTCTTGCCACCTTTTCTTAATCTCTTCTGCTTCTGTTACGTTCTTACCATTTTTATCCTTTTTGTGCCTATCTTTGCGTGAAGTGTTCCCTTGGTATCTCCAATTTTCTCAGAGATCTCTAGTCTTTCCCATTCTATTGTTTTCCTCTATTTTTTTGCATTAATCAGTTAAGAAGGCTTTCGTATCTCTCTCTCTTTGCTGTTCTCTGGAACTCTGCTTCAGTTGGGAATATCTTTCCCTTTCTCCTTTGCCTTTCACTTTCTTCTTTTCTCAGCAACTTGTAAGGCCTTCTCAGACAACCACTTTGCCTTCTTGCATTTCTTTATCTTGGGGATGATTTTGGCCATCATCTCCTATACAACTTTACAAACCTCTGTCTGTAGTTCTTCAGGCACTCTCTCTACCAGATCTAGTCCCTTGAATCTATTCATCACCTCCGCTTATATTACTTGTATTTAATTTGGGGAGAACTCAGATTTGAATATTTTAATGTTTATTTAAAATGGAGTCATAATTATTAAACTTTAAGGAATCTAGCAGTTTGCTGGTTTTTTTTTGTTCTTGGCCATTTGACAAATAGGCGGATGCTTGAGAACAGAAGATGAATGAATGAGCTTGGTGATTTTTATAAGGTCAGTTACAGAAAGTAACTGAGAGCTTTTACTATCATTATTGTTTTGTTTGGGGCATCTTTACAGACTTAAAACTAAAGACTTGCCCAGATTATCTAGCTTTCACATGTTACTTTATTTCTAGATTTGTTGTTTTTTTAAACAGACTAATTTCTTTCCCACATTACGGGATATGAGAACAGAAGCAAGTAATAAACATGGGGCCATGCTGAACGGAGTCTTGTCATCAAAATTTAAGGGGGATTTGACTAGCAGAGTCTAGATAACAATTCTAGACCAAACACCTGAAAGTGGTTTGAATTGTGTAGCTTGTTTTATATGCTTGTGGATGAAAATACATAACATAAAATACGCTAACGTAATTTTTAAGTGTATAGTCTAGTGTGTTTACGTGGTTAATTGCAGATTGTGTTAGGTTTTCTTTTTTTAACTATCGTTGGTTTATAATGTTGTATCAGTCTCTGCTGTGCACCAGAGTGACTCAGTTTTACACGTAGATACATTCTTCTTTCAATATTCTTTGCCATTATGCTTTATCCTAGGAAATTGGATATAGTTCATTGTGCTAGACAGTAGGACCTTGTTGTTTACGTAATAGTTGGTATCTGCTAACCCCAAATTCTCAGTCCATCCTTCTCCCTCTTGTGTTAGTATTTTTAATTAATTTCCCAAACCTTGTCTTCACTCTGCTACTCATCTTGTAAACCAGTGACTTTTAATCACAGGCTGTCATTAACCCTCATGCCTTGGAACCAAAAGTTGTGCTCCTATGTGGAATGGCCGATAAAATTCTTTTTAACAGTCTTATGGCTCAGCAGGTAAAGCATCTACCAGCAATGCAGGAGACCCAGAAGACGAGGGTTTGATCCCTGGGTCAGGAATATCCCTTAGAGGAAGAAATGGCAACTCTCTCCAGTATTCTTGCTTAAAAAATCCCATGGACAGAGGAACCTGGTGGGCTATAGTCCATGGGGTCACCAAGAGTCGGACACAACTGAGCACACACTCATCCTTCATTTCAGTACTTTTAGCAGAAATAGACACATGCTTATACCAGTTTATTTTGGGGTGAGTGTGAGGAGGTACCCAAGAGAAGCGTATTGAGACTGAGAAGCTGGTGTTTCTGCTGGCGCTGGCTCAGCACTCCTCCAGGTGGTGTGTAGTCTGCTGAAAAGAGGGTCCCCGGGTCAGCGTTGCTAGTCCTGTGGGTGTAATAATGTACTTGGGGTTTATTTCTTGAAGAGCTAATGTCTTTTTTTTTTAACTCTGGTGGGAATTAGTCTAGAGTATTACATTTCATATTTTAGGACTGAGTTTGTATTACTCATTCACATTTTGTACCTCGAGGATTTTTTTTTTTTTTTACTGTTTTGTAGTATTAAAGGGCTTCCCATGTGGCCCAGTGGTAAAGAATCTGCCTTCCAGTGCAGGAGATGTGTGTTTGATCCCTGGGTCAAGAAGAGCTCCTGGAGAAGGAAATGGCAACCCACTCAAGTATTCTTGCCTGGAAAATTCCATCAACAGAAGAACCTGGTGGACTACAGTACCAGGAGTTGCAAAGAATCAGACACAACTGAGCAACTGAGTACATGTATAGTAGTATACTTCAGACGAGGTCGGGCACATTCAGGGTGGCATGGCCGTAGACAGTGTTATACTTCAGACGAGTATCCAACTTCATGATCTCATTGAAAAGCGTTTTTCTCATATTTCATTATAGTGTGGCCTTCTTTCCATGACTGCTTCTTGTCACTTATATTTTCAATCTTCAAAACAAATCTTTTTCCTCATGTAGAATTTTGTATATTTTGTAACAATACGTTCTGCATTGCTTTCCTCTCATTACGTGCTCTCAAAAAATTTTGTTTATCCCTTACTATGTATTTTTCAGTCTACAAATATTTTTTCCAGGAATTCATTATCTCCTTGTGCAGGTTAGATCAAAGATTTTATCAATATTAAATTCTAATGACAGTTTATCTTCTAAAGGCATGGAAGATGCCCTACCCAGTCTTAATCTTTAATATATCTTGGTTTTTGAACTTTTTAATGAAATCCTGTTCAGTTCCAGGAATCTCTGAATGTCCTAATATGAGCTAATGCTTGGTATCCTAAACATGTTTTGCATAAGAGCCTCTTTACATGTAGGGGAGCCTCTCAGGTTGCTTGAGAAAAGCTTGCTGAATTTTCTGTTCTTACCTCTGAAAGCACTGTTCCCTGACTGTCATTTTTTTTTCCCAGTGAGCCTATGCTGGTTAAAATTAAGTTTAGCTACATATGACAGAAAACTTTAAATAACAAAGTCTATTTTTTTATATGTAAAAGTCGAGCTGAGGGCTTTTTCTGAATTATTGTTCTACCAACCTTACTGCCCCCTACATGGTCTGAAATGGCTGTCTAGCTTCCAGTCATCATGTCTGCAATCCAGCCAGCTGGAAGGAGAGAGGGATGAAAAAGCTTCATGCCTTTCTTTTAATAAAGGTCACTTCCTGAAAATTGTATCTTACCGTTCTTTCATATTCAGTTCGTTCAGTCACTCAGGCGTATCCCACTCTTTGTGATCCCATGGACTGCAGCACGCCAGGCCTCCCTGTCCATCACCAACTCCCAGAGTTCACCCAAACTCATGTCCATTGAGTCAGTGATGCTATCCAACCATCTCATCCTCTGTCGTCCCCTTCTCCTCCTGCCTTCAATCCTTCCCAGCATCAGGGTCTTTTCAAATGAGTCTTTCATATTACTTGCTTTAAATTAATCCAGTAGCTACACTGAGCTGCAGACGAGTTGGGGAAATGTATTCAGCTAAAAAAATTGAGGATTCTATTACAAAGAAATAAAAGGAGAGTGGATATTGGGAAAACAGTACACCAAAGTCTATGCTTCATGAGGAGGAATATCATTCTGGCCCAGTCAAGCTGTCAGCCAAAGACGAAAGCTTTAGAAGTAGCTAGTCACCTGGTAGCTTCAATGTCCTGCTGTTTGGGTTGGTCTCACTTGGTACTCAGAACCAGACAAGTTGTTAGATTTTTGTCCAACATAAGTCGTTCATCAGCATCCCTGGGTCTGTTCCTTCATCCAAACCACCATAACTGGACTCATACATTTCCTAAAGCTGAAACCTTTAGGCATCCAGGAGTGTCTTCACTTTGTATCCGAACGCTTTCCTCAGAGTTTGCTTTGGCATTATCTGAGCTCACCACTATTATCACCGTGGTCCTGCTAGTGTTGCTGGGCGGTAGAAGTAACTAGAACACTAGACTTGCATTTGTCCTAAGGCTGGGTCAGCCCAGGAATGTTTGCAGGATCCTAACCACTTTTTTTGGAGAAGGAAATGGCAACCCACTCCAGTGTTCTTGCCTGGAGAATCCCAGGGACAGGGGAGCCTGGTGTGCTGCCGTCTATGGGGTCGCACAGAGTTGGACACAACTGAAGCGACTTAGCAGCAGCAACCACTTTTTTAGGCCATTGTTTTATATACTGATGTTCTGCCTGGTGATCCCCTGGTGACTGAGAGAGACCTCCTTCCCTGATGCCTTCCAGTCTTTACCTTGATTCATTGTTCCTTCTTAAGCATCACCTTAAGCATCCCCTTTAGTAAAGAATGGTATGGGCTTCCCTGATAGCTCAGTTGGTAAAGAATCCGCCTGCAATGCAGGAGACCCTGGTTCAATTCCTGGATCCTGAAGATCCCCTAGAAAGAGATAGGCTACCCACTGCCGTATTCTTGGGCTTCCCTTGTGGCCCAGCTGGTAAAGAATCCACCCGCAGTGTGGGAGACCTGGGTTGGGAGGATCCCCTGGAGAAGGGAAAGGCTACCCACTCTAGTATTCTGGCCTGGAGAATCCGTATACTGTATGGTCCATGGGATCACAAAGAGTCAGACACGACTGAGCGACTTTGACTTTCACTTTGTAAAGAATATCCTCAAAATGTGTAGTCTCCCAATGGCCTCTCTTTTCTGAAGCTGGCTTCTGTTCTAGTGACTTCAGACATGAAATGGGGGCCTCCCTGTACTGTTTGCTGAGAAGGTCAGTTACTTTCAGGTACACACTGCACTTCCTGCATAAAGAGAAAAGGGAATGCTAAACCAAATTTGTTATCTTATGTGTGCGGAGATAACCCCCTTCCTGTGGCACATGTTGTCTGTTACAAGTTTATCTCTATACCGAGCCCAGGAAAGTCCATCCCTTGGTTGCATTCGTAGTTTCTACTTACACAACTTGCTTATATATTAGTAGTTAGTGACTCTTGCTCCTTTCATTTGTAGAAGACTACTGCAATGTTGTTGCTTCAAAACAGAAAATCTGCTATTGCTCCTAGATACTGTGCTTGTGTTTTAACACCTTGGCTTCCACCTCTTTCTCCTTGGGCCTGCAGGGTCTTGGATATTTTACTTCAAGAAGATTATCTCTATGGCATTTCCCATTTTTTTTTTAATTTATTAAAGTATAGTTGATTAGCAACATTGTGTTAATTTCTGCCCTACAGCAACGTGACTCAGTTACAGATATGTATATATGTGTGTGTGTGTATATATTCTTACTTTCATATTTATTTTGACTCTTTAAGCTATGTGGGTCAGTATGGACTTACAGCAGTATCCCCATCTGCATTCTAAAATATAGTTTTCGTTGGTCTTCAGCCAAATTAGAAAATGAAAGGCAGAATAATTTATATGTGAAGATATAGTAATATAAGCTAAATTTACTACACTTTATTCTGTTTTTGTACTTTTCTCCTACTTTTGGTACTAAAATATTCTCTATTTGCTAAAGTGATATCTACAGTACAGAGGGAGCAAAAAAGGATTTTCTTGACAAAAGTGTAAGTTGGTGACTGTAGTGTCTCTCTAAAATTTGCAGCCTATGAGATGAGAAATCTCTAAAGATTCGACCTGGTGTAGAAAGCATTGGTGAAATTTTGAGTCTGTCTAATTAGCCTTTCTCTTAGTTTTTACATCTCTAAAATGGAGACATATACCTTTTTCTACTTCATTGGATTGATGTTGGGAAGTGAATAATAATAACACAGGCAAAGACTGGTTGATAGTGTTTACTTCAAAATGACCCAACATGGCACGTGGGGATAGGGCACACATAGATACACAAGATTGGCCGCAATTGGGTCATTATTGAAACTGGCTGGTAAGCACATGGAGTTCATTATATCATTATCAGCTTTGTTTGAAAATTTCCATACTGAAAAGCTTTTCCAGAAGTGAGGCTGTTTAGGAGACTGGTCAAAGTAATTGTTTGTCCTTTCCTTCTTAGCAAGTGAGAATTGGTATTGTTGCTGCTTTTAGCAAATAAATGCTTGCCCTGTTAAATTCTATCTGAAATGTAAAGCAGATAACAGCCAGCCTGTCTTGATTGAAGAGGAAACAGAAAACTGGGAATCTAACAGGTTCAGTTTCATTCTCACTCCTGTGAAGATCTTCAGAGGAAAGCCGCCTCTACCTGCTTTTTTTTTTCCCCTCACATCTTCCTGTCATTCTAGGAGAGCCCCTCCTCCAGTCAGTCTAGCCTGTTTCTGTTCTGCCCAGGATCCATCAACTTCAGATCCTAATTTGGTCTCCTTCCCACTCTTCCATAATATTTCCATCAACATCCTCATACTCTGTAGTATCTCTCTTCTTTAAAACAGAACAAAATAAAATTATCCCTTGATTTCACCCTGCACCTCCAGTCTATGGCCCCACTTCCTGTCTCCTTTAATTTAACTCAAACCAACACCTCCTTGAAAGAGTTGTCATAGACTTGCTGTGGTCTCATCCTCACCCAACATCCACTCCTCTCATACCAGGGTCTGCTCTTGGCATGGCCACCTGCAGTCCTTGTGTTTCCTCTCAGTGGATGTCCTCTTTCCTCATCCTACTCTGCATCAAGGAGCTAGAGATCTACAAGACACTAGCCTTCTGGTTTCCTCTTTCAGGGCCCAGTCTCTCTGTCAGCTTTATCTCAAATCCACCTTCTTCCCTCTCCTTTGCCACCAACACAGACTGAATTTTTACAGTAGCTTTTTTAAAAAAATCAAGGATTATTATAAATGAAAACCAAGCTTATGTATTTTATATACACAGCTGACTGTATACTTCAGAGTGCCACAAGTAAGGTTCATGTTGTGTCAGAATTTAATGTTTCTCAATACTTTGTCGCTCTTGGAAGAATTTTTATGCTTTCTCTTTTCTGATAAAGGCCACATTTCTCTTTTTGCTCTGGCTGCCTGGACATTCCAAGGCAAAGGCAAGCTTCAGCTCCTTTCAGCTCCTTAGTCTAGCAATCCAGCAACTCAGGATTGGTGTTAACAAGGGAGGGCTGATGGGAAAGACACAGGTTTAGTTGTCTTAGTTGGATTTGAAGTCCAGCCTTGCCACTCTGTGTTCATGGGGGAGAAACTTTGAGCCTGAACCGCCTTGTCTATAAAGTGGAGATGACACCTACCTCACAGAGTTGGTAGGTTTGTATTTATAAATTATCTAAACTGCCTCAAATCCTTTTTGGGAAGAGCATATATAAATAAAGGATAATGGAATATGTAGTTATTTGGGGAAAAACGGTTGAAAGCATACACAGTTTTAGAAGAGCTATCAGATTTCTGCTTGTCAAGATTTTCACGTGTTGTCTCAGTATTTGAAGTAGCCCCTGTTCAGGAGGCCTTCTCTGACCCACCTGTCTGAGTACCTTCTCCTCCTCCACCAGCCTGCTCCATGACTCAGCTTTGCTTTCTTCACAACACTGGTCACTATTTGAAAATATTTGTATGTCTTCTGCTTTGTGTCAGCTAGTCGGCTCCCTGTCTGTGGAGATTTGCTCCTGCGCTCTCAGTCTCTAGGGCAACACCTGCTTACTTGAATAAATGGAGGCTGCGTGGGACATTTCAGGTCACTCCTTAGAAAACTGAAAAGGAAAATGTACTCTCTCTGGCACAAGTTTTGTTTTTAAACCATGCTTTAGGAAACTGTGACCAAAGCACCTGTGTAAAGTAAAGCTATGTGTAATATTTAAAAAGTAGAACTTTTGAGCTGAAATAATTATTATCTTAATTGTAAATGACTGGCTCTCTAGAGAAAAAAAAGATTTTCTTTTTCTCTTTTAGGTCAAAGAGCCTCCTGAAATCAATTTAGTTCTGTACCCTCGAGGCCTGACTGGTGAAGAAGTGTACGTAAAAGTGGATTTGAGAGTGAAATGCCCACCCACCTATCCAGATGTGTGAGTTCACTTATAAATGTGTGTGTTAGTCTCTCAGTCATGTCCAACTCTTGCAACCCCATGGACTGTAGCCCACCAGGCTCTTCTGTCCGTGGAATTCCCCAGGCAAGAATACTAAAGTGGATAGCCATTCCCTTCTCTAGGGTATCTTCCCAACCCAGGGATCAAACCCAGGTCTCCCGCACTGCAGGCAGATTTTACCGTCTGAGTCACCAGGGAAGTCTGTTTATAAATAGCTTTGATGTGATTTCAGTTCTCGGTTTTGAAAACGTAGAAACAGGTTGAAGTTAATGGTATTTTCTCCTTCTGACCCCCGTTCCATTTAAAATTTTATTTCCTGTCACCTGCAGTTCATCAGAACTACATCAGCAATAGATGTTTTCATGAAGCCTGTCTCCTGTTAGGTTGGCTTCTAGTTAATAGTCTCTATGGGTGGTTATGTTTGCTCCATGACTAATGTTTGCTTCTTCTGTTGTGTTAACTTTTGTTTGTTTAATTTTTTCACAAACTAGGAAGAGGAGCAATTTAGGGGAAAAAAGATAAAGGTGCAGTGACTATAAAAGCCTTGTGTACTTAGTTTTAAAGTACAGTTTACATTAGAACTTAGAGTAGACTTCCGAGCCTAGTGGGACCTTGACTTCCTAAAGTAGAGAAGGATTTACTCGCCCTCTTTCAGGGTCAGGAAGATGAAAGATCATGTAACATCGCTGGCCTCCACCCATTAAATGCCTAAAGAGTTTTCCAGTCAGTGAGACAGCCAAAAACCTCATGTATTTCTAAATACCCCATGAAGGTAACACCCCCTCGGGTTCAGATCCACTAGTAAAACAAAAGCATTAGCTGTCAAGGCTCAAATATTCTTCATTTCAAGTACCATGCATATTCCATGTAATTTTCCCAGGCATTCCATGCAGAAAAGCAGATTTGGCCTGGATGATGTTTTTTAATTGAGCTTGTTGTGCAGGAAGCCAGTGAAGGAAAGTGACGAGTAAAAGGATGTACTGCCTTACCCAGTGGGTGGTAAATATATGGAATTTGTTACCTTAAGAGGTGATGGAGTTTATGAAAATACAGGTAGGTCAAGATGAGCTCCCTGAAGTTAGTAACTGAATTTTAGCCCAACCTCTGTGCTGAGAGTGGAATATAGTAGACATTCAGAAAGTTAATTTATGCATTAATTGAAAAGTAATTAATTTTATGAAAGAAAAATAAGACAGTGGCTCTCTCAGTCTTATTTTTCCTGACACCAAATAGGTGGTGTCTTTTCTGACACCAACTGGGTGTCTAAACAATTCAGTTCGGTTATGACACTAACTGTCCATAGTTCTTGATAGCTGAGTTGGGGGCTCAGTCCCATGACGAGACGTGGATGCCAGTTGCAAGTCCCAGTACTTCTGATGAACTGGCTATAAATTCGCACGTTCCTATGACACCCCCCCGCCCCTGCCCCAGGTTTGATAATTTGCTAGAACAGTTTACAGAACTCAGGAAAGCACTTCAGTTACTACTACTGGTTTGTTATCAAAGATACAACTCAGGACTGGCCAGATGGAAGAGATGCTTAGGCAAGAAATATGTAGAGGGGGCACAGAGCTTCTTTGCCTTCTTGACATTGACTGATGTCACCTTGGAGGAGGGACATAATTACCCCTGTATGAGAACCACTATGTTAGAGAACTCATCAGGTAAATCTTCATGTGTCCCCTTGATAAAAATATCATTTAAGAAACTGCGTGCAAGTGTTTACAAAAGTTAAAAAGTAAACATTGTAATATCAGCTACATAAACTTATGAATTATGTACCAAGGGCATGAAGAGAACATTGGAAATTTTACAGTGTTTAATTAGTGTTACAGGCAAATTTTTCACTATTCTTAATATTTAATATTGCTTAATAGTTAATATTGCTATATAATAACTGCTTGATTTTTTTTAAAAAAATTGTGTAAGTCTTGACTTGGGAAAACATTCCTATCTTTTGAGATAATATCATGCAGGAAAACTTTCCTTTTCTGCAAAATAGTCCTTTATACCTTTATATGAGTCCTTTATATGAGAAAGAGAATCCTGGATTAAATGGACCTTACATAGACTTTCTCTAAGATTTCCATCTATCCAGGTAGATGATGACTGTAGTAATCTGTCATAATGAAGCATTGAGAGAATGCATAGATAAGTGAATAGTAAAGGCTTCATCAAGGTAAAATGCCATGAATTACTCAGAAATGCTTGGTGGGAAGTGATGAATCATTTTCTTATCTGTAAAATTCAATAAAGCCTACTTAATCTCAAGAGGTTGTTATTGGATGTGTTGTGATTGGAAATAAGAGGAACCCCAAGGGAGAGCTGATGGTATTTTCCTTGGGTAGAAGGTGTTGACTGTTAGTTGTGCCCTATAGAGATGAATTAGAGCATGTGGTAGGCATCCTTGGAATAGCAGAGTTTGCAGAGTGTGCATGACATGAGTGAGTGAGCTCATTTATAGCAGAATGAGTTCCTGGGACACAGCCTGTTGTAGGAGTACTAGATAGAACACTGTGCCTCCATCTCACACATAGTTATTCTTATCCTGCTTTATGCTAGGAGCAGACAGATGATCACAGAGTGCTTAGACCCTTGTGGCTGAGCTGTCAGAGTTCGCTGATGTTAGGGGGCAAGCCAAGATCGAGCATTACCATAAAAGGGAGTGCATGGTGAAGTTACTAGGCTAGAATCACACACAGAGCTGGAGTCATTTGTTAAAAGGCAGTAAATAGTAGTTGATGTTAGAAATTTGAATCATGTTGTAAAGCTGAAACCAGAGACAGAGGAGCTGGAGAGACACCTGATCGAGCCCCACTTAAGTCTGGTCCTCTTGGGGAGCAGGGCACTTGGAAGCCCATCCTGACGCCTGGCCAGCCCCTTTCTGCCCTACAGACTGCCGGCGACTCCATGTTGAGTGCTGTGTCAACAGAGTTGCTGGGGTAAAGTTGAAATCCTTTTGAGATGAAAGGAAATGTTTTTGGGGTACAGAGAAGTCCACAAGTGAGGCCCTTACGGAAACCCCAGGCTCCAAGCTTGAAAATTAGCAAATATTAATGCAAACAATCTGTACTTTTTAGAGTAACTCTTTTTTTTTTTTTTCTTTTCCAGAGTCCCTGAAATAGAATTAAAGAATGCCAAAGGTCTGTCAAATGAAAGTGTTAATTTGTTAAAGTCCCGCCTAGAAGAAATGGCCAAAAAACACTGTGGCGAGGTATGATTTGTAAAACTGGGATTATGACAGAATGATAAAAATCTCATCATGTTCACTAGTGTTTGCCTTCCAATCTTTTCTTTGACTTAAAGGCTTTCCCATTGCATCTCAGATCTAACTTTCACCAGAATGTTCTGTTTTTTGTTGGTATCTACAAAGGGGAATATTGCTGTTTGTATTGCTTTAATTAACAGTACTTATGAATTACGAATTGTAGAGTGTATATAGACAGTACTGTTGATACTTAATTCTTCTGGAAACACTCCATATGAAACTGACCAGACTTTTTGCACACTTTGAGCCTGGCATCATGACCTCATCTTGACTTGAACATTTATGTTGGAAAATGTCTACAAACAAGTAATTTCTGACCAAACTATGCCACATCTCCCCTTTTCATATCAGAAGAACTAATTGTTTACTTCTCAATAATTAGGGACTCACTCTGCTCCATCAATGTCCCTTTTATACCTGAGCATTTATACCTAGTTCAGTACTGATGCTTTTTTAATCCTGTGACATTAGGGTTTGCATGAGCTCCTCCTTGGGTAAGAACTCTCTCTGGAAGGCCAGGCTGGGTGACCTCTTAGGGCAAGTATTACAGTCTGTTCCTTAAGCCCACTGAGTATCCTAGGTATAATTGTCTTCTCACTTTTGTGTAAGATTATGCAGTGTTTTTGCTTATGCACATCACTTTTAACTTATCCCATCCTATAAAAACTGAGAAGAGTTAAGTAAGGACTAGCCCTAGGCCTCTATGTCACTAGGAAAGTGACTGGGTAGTTTTTCACTTGCATTCCATTCCATTCCACAGTGAGTTACAGTGTGCCCTCTGGAGTGCTTTTTGCCCCTAAAACCTTTGCCCACCTAAGTTGTGTTTCCAAGAACTTAAGTGATTTTTGTGGTAGATAAAGTGATTGTAGAACAGCTTGGACAAAAAAATAGGCCTTGGGAATTACTCCAGAGTTCTTTCTAGTTTTAAGTTCTTTCTAATATAGTCTAATGTCTAATTGAAAAATAATACAGAGTTATATTGAAAATTCAGCTACAGAATCCTCTGGTTTCTTGGATTCATGATTTGTCATTTTTTGTAAAATTCTTTGCTGTGTTTGATTTGATTTTTATAGTGCAGTATTATATAATATAACTGTTACATAATCATCACGAAAACTCCAGGAGATAGTGAAGGACAGGAAAGCCTGGCGTGCTACAGTCTATGGGGTTGTAAAGAGTTGGACATGACTTAGCAACTGAACAACAGCAATGTAATCATCATGCTATACATTAGATCCCCAGAACTTACTTATTTCGTAACTGAAAGTATGTATACTCAGACCTACATATCTCCCTTTTACTGTCACCCACCAGTCCCTTGGTAACCACCATTCTAACCCCTGTTTCAGCTTTTTTAGGTTCTACATGTAAATGATATCATGCAATATTTGTCTTTGATTTATTTCACTTAATATAATGCCTCAAGTTCCATCTGTGTTCCTGCAAGCAGGAGGATGTTCTTTTTCATGGTTGAATATTTCATTGTGTATGTATACTTACATCACATCTTTATTCACTTTTTCATTTACACTTAGCTTGGCTATCGTGAATAATGCTGCAATAACATGGGAGTATAGATATCTTTTCAAGATCCTTTGTTTTCAATCCCTTGAATATATACTCAGAAGTAGGATTGCTAGATCATATGTAGTTCTGTTTTTAATTTTTTGAGGAACCTCCATACTGTTTTCCAGAGTGGCTGGAACAATTTACATTCTCACCAAAAGTGTACTGGGGTTCCCTTTTCTTCACATCCTCACCAACACTTGTTTGCTGTCTTTTTGATGTGTGATGTGATAGCTCATTGTGGTTTTGATTTGTGTTTCCCTCATGATCAGTGATGTTATATATCTTTTCATGTGTCTGTTGGCCATTTGTATGTCTTCTTTGGAAAAATGTCTGTTGTGTTCCTCTGTCCATTTTTTAATTGGATTGTTTGGGGTTTCTTTTTAATTTTTGCTGCTGAGTTGTATTAGTCCTTTATATATTTAAATATTGACCCCTTATCAGATATATGATTTGTAGATATCTTCTCCCATTCTGTAGTTTGACTTTTCATTTTCTTGATGGTTTCCTTTGCTGTGCAGAATCTTTTCTTTTCTTTTTTTTTTTGCTGTGCAGAAATGTTTGTTTTAGTCCCACTTGTTTATTTCTGCTTTTGTTGTCCCACTCACCCCAGCCCCACCTTTTTTTGACTTTATTTTATTTATTTATTCAAATTTTTATTATGGTATAGTTTATTTGATTTACAATGTTGTACTGATTTCCACTGTATGGCTACTTATATAGTATCCACTATTTGTTGGATTCGTTTTCCCTACAGGTCATTACTGCCTTTTATTTTTTTTATTTTTTTATTTTTTTTACTGCCTTTTAAGAAGAATTCCCTGTGCTGTATGGTCAGTCCTTACTAGTTATCTGCGTTATATGTAATAGTGTGAACCTGTCAATCTCAGCCTCTCTATCCCTCCTTTCCCCCTCTCTTTCTCCCTTAGTAACCAAAAAAACATGGAATGCTTCACAGATTTACATGTCATCCTTGCACAGGGGCCATACTAATCTTCTCTGTATCTCTCCAGTTTTAGCATATGTTCTGCTGAAGAGAGCACATTGGTTTTATTTTAGATTATACTTTTTACAAATGGCCAGCAAACACATGAAAAGATGCTCAGCATCACTAATTATTAGTGAAGTGAAAATCAAAACTACAATGAGGTATCACCTCGTACAGGTCAGAAGGGCCATCATCAAAAAATCTATGAACAATAAATTCTGGGAGAAGGTGTGGAGAAAAAGGAACCCTCCTATACTATTGGTGGGAATGTAAATTGGTACAGCCATGATGGAGACCAGTATGGAAGTTCCTTAAAAAACTAAAAATAGAACTACCTATGACACAACAATCCCACTTCTGGGCATATACCTGGAGAAAACCAAAATTCCAAAAGGTACATGCATCCCAGTCCTCATTGTAGAACTGTTTACAATAGCCTTCACATGGAAGCAACCTAAATGTCCATCAGCTGAGGAATGGCTAAAGAAGATATGGTACATATATACAATGGACTATTACTCAGCCATAAAAGGAATAAAGTGTGCCATTTGCAGAGACGTGGATGGACCTAGGGACTGTCATACAGAGTCAAGTAAGTCAGAAAGAGAAAAACAAATATAGTATATGAATGCATATATATGAAATCTAGAAAAATGTTACAGATGAACTCAGTTGCAAAGCAAAAATAGACACACAAATGCAGAGAATAAACATGGATACCAGGAGGGGAAGGGGAGCGGTGGGATGAATTGTGAGATTGGAGTTGGCATATACACTACTGTGTATAAATGGATAACTAATGAGAACCTACCATATAGCATGGGGAACTCTATTCAATGTTCTCCAGTGACCTAAATGGGAAGGAAGTCCCAAAAAAGAGGGGATACATGTATACATAGAGCTAATTCACTTTGCTGCACAGCAGAAACTTAGCATTGTAAAGAAATGATACTCCAATAAAAATAAATAAATTATACTTCTTCAGTCAGTTCAGTCGCTCAGTCGTGTCCAACTCTTTGCAACCCCATGGACTGCAGCACACCAGGCCTCCCTGTCCATCACCAACTCCCAGAGTTTACTCAAACTCATGTCCTTTGAATCGGAGATGCCATCCAACCATCTCATCCTCTGTTGTCCCCTTCTCCTCCCTTTGCCTCCTTCTCCTAAAACATACTTTTAATATTGAGATAACTGTAGATTCACATGCACTTGTAAGAAATAATACTAAGAGAGGCCATGTACTCTTTACTCAGGTTGCCCCAATGGTAACATTTTGCAAAACTGTATTATAATATCATAAACAGGATATTGACATTGATACAGTCAAGATACAGGATAGTTTCATCACCACAAGATCCCTTTTGTTGCCACCTCCTTTTATCCCCACTTCCCTGATAGCTAAGTTGGTAAAGAATCTGCCTGCAATGCAGGAGACTCCAGTTTGATTCCTGGGTTGGGAAGATCTGCTGGAGAAGGGAAAGGCTACCCACTCCAGTATTCTTGGGCTTCCCTTGTGCCTCATCTGGTAAAGAATCTGCCTGCAATGTGGAAGACCTCAGTTCTTTCCCTGGGTTGGGAAGATCCCCTGGAGAAGGGAAAGGCTACCCACTCCAGTATTCTGGCCTGGAGAATTCCATGGACTATATAGTCTGTGGGCGCAAAGAGTCAGACACAACTGAGTGACTTTCACTTTCTTTCCTTGTATCCCCACGCCCTCCTTGATACCTGGCAACCATTAATCTGGTCTCCATTTCTATAACTTTCTCACTTCAAGAATGTTATATAAGTAGCATCTTAGTATGTAACCTTTGGGATTGGCTCCCTGCTTTCATCATCATTCTCTGGAAGCTCATCCAGATTGTCACATGTGTCAATAGTTGTTACTTTTTATTGCTGAGTAGTATTCCATCTTATGTCTATATAAGATGTTTGTTTTGCAGTGAAAGACATCTGAATTGTTTCCAGTTTGGGTGTGTTAAAAATAAAGCTGCTCTAAACATTTCTGTCAGATTTTTGTGTGAACATGTTTTCATTTCTCTGGAATAAATGCTCAGGTGTGCAGTTGTAGGTGTATGGTACTCTGTGTTCAGTTTTTTAAGAAACCGCTGAGATTTTCCAGATTGACTGACCGTTTTCCATTTCTACCAGCAATATATAGGTGATTCAGTTTCTCCACATTCTTGCCAGCATTTAATGTTGTGACTTTTTTATTTTAGCTCTTTTAATAGAAGTTGTGATGGTTAATTTTATGTGTCAGTTGGCTAGGCCATGGTACCCAGATATTTGACCAAACATTCTGTATGTTTCTGTGAAGGTATTTTTTAGATGAAATTAACATTTAAATCAGCAGACTTTTAGTTAAGCAGTTTACATAATGTGGGTGGGCCTCACCCAATCAGTTGAGGGCTTTAAAAGAAAAATACTGGCCTCCTTGGAAGAAGAGGGCATTGCCAGGAGATGGCCTTTGGACTTGAATTGCAACATCAACTCAGCCCTGGGTCACCAGCCTGTTGGCCTACCCTGCAGAATTTGGACTTAGCAGCTTCAATAATCTTGTGAACCAATTCCTTAAAATTAATCTCAATTGATTTTTCCTTCTCCCTTCTCCCTCTCCTCTTCTTCTCTCCTTTTCTCTTCTCTTTTTTTCTCTACAACATGTAATTGGCTCCCTGTATCTGTGGGTGCTCCATCAGCACCCATCAGCAGTTGGATTCAGGCAACCACAGATGGAAAATATTCATGAAAAAAAAAAAATCCAGGAAGTTCTAAAAAGCAAAACTTGAGTTTGCTGCATGCCAACAACTATTTACATTAGCATTTGCATAGTATTTTCATTCTAGAAGGTGTTGTAAGTAGTGTAGAGATGATTTAAAGTATATGGGAGGATGGGTGTAGGGGATATGCAAATACTGCATCATTTTGTATAAGGGACTTGAGCACCTGTGGATACCAAGGGACGACTTTGTGTGTGCATATACACATACACACACAACACTCACACACACACACATGCACCCCTTATATTTGGTTATGTTTCTCTGGAGAGCCCTGACTAATAGAGATGTGTACTATGCCATGAAGCAGAGTAGCTGCTGTAGATAAGGAGGTCGGGGGCGCCCCTGATAAGGTGACATTTGAGCAGAGGCCTGAGAGAAGCAAGCCAGTGAACTGTGTAGATGTGGGGAAGAGGAGGACAAGAGTCAGTATGGTGAGTAGCTCATATTTACATCCAGTCTTATATGATTTGTCAGATTTGTATAGAAAATGCTAGTGAATTATAAAGATTAGCAAAAGTCCTCCAGTACCTGGCTCCTGGCTTCTTTCTGGTGTAGAAATGGTTTTGTACTAGAGACTGCCTTCTTTCACCAGCTTTCTGTAAGAGAGCTTGTCATACAATAGTTTGCCTCTTAGATTCCAGCCTGGTGTTTCTCAACTGTAAACAGAAATATATCCAATGAAAGCCACAGCTTCTAATACAATGAAAAAATACAACTTCCTCCAATCATTGCTGTACATATGTGCTGCCAACAATCTCTGTGATTTCTCTCAAAAAGAGAAAGGTGAACAGCAGGAGAACTGTATATTTTTGTGTACAGTGACATCTATTACTTTCGACCACCCTTAAGTCCTTTTAGAAACAAGAACTTTCCATCTGCTTCATTGTCATTGAAGAAAAAGAAATTTCAGAGTGGCAGTCTTCATCTGCAGAAGGCGCTTGGCAGTCTTGACCTCTTTGGGGTTGGGATAGTTGTTCAGTGTGGGTCCAGAAACATGTGTTCTGTTGATTTACCAACCAAGCTACAATTTATGACTCCACGGGGCTGGGGAGAGTGGCTTCCTACATTCACATCTGATGTCTGAGAGGGGAGGCTTTTTCCTTTGATACTGTGAATGCTTCCCTAAGTGGAAATGAAATGCTTTCCAAGTATTGATCCGCCTTCTGCTGACCCATTGCTAGCAGGTAGAGAGTGAGGCCGTTAAATATTCGCATGTGTACTTCACTAGAATGTTTTCAGTAGGCTTCATGAATAGGTGTAAGCACTCATGTTAGCAATGATTATTCTCTTCTCAACTGTCCTTATATAGGCAGGTTTTCCAGTCAGGGAAACCTTTTAAGGAAAACCTTAAGAAGTAAAAACTTTTTACTTTTATGCAATCTTAAAAATCTTAAGTATATTATCAGATTTATTTATATAGAAAATGCCAATAAATTGAACAAGACTACAAAAGAAAAGTGATGCTTTTTATTTATGTAGTGATTTGTCTTGATAGCAACACAATGAGATGAGTGCTGAAACGCTTTTGCCTGCCGTGATTACCTCCTATAACTAATTTAGAATGTGTCGCATCAAAAAGAATATCATCATTGTGAATGGTCTCGGATGGTCTGCATGTTTTTCTGTAGTCTCGCCGTTGGACCCTGTCTTCGCATCACTTGATCATTTATGGTTGATTTCCATCCACGTGTTTAGGTGATGATATTTGAACTGGCTTACCATGTGCAGTCATTTCTCTGCGAGCACAACAAGCCCCCTCCCAAGTCTTTTCATGAAGAAATGCTGGAAAGGCGAGCTCAGGAGGAGCAGCGGAGGCAGTTAGAGGCCAAGCGGAAAGAGGAAGAGGAGGTGAGACCCATGTCACCACGGGGCCAGCCAGAGGACTGAGAGCCCCTATAGGTTTTTAATCTCTGTCTCTGCCTACATACTTATCCATATTTATTAAGTTTTGCTCAGCATTTGATTCAAGAACCATGAATTCATGTGAAAGGAGGCCCTAGGAGTAACCAAGAAATAAATACTATGAGTGAGTCCCTCCGAACAAGTATCAGTGCTACCCCTAGAACCCTTAGTTCTGGTCTTTAAATGAAAGAAAAAAGTCAGTTTAAGCAAACTTCTTTGTGTGCTTGTAAAGCTGTGCAGAGTTCAGAGGCTATTACCTTCTTCCCTCTGTGGGACAAGCATCTCATGCCCAAACGAGTCGCCAAAGCCAGAGACTGAACGTTTCTTTTTTTGTTCACTCACCATTTGTATTTTTTCTTTAGTCTGCATAAGGATGTACATTCCTGTGTTATTTTAAAAATCCTTTCATCAAACATAATACATGTATCTAAATTTCCTTCTTGATTTTTGTTCTTTTTCTTCTATTTAGTCTTTTAATAAACTTACATATCTAGAACTTATTTTGGTGTAGGTTGTGAAAATGAGGGTCTGAGTGCCCCCCCAGACATTTTCCTAACACATTTATTGAATAATCATTCTTAGGTGATTTGTAATACTTCCTTTAAAGGGTATTTTACCTACTTATTTGTACTAAGTTCTATTTGTGAATTATCTCTTTCGTTCAATTCAACTGTTTTTTCTCAGGTCTATACCACAATCTTTGAATTATTGTATCTTTTGTAACATTAGACTATCTGAGGAGTCAGGACCCCTGTCCCTTCATCTTTCATTGTTCTTTTTTTTCTCTCAGCTATCCTCACACATTTATTCCTACAGAGAAATTATAGGATTGCTTTCTCAAGATCAAAACAATGCCTCTGGAATTTTCAGTAAAATTGTACTTATATATCCATTTGGTCAGAATTTACATCATGGCAATGATCAGACATCTGATCCAGGAATAGTTTTTCCATATATTTTTATCTCTCAGTGAGGCTTTTTAGTTTTCTCCCCTTAGATGTTACAGTTCACTTCTAGGATTTTGTTATTCCTACTTTTCTTATGTTATATTCCTTGCTCTTTTTTTCCTACTTCATTTTGTTCGTCCTTGGCTTATGTTAGCACTGTCTTTGTGAGTTCCATTCATTTTGTTACTGTTTATCTCCTATTTAATTGCATAGCCTAGTTATCATTTAAAGTTTAAAGTTCTTACCTCTTAGGCAGAGACATTTTAATTAGAAGATAAAGATATTTAATTAACAGTCTTGTTTCAGTGTGCTGCTGGAGCTACCTGTAAGTTTTGGGTATGTTTTTACATTTTATATTATTGCTGTAATTTTTTTTGGTTAGTCTCTCAGTGATTTTGATATTTATCACCTAGAACTTTAGGAGGCTCATAAAAACACTACTTTATATAAATTCAGAATCATTTGAGTAATAGATACATGGGTCAAATGAATAGATCAAAATGCCACTTTTTATGAGAAAGCTGGTTGGGGAGTGCAGCTGAAGGTCTGTGACTTATGGGTGTGGTGCCGGCTCAATCCACCTCCACCTGGGCAAAGAGTAGGTGCAAGTGCATGTTTTCTGCAGGCAGGCAGATACCAAAAGGGAGGGGTTCAGTCAAGAGTGGAGTGAAGTGAGAGGCCAGTGGTGTTGCCACAGTGAAAATCCCTCCACTTTGGGAATCTCCTGGTGGTCCAGTCGTTAGGACTCTGCACTTCCACAAGTCCCTCCACATAAAAGTGGGGAGGAAGTGTCCCTCTCCACACAGTCTTAACACCCATTTAAGTGGGAAGCCTACTGCATAAGAACTCTGAAAACTGCTGAAACTCTAGTATGTACTAAGCTTTTACATACTCTTAGGACTGAAATTCAAAAGACTTTTTGTGATTTCAGAATTTGTGTGTTGTGTGGGTTTCAGAGATCAGCATTTGATGGCAGTATGATTTATTTCAGCAACGTGAAATCCTTCATGAGATTCAGAAAAGGAAAGAAGAGATAAAAGAGGAGAAAAAAAGGAAAGAAATGGCTAAGCAGGTACTCTAGAATTTCTACCATAGTCAAATAGTTTATATTTTGCTAAATATACAGTGTTTTTCTTTCCATTGATGGTATTCAAATTACTGTATCTTCATAATGTTTGAATATCTCAGAAGTCAGGACCTCTGTCCTTCATTCTTCTTTATTCCTTTTTCCCTCCTTTGTTGCTATCAGTAGTAAAGTTTAAAATGAGGCACTTAAAAGTCTACCAGATATCATTCATTGTGTATTTTATATTCTCCAGATAGTTACCAAACTTTGAGTTGTATATTATCTGTAGAAGACTTATGCTTATGTAACTAGAGTAGTTTATCAACAGAGTTGAAGGAGAGGGGAGATTGAAGCTTTGATAATCAACCCAGACTGGAATTATTACTTGGAAAACAAAACTATTTGTTCATACTGAAGAGTGAATGGAAACCAGATGGATCTGCCTGAGATTTCATTGAGTGATGGAAAACAGATTTAAAAAGCAGTGGTGGAAAAAGGATATAGTCCTTTGTCCTGTATTTTTCCTGAGTCCAGCTCAATCAGAAAACCAGTTACACATGTTTGCAGAAATCCAGAGAGAATTTTGCTCATTCTCCTTTAAAGAAATGGCATTTCCCCTAAGGGAAACAGTGAGGTGCAGTGGGAGGAGGTACTGATGTACGAGTAAAGAGAACCTGGCTGAAAGCTTTGGCTTTTTACTGCCTTGGCTTGGTGACCTTGACAGGTGACACTCTGAACTTGTTTTCTTCCCCCCTTAATGTGGCACAGATAGTGCTTTCCTGTCTGTCTTATGTAACCATTCCTTCAGAAAAATGTACCACCCTTTGTGAATGTACAAAGCTATATACAAATTTAAGGTGATATGACTGTTCACCTGTCTTACATCTAATCTGCCTTCCTGACAGCCACTCTGCTCTCTGTTTTTTCTTAAATGGTGTTCAAAATAGTTTAATATTGGAATCAAGATAGATAATAAAACAATACTAGTTCTATCAATAGAAGAGATAATCTAAGCATAGACCCCCACCCCATATATTTATATATAACTGATTTTTTGAGCAAGGTACAAAGATAATTCTGGAGAAAGGATAGCCCTTTTTGCAAATGGTACTAGAACATTTCTTTTCTTTTCCATTATGGTTTATTACAGGATATTGAGTATGCTCTGTTTGAATGCCTCCTTCTGTTCATCTCTTGCTCTTCTCCCTAACTTTTCATGCATATTCCACAATTCTAAGTATTTATAAAATTCACATTCTCTTAAAACTGTAACCTTGACCTTCAGTTCTTGAAACAGTATATATTTGGACACTAATTTTAAAAAGTTGAGTTCAACTTTATTACACTTGAAAATCTTCAGCTTAAATGAAATTTGCATGCTCTACATATTTATGATTACCATGATTGTCTTCCGTTATGACTTAGGTCTAAAGTAGGTTTTACTTTTCTTTTTTTAAGGAACGTTTAGAAATAGCTAGTTTGTCAAACCAAGATCATACCTCTAGAAAAGACCCAGGAGGACTCAGAACAGCTGCCATTCTACATGGAGGCTCTCCTGACTTTGTAGGAAATGGTAAACATCGGACCAACTCCTCTGGAAGGTCTAGGTAAGTCCCTGAGATTTCCAGTCCCTTAAAACAACTTCTAGTGAAATTTGGTTGAGTTGTCACATGACAATTTTAATAACTTTTTCAAAGCCTGTGTATCTTAATATATTAGCAATATAAAATTTTTCATTTGCTTTAATACTTTCCACGTATCTTTCACGAAGCCAGTTTTATTTCCCTTTATATAACAGTTATTAACCTTAACAGTCTTGCCTCCAGTGCAGTTTGATCTGACTTTTGATGATCTAAATATTCAATGTTAGTTGGTCAGTTGTGTCCAACCCTTTGTGACCCCATGAACTGTAGGCCACCAGGCTTCTTTGTCCATGGAATCCTGCAGGCAAGGATACTAGAGTGGGTTGCCATTTCCTTCTCCAGGGGATCTTCCCAACCCAGGGATTGAACCTGGGTCTCCAGCATTGCAGGCAGATTTTTTACCGTCTGAGGCATCAGGGAAGCCCAATTATTCAGTAAGTGATTTAAAAGCTTTTCTTCCATCAGAATCATCATCCAGTCAGATTCACACTGTTTTCAGTCTGTAACGCCTTAGGTCTCACCACAGGTGTGGGGAGAGCGCCACCGTGGGCACAGGTGTAGGAGATCCTTTACGCGAGGACGGGAGCCCCAGTTTGCTGCCAGGGCCCCCCTCCCCTTGCTGCTGAGGACACTGGGCTTCCCCGTCTCGACAGGTGGGCTCCTGGGTTGTCCCTGTCACCAAAGGTCACATGAAAGATACTGTCTCTTCCTCCACATCCTTTTCCACTAAAGAATTGAGGCTTCCCTGTGAAGTAAGTCCCCTACATACAAACATTCAAGTTTCAAACTTTGAAAGATGCAGACGTGCACTCCGGCAGTGTCAGGCATGAGCGAAATTGCAGCTTGCCCTCCCTCTCCTGGCGCTGACGATCCTTAGCTCTCCCGTCTCCCATCTCTACTCCTTCCTCCAGTCGGTAACTCTTCTCGACTGTTCACTCAGTGCCAGCCCCTGTACCAGCTGTTGTATTGTACTTGCTTTTCAAGGTACTGTACTGTAAGATTAAAAATGTTTTTTTATTTTTTTTTTATATATTACTTGTGCAAAAGGTATTATAAATCTACTATAGTATAGCACTGTATAGCCAGTTTTGTTAGTTGGATACCCAGGCTAATTTTGTAGGACTTATGAACAAATTGGACTTAGGAACACTCTATCAGAATGGAACTTGTTTGTATGAAGGGGACTTTCTATGTTTGCTGTGACTCTCACAGTAGACCAGAAAGGAATTTTAGTACAGAATTCCTTTCTGTGATTAGGTGGGTGATTAAATAGAGCAGGTATTATCATTCAGCTTCTATATGTATTTAAACTATCTCTTGTGATAATCTAAGCACCACTTAAAACCAACATTTTAGGTACCAAACTAAAAGCTTATATAATCTTTTGCGTTATAGGTTGTTTATAAGGAGGAGTCATTTCAGTTCTTTCCCTAATTATCTACTTTGAAAAAAAAATCAGCTCAGAAATCATGTTTTGATATTAACATTTAACCACTTACTGTTAAGGTGAATGAAATGTTTTCTTGAATGCAGTTTCTGGTAATGATTTCTTTTCAAGATTATAACTCCTTATACCAATTTAGATTATTTTTTGCAACTGGGCTTCCATTAGGCAACATAGTTTGAAGCTGTCAGAGTATTCCACTAGGAACTATCTAACAAATTCCTACTGTGTTAGAAATGGTGGAAATAAATCAATGCCGTGAATAAGGCTGTATAAAAGGCAATTTTTTTTAGTCTAATTATTTCCATTTTTGTGGCTAACTGTAAACAGTGGGTCCAAGATTAGATTTGCTTTTGAGATCAGTAATTATTAGCAAGTTTATTGAAGGAAGGGTGGGAAATTCTCTGTTTCCTTGACACAGGTAGAACAGATTTTATGTAGCACTTAAAAGGGACATTAATATGTCTTGGATAGAATGACACTTCCACGAGAATCCAAGAAGTCATTTTCATGTATCGTTCACCAAGATTGTTGTACAAACCTGTATGGAACTCTGGCACTGTGTCACCTACAGACTAGAAAAGAATGAATCTTTCTTATAGTTTACTTTGCTTCTTTGGTTAAGAAATAAAAATTCCTTGATATACTGAAGTATCTCATACATACTCTTTATTCTTTTTCTTCCTTGCTATTCACTAGTCTTTAAGTTGGAAAGCCAAAGGAAATGAGCAGTGTTCCATTTTATTCTTTCAACTAGAAGATACTTTCAGTAGAGTTAGTAGACATGACCTTGTCGTGAACATTGTCAGCAGTCAGTATTTGAATTGGCTGTGACTCAAAGCAATACAATCTATAATGAGATACTTGATGAGAACTTATTTGCTAAAGGCCAGACACTGTTCTGAGTCCTAGGGATTCAGTAAATAAGATCAAGATAGACTCTGGTTTTATGGAGCTTGTATTGTAGTTGGAAGAGACTGTCCACAAGCAAACCAGAAGTTGTCAGATAATGACTAGTGCTCTGCAGAGAATTTAATTGGCTGTCTTGAAGAAAGACTGAATTGTTACTTTAGATTGGGTGTTTGGAGGAAAGAGTCCAAGAACTGGATCCTGAGTGACTAAAGGACAGTGGCTTTAAACTGAGGGGCACATATACTGGATCTGGATGAAGGGAAGGAGCCAGCTACTCAGCTGAAAAGAACAGCCGGTATAGAAGACCCCAGGCTGGCCTAGGCTGGTCCTGCCCAGAGCTCATCAACCAGGGCAGCATGGCTAGAATGACCAGTTATGGAGACAGTGGTTCAAGGGGGCAGCAGGAGCAGATCACAAGTGAGGTCCTTGTTGGTTGAATCAGGAGTTCAGGTGTACTGAAAAGCCGTTTGAGGTTTTAAAAAGGAATACGGTATCACCTGATCCATGCTGAGTGAAGTTCTTCCTGGCTGCTAGTGGAGAACGGAGAGCGGGGCAAACAGTAGAGGAACGGCTCATGCGTCTCGTGTCATACCACTCCCTCTCCCTCACCCTCTGCACGGTGGCCACACTCATCACCCAGTCCTTCACACACACCGAGCTCCTTCCCATCTCATGGCCTCTGCCAGTTTCTCTACCTGTGATGCTCTCCTTCAGTTTACTTTGCGTGGCCGACTCCTTATCACTCAGTTCTCCCCTCACACGTGATCTCCGATGCCTTCCCTGAGCACCCCACACTTTAGCTACTTGTTCTCCAATTTCCTGCTTTATTAAATTTCTCCATAGCAGTTACTGCTAGCTGAACTTCATATTCATTTGTTTGCTTTTTAATTGTCTTCTCCTTTTGTGAAAGTATGGGGTTCTTGCCTCTGTGTTTTCTTCAGGGCCTGGCACAGTGCCTGGCAGGGACAGGGTAGGTGCTCAGTAAACATCTGATGAAGGGAGGGAGGGAGGCAGGAAGGATGATAGAAAGGGACAGATTGTCTTTTTGGCCCTGGTAGGGTCTGCAGTCTCTTTAACCAGGGCAGCTCTGCTCTTCTTTTTTGTGTGGGATACATCAAAAACCAGTAAGTCTTTATGTAATGAAAAGTCTCCACTGTGTAAAACAAGAGAAAGAGAGCAGAAAACCCCTGACTATTCTAGTGGAAAGAGCTTAAAGGCTTGATTCTCAAGTACCTGGCCCCTTGGCCCAGCTTTTCACTGATGCACTTTTGCCTTTGTTGGGCAACTTCACTTTCTATGTCCTTAATCATTCCCTGGCCTTAAGAATTTGTGGACACACATGTAGTACAAGAGACTCAAATCATAATAGGTTTTCTCAGCAGTGTGGGAGGGTTTTAGGGGAGGGAATTGAAAGTGGCAAGGCTAGTTAATAATGGGGAGAAATTTGGTGATAACCTGAACAAGGCAGGGAAATTGGAGAAGAAAGGCTCATACTTAGGAATCAGTTAGTTGCAGGAGATTTAGGAGCTCAGGGAGACGTGCACATTTTGACTAGTGAGGCAGAATGGATGACTATGCCACCAACCAAAAAAAGAGCCCAGGAGAAAAATCCAGTTGAGAGTGAGTAGGGGTACGTGGCAGTTTCATTGACTTTGCAGTAGCATGAAGAGTGAATGGAAGGGACAGTCATGGAGACAGCAAGTGTAGAAGTTAGAAAATGAAAAACAAGATGGTGCAGGAGATTGAGGGAGAGGAGGATGGACATGGGAGAGATTTATGGGCTGAAGATAAGGAGCCAATGGAGAGGGACAGATTGAACATAAAGAAGAGAGGGACTAACTGATGGATCAGGGTCCCAGAGGAGACTTCAGGGGTGGAACTGAGGACAGGGTAGCTGTCCTTCCTCTGAGTCTGAGAAAAAGAAAAAATGGCTCAGGTGCCAAGTAACTTTCTAGGTGGACCCGCAGAAAGTGTGGGTTTCACTGCTCATTGCTTCATGGTCTCAGTGAATGTGGAGGTCAGAATCACACTCACAATGAGAGGACTGCTTCCTAGAGATTTGTGCCTCATCATAGCATTTCTAACAGGTGTCCTATCCTGACCATCAAGGGCATTCTTCCTTGCCTCGTCCCTGCAGAGCTCTCCCAATTTAGTTGTAATTTTTGCATTGTAATCTGGCTTTCCACTCAGAAAAAAAGGGAAAGAGAAAAAGAAGGGTTAGACTTTGAGTGTGGGGGTTGGGCATTCTGTAGTATGGGGCCCAGTTCGAGTGACTAGGAATCTGTAGTGCTCTTAAGCCCCGATTTTGCAGCTTTCTCCAGATGTGCGTGTACACAGGATGTGGGGTCAACATGGACTTGTGTTAAATCACTTCCGTAGAACTTCTGTGATGATGGAAATGTTCTCGATCAGTGCTGCCCGCTGTGGTAGCCACTAGTCACTTGGGGCTGTTGAGTACCGACATACCTCAGAGATGTTGGAGGAGCAGACCACCACAATGAAATGAGTATCACTGTGTAGTGAGTCACTTGAATGTTTGGATTCCCAGTGCATGTAAAAGTCATGCTTATACTGTGCTGGAGTCTGTTAAGTTTGTGATAGCACTGTATCTTAAAAAAAAAAAAAAAAAAAAACAGTTCACATACCTTAATTTAAAAGTGTTACTAAAAAAATGCTAAACATCTGAGCCTTCAGTGAGTCATGGTAGTAACTGAGCACAGATCACCGCAACAAATACATAATAATAATGAAAAAGTTTTAACTATTGCAAGAGTTTCAAAAGTGTGACACAGACACATGCAGTGAGCAAATGCTATTGGAAAAATGGTGCTGATAGACTTGCTTATTAATACAAGGTTGACACAAACCTTCAATTTGTTTAAAAAAAAAAAAAAGCAGCCGTAGTATCTGTGAAGTTCATTAAAGTGGAGCACAATATCACAATACAATGAGGAATCCCTGCACTTAAATGTGCCTACTCAAGTTGAAGAACTGAATTTTTAATTTAATTTAGTTGTGATTGAATTTAAGTAGCCACATGTGGCTACCATACAGGGCAGCACCCATCTAGAACAGGGTTTGTAGAGTTCACGTGGGGAAGACTCCGTGGCGAGTGGGGGCTTGGACAGCTTTCCCATTAGCACCTCCAGCTCAATTCCCAGCAGAGACTGCTATTGTACAGTGAATTGACTAGTAAGCAGGAGAAAATGGAGGGGCACAAATTTCCTGTGTTAATCTTAAAAAAAAATCATTGTCCAAATTTATTTTGAAGGCGAGAACGTCAGTATTCTATGTGTAGTAGTGAAGATTCTCCTGGCTCTTGTGAAATCCTGTATTTCTCTGTGGGTAGTCCTGATCAGCTCATGGTGCACAAAGGGAAATGTATTGGTGAGTAAACTAGCTAAACTCGTTTGAATTATTCTAATTACGCAAGTTAGTCATGAAGGAACAGGGGAGAATAGACACTACGTCGTCTAGACCAGCGTGGTTGCAGAAAAACTCTGTAAGCTGACAATCATTCTAACTCCTGTTACTGATGACCAAAAGTAGAAGTCACTCAGCTTTCCATTTCTGTAAGATAGAAATAAAACCCCAGGATGTTGGAAATATTGTTAGCAGAAAGACAAAATTTGTCATCATTAGAATTAGCCAAACTTTTCAAAACCAAGTTGGTTGAAATATTATGAATCTGTAA
Source organism: Cervus canadensis (assembly GCF_019320065.1). NCBI lineage: Eukaryota > Metazoa > Chordata > Mammalia > Artiodactyla > Cervidae > Cervus > Cervus canadensis. The sequence goes on from NC_057391.1 coordinate 36,608,331, forward strand.
TTTTGCATCATGTACATCTGTTACTGAAGAAATATGTCTAGAAAAATGAGTTCTAATGGCTGTGATCTTTGAGGGTTAAGTCTCATTTTCTTAATTTGCTATCCACCTGCTTAGCATTTTCTTGCTTGGCATCCTGTACCAGACCAGGAAATTCACTTTATTTTCTATTTGTTTTATTTATCAGTTTAGCCATCTTATTTAGCAGATGGCTATTTGTAGTGAGTCTTGTTCAAAAATTTATTTGAATTGTTTATATTAAAATCAAGTTTTCCATGTCTACTTCCTTTGCTCTAAATGTACATCATCTTTTATCAGTCATACAGATACAGCCACTAATTGGTGTAGGGACCACTTGCATATGGTGAATTTGACAGTTAAGTTTCATTTTCAATCCCATGAGTATTCTCACCAGAGCTAATAGGCAGCTAAATTGCCTAAATCAAGTTTGCTTTCTTTTAAAGGTATCTTTTTTTCCTTCCTCTTTGAGGAGATGTACACAGAAAGGGAAGTTGCCAGGGAGAGGGCAGCAGGTAGAGAGAAAAGAAACCAAGCATCTGAAGAGTCTGTGATCTGAACACGTAACCTGGGCTGATGGAGGCGGCGTGGACTGTGCAGGATTCTGCACATAGGCAGAGCCTGTCCTCCTCAGACACAGCCACCGTTTGGGAAGGTTTAAGACCTTGCTAGAGATGATTTGCTTTGGTCTTGAGGCTGTCCTTGACTCTAAGGCATTTCTGACACATGAATTGGCAACATAAAACTCACTACTTTTAATGGTCTGGGGAAATCAGGAAGGCAAATCAATCCAACTGTGTATTACCTTACCTTGGCCTCCTAGTCTCCTTGGTACTCATTAGACGGATTCACCTTTGTTAATACCCTCATTAGGAGACACATTTGCAATCTGAACTTTTTTTAATGTAAAACCACCAAGTAAATTATTTATTTTGTTTTCTCACAATGGGTTTAGTTTCTAAAATGGGTCCTAATTTTTTAAGAAATGGTTTTGTGAAAGATCAACTAATTAACATTTGCTTTTCAATTTAAAGCTGTTGGACCTAGAGGGAATCAAGAATTTCCCCAGATATTATTCCCTGTATATTAATATTAAAGCACTGGAAAGACTTCTATATAAATGATCACACAGTGGAGTATCAGTCTGAGCTCTTATGGTAGCATTTTCCTTCAGACTTGTTTCAGTGTGTTCTTTTGTCCTTTTTATTATCCCCACAACACAGAAGTGGCAAAAGGTGGGTGGCAATAATAGAATTACAATACAAAAAAAAATGCAGCCAGCAATTACAAAATACCCACTTAGTCCCAGCTGGGGATATATATATTGCAAGACATTGTGCCATATAATTCACAAATTTAATTAGGCTTTCTGTACATCACATCACATTCCATCCCGTTAATATTTACTATCCTGTATCTCCAACATGTGCTGCATAGATCCTGCATTCCACAGGTTGCTTACTTTGGTTGACAGATTTTCAGACACTAGGGGTTTTTATTTTTATTTTCCCTTAGCTAAGAATGTCCAGAATTATTTATAACTAGTGTAACAGATCATTTCAATTAAAATTAAAAATCTCTTAAATTGTCCCCATATTTATGAAGGATCACTGCCTCTCTCGGTGAGTTAGTTCAGCCACATTTCTCTAGACTGTTTTTGCAAAAACTACTTTGTCTTGTGAATACAGGTTACTTTACTTTTCATTATGAAGATAATGTAGCATCATGGAAAACTATTATTTACATGGTAAGAGAAAAAGAATAGATCAGTAGTTTTCATTTGGGGTGCTTTTGTTCCCTAGGGGACGTTAGTTGATATTTGGATATTTTGATGATTAACACTAGGGTGGAGGTGCTACTGGCATCTCATGGATAGAGGAGAGGGCTGCTGCTAAACGTCTTACAGTACACACAACAGCCCCCTTCAACAAAGGGTTTTCTGGTTCCAAATGTCAGTAGTGTCGAGGGTGAGAAACCCTGTTATATGTGCTACAATTTGGTAAATTAGGGGAAAAAAGGTAGAAGGTTCTAGAAGAAAAAGACAAACTGGTGATATTGTGGGTGATATTTTTCTCCACTTCCAATTTTTTGGTGATTTTTCTATTACAGTCTTTAATAAAAATTTAGATTTTTATAAAAAATTTTGGGGCATTACAAAAATTTAGCTCTCCCAGGCATAGGTGGACACCATATGCCTATCACGAAATAAATGTGTCTCTCTCAAGCACTTCAAATTTAAACTCTCATGAATTGTTCCTTCCCTCAAAGCCAACTTCGTATTTACTGAGCATATTCAGATTTTGTGTTTAGAAGATCATTGATGTATTCAAATTTCTGAGTTACTAAAAGCTGTTTTCACTATGCATGCTAATCTTCATTGATGGAGCATTCCTGGTTCCAAACTCCTTCTGTCAATGTTAGTTGGTATTTAGCTATATGAAGATTACACTACCACACCAGCAGGCACAGTTGTCAGAGGTGGTTATGAAAATAACATTATGAATACCAGCTAGTGGAAGAAAACATTGATCTGATACTAAGATCTCATTGTCAAATATTGTCCCTTTATAAAATTTAATATTTTAAAGTTCAGAGTATATTGTTAAAACACCAAAAATTGGTTACAAAAGAGCATGTATTACATGAAATCACATTTTTCTTAGTACATAGTATCCATTGTTGAACAAATGACTATTCCCTTTTTTTTTTTTATGTCCACAGAAAATATACCAATGATACTTAATTATATTTTCTTTCAATGTGCAGGCAGTGATGAGCAGCTTGGAAAATTAGTTTACAATGCTTTGGAAACAGCTACTGGCAACTTTGTCTTGTTGTATGAGTGGGTCCTTCAATGGCACAAAAAAATGGGTCCATTCCTTACCAGTCAAGAAAAAGAGAAGATTGATAAGTGCAAAAAGCAGGTAGGCATCCAGGATGGCTCACTAAACAAAAGGACTAACCTGGAGTTTAAGGCAGCGACAAGACCCAGTAACTCAGCATTTGACTGGCCAGCGAAGAAGACCCAGAATGCGATGAGATCTGTTCAACCAGAGGGGATGGTGGAGGATCATAGGTGTTCCCAGACCCTGCTGCCTCTTTCAGAACTTTCAGAGCATGGTCCAGACTCCTGCAGCTGCTTCTCAACCTCCTTTCTTAGCTCTTATTATTCCATTAATAGCTCTCTGTCTCCAGCAGGGACTAAAGAGCACTTCACAACTGTGCTATTTGCAATCATTTGCATTTTCTCAGTCTCTTGAAATATTCACAACTGCATTTTAGGGGACTGGAGAATTGTATAATTCATTCATAATACTTAGCTAAAGGAGAACATTTAATATTGCATTGCTACATAATAAATAAAGAGGTTATAAAACAATAGGTGAAGCATCATGTTTGGAAATGTATGTGTATTTATTACAAAAAGAAAAACTGAAAGTAAATACACCAAAATCATAACAGTTGTCTTTGAGTGGTGACCATAAAGATAAATTGTGGGATTTTTCTTTTGTATTAGTACCTATTAAAATTTTGACAGTGAATATTTATAATCAGGAAAACTTATTTTAAAATTAATGTTTCTTTTTTCTGGTGGCCATATTGCAAAAGAAACTGCTTTTGAAACTTGTCCATCTTTAAGAACTATTAAGTTGACCATGTGGTTTAGGGGAGGACTCAGTTCAGGGCATATTCCTTCTCCTTGCTGTCGGAAAGTACATATTCTATTCAGATATTTCACTTTTGTGGTGAAACACTAGTTAATGCTGACCAACCCAGCTATCATCATCTTACTGTTTTTATCCATTCCAGATTCAAGGGGCAGAAACGGAATTCAGCTCCCTGGTGAAACTGAGCCATCCAAACATAGTACGCTACTTTGCGATGAACCTCAAAGAGCAAGACGATTGCATCATGGTGGATATTTTAGTGGAGCACACGAACGGGATCTCCCTCGCAGCCCACCTGGGCCACTCAGGCCCCATCCCGGTACATCAGCTTCGCAAGTATGCAGCTCAGCTCTTGTCAGGCCTCGATTACTTGCATAATAATTCCGTTGTGCACAAGGTTCTGAGCGCATCGAATGTCCTGGTAGATGCGGAGGGCACCGTCAAGATTACGGACTACAGCATTTCTAAGCGCCTGGCAGACATTTGCAAGGAGGACGTGTTTGAGCAGACCCGGGTTCGTTTCAGTGACAGTGCCCTGCCTTATAAAACCGGGAAGAAAGGGGATATTTGGCGACTCGGCCTTCTTCTGCTCTCCCTCAGCCAAGGACAAGAGTGTGAAGAGTATCCTGTGACCATCCCTAGTGACTTACCAGCTGATTTTCAAGATTTTCTAAAGAAGTGAGTGTCATTTAGATTTTTCTCTTAACTGCATTTTACTCCTTTCCTTTTGATTGTGCTTGAATGTGCTTAACATCTAAGTCATGTGTATAATCTGAAAAGTGAAGAACGGGTTTCAACTTACGTCTTTGTTCTCCCAGTCCTTTCCCAGCCACATATGTTCTATTTTCTCACTTAGGTTTATTGTTCTCATAACTCCTATGTTCTTTTAAATTCAGTTGGACTTAAGAATAGACTTTCAAACTACTTTTTGGGGACTGCGTGATATACGCTAAGAAGTCAGTAGGGACTGCTGCTAGGGGGAGAAATGCCCCAGGTATTCCAAATGGTAAAGGCCACCTTTACTGCTGGCTCCTAAGGGGTCAAAGACAACACCTCCCATTTATGAAACAGCTTTAGGAGTACGATTCTGCCCCTAGTTTTTCTTAACCATTCTCCTTCATTAGCAGTGTCCCATTCAGCCAAGTTGTAGAAAGCAAATGACTTCCTTGCCCTAGTCAGAGGAGTCTCAACATCCATAAATTACAGGTACAGATTTAATTACAGAGCCAAGTGTTTTTGTTTTTTTTAATTAAGATATAGCTGATTTACAGTGTGTTAGTTTCAGGTATGGTGAGTGAAAGTCGCTCAGTCATGTCTGACTCTCTGTGACCCCACGGACTACACAGTCCACAGAATTCTCCAGGCCAGAATACTGGAGTGGGTAGCCTTTCCCTTCTCCAAGGGATCTTCCACACCCAGGGATCAAACCCAGGTCTCCCGTATGCAGGTAGATTCTTTTCCAGCTGAGCCACCAGGGAAGCTCAACAATACTGGAGTGGGTAGTCTATCCCTTCTCTAGTGGATCTTCCCGACCCAGGAATCGAATCCAGATCTCCTACATTGAGGTGGATTCTTTACCAGCTGAGCCACAAGGGAAGCCCAGTTTCAGGTCTACAGCAGAGTAATTCAAGATGTTTGCAGATTATACTCCATGGTAGGTTATTACAAGAAAATGGCTATAATTCCCTGTGGTACATAGTACGACCTTGTTGCTTATCTGTTTTGTTTATCTGTTGCAAATCTGTTGCTTATCTGTTTTATATATAGTAGTTTGTATCTTTAAAACCATACCTCTAATTTGTCTGTTCTATCTACTTTGAGATAGTCCTTACTGAGGTTTTCCTTTGGCCAAAAGTCTTTGTCCTGGTCCTTCGATTTAGTGATTCCTTATTTTGCCCTGTCTCTGTCTAAGCTACACCTTGGTTCTCTCAGTTTCTCTGTAAAATAAGATCCCTTAGTCTGGGTTTTTCTAGACATTCCCCTGGTCCTGCAGAAGTGAACCTGGACTGGTTTCTTCCCTTTCTGACACTATCATATTTTCCACCTTTTTTTCTCCCCCAACCATTCACTTTTACTCACTTCATCATTCCCTATATTTCTTTTACCCTTTACATTTCTTCTCTTCTCATCTATTCCAGCTGCCATTTGGCCTGATCTATAATATTATTATTTCCTGTCACTCAGTTGTTCTTACCCATTACAGAAGTGAAAGTAGCTGCACTTATATTTAGATAGATAGTTTGTGTGTACCATTAAATAGAAGTAGACGTGCCTCACAGACATAGAGATCAGACTGTGATAGCCAGGGTCAGGGATGGAGTGGGAGTTTGGGGTTGGTAGATGCAAACTATTATGTATAGAGTGGATAAAACCAAGGTCCTACTGTATAGCACAGGGAACAATATCTAATCTCTGAGGATAAACCATAGTGGAAAAGAATATTTTTAAAAAAGATGTATATGTATGCAAAACTGAATTACTTTGCTATATAGCAGAGATTGGCACAACATTGTAAATCACCTGTAATTTAATTAAGAAATAAATAAATAGAAGAGACACAATACACAAAGTTGTAGAAAGTGGCTAACGATTCTTGATGCTGTATTCTCTCAATGTATATAAACATCTAAAATTTCTAAAGAAATCTTTTATGATTTCTCTTTAATGCAGTAGAACTTTTAAACTATTTATAAAAGCACCCTGAGATGAAGTTGACTAAAAGGACATCAGAGGGAAAATGGGGATAGAACCACTCATGGAAAGATTCATTTTTTCCTTCAGAATGTCACCTTTAGCTTTCTGCCCTTCCTCCTTGGTCAAGAATAATTGAGTAAAGGTTAGTAATATAAACAAACACTGGGAAGTTTAAGTAGAACATATCTTTCATATTTAATAGTAAAATGAAGGACTTTATTTTAGAAACTAGGAAAGTAGCCAAAACTTTCCTATTTCTCCTCTTAGAGAACAGCTCTATGCTCTGTCAGTTTTGAACTTGAGATCAGCACCATTTCTTATTCTATTAATAATATGGTTGTCCTTTAGATTGAGTCATATATTTCTCTGTCTTCCTAAAGTGGTTTGATAGACTGCTTATTTAAGAAGCAGATGTATAGTATTGTTTTACTACCTTTGCTGTCTAACCCCAGTTAACAACAACAAAAAATCATTCCCAGACAAGTGTAGTAGCATTTCATTTGTAGTTACATTTTTACTTATTGGTGAACATCCTTTGAAGAAAGGTTTTGTTTCACATCAGTCTCTGTGATAGGATAGAGTCCAGAGTCGAAGCCAGACAGCTCAGTTCATATTCTACCTTTATCCCTCACTGGTTGAGTGACTTAAACTCCCTACTCTGAGTCTTTTCCTCCAAAAGACAGGGATAATAGCAAATAACATAACAAGACACCTAAGGATGGAAAGCACCTAAGGATGGGGACTGGTTGCCAAGAGAACCAACCATTTGATTTAGGGTTTGAAAGTTTCAGTCCTACCCCCACCCTCCATGGAGAGGGAAGGGACTAGAGGTTGAATGGATCACCAATGGCCAGTGATTTAATTGTTCACACCTATGTAGTGATGCCTTTGTTAAAAACCAAAAAGACAGGATTCAGAGAGCTTCCAGGTTGGTGAACACATGGAGGTGATGGGTGGGTGGTGGCCCAGAGAGGGCAGGGAAGTTCCAAGCCCCTTCCCATGTACCTTGCTCTCTGCATCTCTTCCAGCTGACTGGTCCTGAGTTATATAGCCTTTTACATTAAGCTGATAAACTAGTAAGTAAAATGTTTCTGAGTTCTGTGAGCTGCTCTAGCAAGTTAATTGAACCCAAGGAGGAGGTCATTGGAATCTCCATTCCATCGGTAGCCCATTGGTCAGAAGCACAGGTGACAACATGGACTTGTTATCGGTGTCTCTAGTCAGGGTAGGGAGGGAAGTCTCATTGGACTGAGCCCCTAACCTCTGGGATCTGATGCTGTCTCCAGGTAGATAGTGTCAGAATTGAGTTGAGCTGTATGACACTCAACTGGTATTGGGAAATTGCTTCTTGGTGTGGGGATACATCCTCGCCTCAGTAAAATTGGGTGCAGAACATTTTATGTAGTCAAATGAAGAAAGCAGTTGATGAAAAATATGTACAGGATGATGTCTTTTTTAACTCTTTGTTCACAAATTAAAACTATATCTTTTGCTTGAGTGGTTGTCCAAGACTTTATCCTTATCAGTAATGTTTTAATATTTGCAAGGAGAAAGTATTCACATGTTAGTGATGTAATTAAAAGTTAATTTTTAATTTAGGGGACAATACAATATCTTTTACAAATGCTTTTATTGCAATCTTTTCTTTCCTCTCAAGGTATGAAATTAGGAGTGCTTTACTTTTCAGTACTGTGCCATGAGAAAATTAAATATTACCTTTTATGGTAGTTGCTGTCACCACTTCATAGGTGTAGATTTAAGTCCATAATTCACAATGATGATTGATTGTTTTAAATACCTTTTTATAATTAGGGCCACGTGCTACCAAGCGGTGCTACTTGGGTCATTGTTATGAAAGCCAAGCAGCTTATTGGATTAGTTAGAACAGTGATTCTCAGACTTTCTCTTGGATTGAATCCAACTGGAGAGCTTGTTAAAGTGCAGATTACAGCCCAACCCCCCATAGTTGCTGATTTACTAGGACTAGGGTAGAAAATGGGTAGTTCTAACAAATTTCCCAGGTGATACTGATGCTGCTGCTCAAGGGCCCCCACTTTGAAAAACACTAGCTTAAAGGTATGGCTTGTTTTCATTATTAAACAAATTGTTTGTTAGAACATTAAACATTAAACAGAAAGGCTCAAGGAATGATAATTAAAAGAAACTGGGTGGTAATATGGGCTTCCCAGGCGGCTCAGTAGGTAAAGAATCTGCCTGCAATGTAGGAGACACAGTGTAGGGAAGATCCCCTGGAGGAGGGCAGCTCACTCCAGCACTCTTGCCTGGAGAATCCCATGGACAGGGGAGCCTGGCGGGCTGTAGTCAGTAGGGTCGAAAAGAGTCAGACACAACTGAAGTGACTGAACACATACGCAGGTGATAAAATGTGGGACTTTTGAGAAGTTGTTCTTAATTGTTACCAGCATACTTCAAACTATGATGAACAGGCTGCATCTAAAGTTTGTCACCTTGGGCCCCAGCCCTGCATCAGCTAGCTGTCTGATTTGCTTTTCCTTTGGAAACTCTTACGACTGGTCCCCAGAAAGGCTTAGGGTAGCATGGCAGGTCATTAAGCTATTAGTGGAAGTGAAAATTCATGACCTACTTGTGCTATCTTATCCTAGGCTTTTAAAAATATTAAAAAATGAGTCAGTCTTCTGGCCTCTGGAAACTATACTTTTTTTATTCTCCCACTTATGCAGCCTGGTGCTTGGCATATAAATCCTACAAGAATGTTTATTAAATTAAATTCACTTAGGGGCACATTTTGGTCCGCAAGTAACTTGATTTCTCTAATGTGTATCTTCGAAAGATAAACCCATAATTAAAAGCCTTGGATTACTTTATTTAGCATTTATTTTGTGCATTGCTGAGATTCTTTTTTCCCTCTCACTGAGGTGTGTCTGCTTAGATGACAAGGAAAGATGGAGTCCTCAGCAGTTGTTAAAACACAGCTTTATAAATCCTCAGCCTAAAATACCTTTACTGGAACAAAGTCCGGAAGGTGAGTCTGTTACCATTCTTTTCTGATAGCCTATTTAACATAAATTATTTTGAAAGTCTACATAAACCTAAGACTGCAAAGGACTGCATGGATCATTTATTTTATCTATCTTATGCTGAGCTATACATAAATCCATTCATTGATTGTGTCTTGTGTACATGGAGGTGTTTGGCCATCCTGGTTTTTCATAGCTCCTCTGATGGAATGTCTGGCGGTGCAGCCTCTTCACGTGGATTCACCCTTATCATGTCACCCTCACTGCCTTGGAACTAGTTTTCCCTGCTGTTACTCAAGTAGCAGATGAAGGAGCCTCAGTAGAGACTGGGATGATCAAGAGACCTGGATCTGGCTCCTGGCTCTGTTGCTCAGTCATTTCTTTACCCTCAGTTACCCTCCCTGTAGACTTGGGCTAATTAAATATTTCTACCTACTTTAAGGCATACCAGGTGAGGAAAGTATTAAAGGGTCAGCCAGGTAAGAGGTACTTTTTAAAGCTCCTCGGCTGGGGCCCCTTTCTCCCATGCCTGTATCGTGGTTGGATGTTGCAGCTCTTCTCTATTTTCAATTACTCAGTTGCCTCTCTTGTTTTATCTCAGATTCTGGAGGACAAGATTACGTGGAGACTGTCATTCCTAGCAACCAGCTACCCAGTGCTGCGTTCTTCAGTGAGACCCAGAGACAGTTTTCCCGCTATTTCATTGAGTTTGAAGAATTACAGCTTCTCGGCAAAGGAGCTTTTGGAGCCGTCATCAAGGTGTGATATAGAGTTGTCCCTAGCCCCTTTTAGAGCTCCTTCCCTGTTCCATCTCTGTAAAGGTAGGGATTTATATTTTGAGGGTAGGGAGGAAAGTGAATACAACTATTTGAGACAATGATCATCTTCCCCTTAATGTAGTTAAAGGCTTTATTTAAAGTTACACTAGACACATAAAGAATGCATCGTTCCTCTTCCCTTGCTTGATGCAGTGCATTAACATGATAACCACATGATTATAACAGTCCCTCAAGTGGAGTCAAGACCTCTGCATGAAGAATGTTTTTGTGTGCTTTGCTTCAGAAAGAAGATTGTTCTCTTTTTCTCCCATTTGCTTTTAGAGTCGCTGTAGCTAAGAGAGTTACAAGGTTAGAACTGAGATGGAATTCAAACTGGGAAATGGCCCAGATGGTCTTAATGGCTTTTATTTTCCAGCTCTTACCGAGATGGAAAACTAGTGATACGTTATTAAGGTATGCTGCTGTTAGGTCTTGCCTTCCTCATTCCAGGCTATTTGGGCAACTTTTATTATCATCTTCCCCTTGAGAGAGAGAGTTCAGTTCTTTTTTGTGTAATTTAACTATTTTGTTAGAATTTAACAGGCCCAGATTACCGTTATCAAATCCATATGAGAAATATGTCATCTTACCCATAAGAAGGTAGCCCACCATCAATAGAGCAAATGTCTGTTTAGGATTCTGAGAGTATTATTAAAAAGCTTTGCCTGTCTCACTGTGGAAGGCCTTTTACACTGAAAAAAGAAGCAAATGAGTTTTTCTGTAGTAGGGACAGAAAGACAAACTTCAGCAAGTTTTCCAAAAAACAAAGTCATAATATCATGGAAAATTTTCAACTTTTTTGAAAGTGTAGACATTAGATGACTAAATAAATCTGCTTTGGGCAGACATATTCTGATCAGGTAATCACAGTTATCTTTAAAAGGAGTAGATGATTGAAATATATATTACCCCTTTAACTCACATCATAATTTTGATCTACTTCTTTAACTTCTTTATGTTTAGATTCTTCAATGCAAAACACGATCAAACTTCATTTCCTTATAAGTACTTAAAAATGATGATTATTGTTGTTGTTCAGTTGGTAAATTTGTGTCCGACTTTTTGCAACCCCATGGACTGTAGCACGCCAGGCTTTCCTGTCCTTCACTGCCTTCTGGAGTGATTAGTAAACTCATATAACAAAAACATTTTAGTAATTTAAGCCCCCGTGTTTTTCCTGTGGTTTCTCACTTTGAGAACTTCGCAGCCCTCACACCCCATCTCTATTTTCATATTAAGGTAGGGCTTTCTGCTCAGAGGTCTGGCATTTCATTAGCAATTGGAACTGTTACTGTTCATGCACCTTTGCATTTTAATAAATGAATTCCTAAGAGTTCCAGTATACCAGGCCCCACACCACAGCCAGTGACTCACAGTTGTTTCCAGACCAAACTTGGGTCAGCTTACCCACTTTCAGTAGAGCCAATCTACTGACACCAGGATTTAGTGAGGGAAAGTGCAGGCGCCAAGCAAAGAGTAAGGGTAGCTAATGCCCAAGAGACCCAAACTCCCCAATCAATTCCAGGGAAGCAGTTTTCTAATGGCAAGGTGAAAGAACCGCAGGGTGAGTGATCAGTTCATGAACAGTTCTCTGATTGGTTGATGACATGGTAACAGGGTGGTGTCACAGGACTTAACATCTTAAGTCCTTGGACTCCACCTGGTCTGGGGGGCTACATGCTTGTGCTCATCATGCAGTTAGTTTCTTCCATCTGGTGGGGGTTTTAGTATCTGTAAAACAATTCAAGAATGTGCTTCAGACACTGTTATCTGTGTCCTTCAGGAAAGAACTAAAGAGTCTGTGACTGCTCTATGGCTGATTCACTTTTTAAATCATCCCAGTTCTCCTGGCCCAACTACTATTTTTTGGTCACTCTGTGTTCACATTCTTTATTGAGCAGCCTTTTGTGACTCAAGCTTTTCTACAAACAAGAGGCAGGCTGGGGACTTCATGGCTGATTTATCCTGGGAAGGCCCTATGGAGCCCTGCTTGGTTATATATGTGATATGTGTGATATATACGGAGACGTAAGGTTGAAAAACAGTGCCAAAACTTCCCACCATCCTCCACTCTATTAACATGGCAGTAAAAGGGCTGTCATTTTTGGAGTGCACATGCCCTATTTGAGGCTTGTGCTAGGTGGCTCACAAACCTTGTCTTTTAATCTTGTGATATTCTTATAGAATAGGTATTATCCCATTTTCCAGATGAGGGAACTGAGGCTCAGAGAAGTTATTTGCCTGAGGTTGCATGCATCACTAAGAAATATCAACAAGCATTCAGACTGACCTGTTTTACTCAAAAACATCTTTTGTACCACTGTTTTTATACCCCCAAAAAAGATAATCTGAAACTCATTTTTATAGTATTCCTTTCTCATTCCTAAAAGTAGTTTTGGTATAGAAATTGAAGCCCATGAGCCAAGCAAGAGAATGATGCTATCTTTTGTAACCAACTGGTTTCTCCCTCTGCTTTGGGCAAGTTGTTAGTTTTTATCACTTCAGTTGACCTGCATGGTTGGGATTGGAATGTTCAGAAAACAAAGTTTTAAATAAAATTCTTCAGTCAATTCAATTGTGTAGTGAAACTGCCCAGGGTAAGGATGCCTCTATGTAATATACGGAGATTTGCCTTTGAAATGTTTTCTTGTATTTTTCTTTTATTCTTAATTGTATTGTTCTAGTTTCCTTACATAACATCAATTGTAAATATTCAATCTTAGTAATAAAAATCAATGGGCAGTAAATGTGTTATTGCCAGTTACTTTTATTAATATTTACTGAGCACTTTTCTCTGTGAGGCCTTGATACAGGTGCTTCACTCACATCACTTCATTTAATCTTCAGTCACCTTTGAGGTAAGGACAGTGGTATAAGTTCCATTTTATAGTTTAAAAAAATGAGTTTCAAGGCAGTTGTCATTTGCCCGAGTTCTTTATAAGCTGATGTTTAGAATTTGCATGCAGGTCTGTTAAAACTATTGGAGTTCAGTTTGTGTTTAGTGACTTTAAGTGTAAAAAAAATATTGGAAAGAAACTAAAATCACGTTCTAAAACTTTATACTGAGTTTATAAATAATTTTTTAAAAACAAAGTTGGAAAAGCAACAAGGCTTACTTGGAAATTTAGATAGCAGATGTGATATTGGAAAGGCAGGGATATAATTGTGAGTAAATTAAAATGGAGCTTATGAATCCATGCCTCTGCTGCAGGGGGTTTGTGTTCCATCCCCAGTGCCATGAATCCTGCCTGCCATGGTGTGTGCCACCTCCTCTCCAAAAGGCTTATACAGTAAAATGGATATTATGTTTTTCCTCAGAGTCTCCTAGCAAGCTAAATGTATCTAGCTTGGGGTGAGATGTTTTCTAAGTTTTTGGCAGTCACAACTTTGTTCAGCCTAAGAGCTTCAGATGTGTGGTCCTCGACTGTAGCTGTGGATTCTGGCTAAGGGGTTCCCCTGGGAGGGGCGGGCTGGCGCAGTAGGAATGCCAATCCTTGTGCAGTTCCGAGTGGCTGACCCGCTGGACCCCTCTTCCTTCCCTTTCGCGCGGCAGGTGCAGAACAAGCTGGACGGCTGCTGCTACGCGGTGAAGCGCATCCCCATCAACCCGGCCAGCAGGCACTTCCGCAGGATCAAGGGCGAGGTGACGCTGCTGTCGCGCCTCCACCATGAGAACATCGTGCGTTACTACAATGCCTGGATCGAGAGACACGAGCGGCCGGCGGGCCCGGCGACCCCGCCCCCGAACTCGGGGCCCCAGGCCCAGGACGGGCAAGCCTTAACCCAGCCAGCGGGCGACAGCGACCCGGACGGCCCGGGCAGCGTGGAGGCGGCTGCGCCGCCGCCCATCCTCAGCAGCTCGGTGGAGTGGAGCACGTCCGGGGAGCGCTCGGCCAGCACCCGCTTCCCCGCCGCAGGCCCAGACTCCAGCAGCGACGAGGACGATGACGAGGAGCAGGGCGTCTTCTCACAGTCCTTCCTGTAAGAGCCCCGGGCGCATCCTGCCTCCCTGCCAGGCCCGGGCAGGCGAAGGGGACTAGGTTAGAAATCCAGTCCTGTAGACCGAGTGGGAATACCTGTACATGGAACTTATTTTAGAGAGGAACCAAATTCAGTCCAAAGATTTTTTTTTTACCTCCTGCTATCTTCAAGAGATCTCCAAAATCCAAGTCCTGGAGGAAGGAAAAGTAGAAACTTCTTCCAATTCTTCCTGTTAATACATTTAATAGGATTTTTTAAAGAGTATTCTTTTTAGATAAGAGCTTCTAACTCTGGAAATAAAGGAACTAATTTGAAGTCTTGACATGGGGCCTACTGCAGTTCTAAAAAGGGTTACAGAACCAATAATTAATGGTCCTAAAATAAAGTTTAATTCATCTCAGAATCCATCCTAGTTATTTACATTCATGGTTTTATTTCATTGTATCTGATTGGATGCAGTTTATTATGACCCCTAGCTATTGATTTATATATATAACAGGGAATTTGGTTTCTTTAGTCTTTCTCTAATTCTTTTTTTAAGACCTGCTTCAGATTCTGACAGTGATATCATCTTTGACAATGAAGATGAGAACAGTAAAAGCCAGAATCAGGTAAATATATAAATGGAAATGATACCATTTTATTCTTCATGGGATGGGGACATAGCAAATGTTTGAAGTTATACACCTCAAGTAAAATAGTAAAGCCTTAATCTGATATGCAAATATAGAAACTGTCAATTTAAAAAGCATGATTATTTAAAATACACTACCCAGGTGATTACTTATATGTCTTAATTTATCCACAAAATAAAACATGCCTGCTTTTAGAAGAAAGGAATAAATTGACATGCTGGGTTTTTTGTTTTGCTTTGCTTTTAGTGAAAACCATTTCCTAGAGGACTTGGGGAAACATGTGGTTGGGAATGAAGGTTGAATGCAAATTATTTGGGGAGATAAACAGCCTAATTGTGGAGTTAATGTGGGTCTCTCTCACATCAGTTATAATCTTGATGACTTACTCTCATAAACCATCCTCTAGAACAGTGTTTTAACACTGTAGGTCATGATCCTGTAACAGGTTATAAAATCAGTTTCAAGGGTTACAACCAGCTTCATTTTATTTTCAGTGCTATAGAGAGGAGTATAGAATGCAAAATGCCTAACACTACTAAAGGTAAACTGCTCACAGGACTTGTCTCTTATGAGTATGGTATTGTAAAATATAACATGGTCTGAAAGATTTGAAAGCACCGCTTTAAGCCTTGGACCCCACTCAGTTCTGTATCTTCCTTCACCCAGGCCAGCAGAGCCCCTCAGTGCTGATGACCTGGAGTTCAGGGTGAGGCTTTGTGATCTCTAGGGCTGTCGGTAGTTGCTAGAGAAAGCTTCTGTAGCTGGGGACTGGATACATGACTTTATTACCAAAAATAGAGTTACAAGCAGGGTGCATTCACAGTAGATAAAGCTAAGTCTACACATAGACTGTCTTAGATAAGCAGTTAAATTGGTTTGAATGAGGTTTGAATGCATTAGCCAGCATTTTTTGTAAGTACTTCTCTTTTCTATTAAAATCTCCCTTAAACCCCTGAGGAAGTTTAAGGAATAATAGCATAAGTAATCTAAGCTAACTGCTTTGGTTTTAGCATTAGTTATGCATTTAATTATTAAGGGGCACCAAATTTACAATTCTGGCTTTGCTCAAGTAAGTGAGATATCCTATGGGGCACTCTCATTGATGGGTAGAAGCCTCTAAGAGATTAACAATTTTCTACAGATAATCCCTAGAATGAATAAATAATTCAAGAGTAGAATTTGGAGAATTCCCTGGTGATTCAGTGGTTAGGACTCTGAGCTTTCACTGCTGAGGGCCCAGTGTTCGATCACTGGTCAGGAAACTAAGATCCACCTCTACCCACTCCCCCCACACACACAAAAAAAGTAGAACCTGATTGTTTCCATAATGAGTTATTTTTCCTTTAATAAATAAAACATTGAAAAATGTTTCCACACAAAAAAATGCAAATCAGAAACAGTCAAATACTACCTAATATTTTTTCATACTTGTGGGTAGGAAAGAGTAATGTGTCTTTTAGAAGAAGAAAGAATTTTTTTGAAGGGACATGAGTTAGAAAAATAGCTATAGGGGACAGCCGTGTGGAAAAGTGGTGTGGGGGATTGGTCACTCTAAGTGGCAACTGGGTGATGGTTCTTTAGTGCTGTAGCCAAGGGCAATGTGCCATTTGGTAACATGATCATGTTTAAATTGTTTTAGTTAAAGATGGATTTCTCATCTTCTGTTTCCAAAGGAAGCCCACCATCAAAGGTGACATTCCAGTAAAACTGCAGCCTTAAAATATAAACCTGTATACATTCTAACCCTTCTTACCCGTAGGAAGATATCAGTGGTAAGAAGGAATTGACTTCGAATCTTTCTGTGGATCGTGCACCTTTAATACCTATTTCCTGTTGTCCCTTTCATTGTTCTATACAGTAATAGACCTATAAACTATGCGTTAGATTCTGGTATTGGCAAAGTTGCCTTTTAAGTGCAGTGAGCGTCAAAAAGGACTGGTTGTTCTGCTCACAGACCTACCCTCCAAGGCAGCATGATGGCTGTGTATGCGGTAGGGCGGGCATAAATGACTTGGTGACGGTAATGACCTTGTTTCATTTCAGCCTCATTTTGAGCTCTCTTGTGTTCCTCTTGGGTTAGGATGAAGATTGCAATGGAAAGAACAGTTGTCATGAAAGTGAGCCACCAGCCACCACCGAGGCTGTGCACTACCTGTACATCCAGGTGAGGCCCTAGCACACAGCTCAGTGACTCAGCAACTCCCAGGAGTCGCTGCCGAGTAGGTTTTGAGAGATGAGAGCGAGCAGAAGAGGGCTCAGCAGCACTGCCAGGGATGAATTGGCCAGAGAGGATTGCAGAATGGAGGCCCTTTCCCTCAGCCTTGAACCCGAGCTCCCTGGTACCAGAGCAACAGACAGCATAAGGCAGTGGTTTCCAGTTCTAAGCTCACCTGGATTGTGGAAGTTCACTTCCTGGATCCACCAGTCACAGCTATGTGAGCTCAGGCAAAGTTCTTCAGCATCCTGTGTGCCAGGGTTCTGGGACATTTAATCACCTGTAATTTAATTTAATCACCTGTAAATTAAACAATAGCAGGTACCAAGATCCTCTGGAGAAGGCAATGGCAACCCGCTCCAGTATTCTTGCCTAGAAAATCCAGTGGATGGAGGAGCCTGGTAGGCTACAGTCCATGGGGTCCCAAAGAGTCGGACACGACTGAGCGACTAAACTTTCACTTTCTAAACTTTAATGACTTGTGAGGAATAAACACAGTAATGTGTGTAAAGTAATTAGAACCATACCCGAGGCCACAGGCGCTAGAATGTACATGTACAGAAATTCTGTTTTGTCTAACAAGTTAAATCTGGGCAAGTAAGTTACAAGGCATATAGCATCCTCATGTGCACAGAAGACACACCAGCCTGGCTTTAGGAAAGTGGCTTGTCCTGGAACCCCTGAGGGAGAGGAGAAGCAGCTCCAATGAGGCATTGCTAAAGGGAAGCCTTTGTCCTGCTCCCTCTCCCAAGGGGCACATTCTGGACAGTTGGGAGCCTGTCAGCAGAGGGACAGCCGCAAACCAAAGAGGAAAACGTGCCTCTTGCCCAAGAACACAGGACTATGGGTCATTATTAGTGTTTTCAATCACATCTGCAAGGAGGCAGATCTTTAAATGTGGGATTCAGTACTATGCCAAAGAAGGAACCCTCAGACAAGTGTAATGTTTCAAAAGAGGTTAGTTAGGTGGCTACCTTACAGAAGCTGCAGCTGGTTTTAGGTTTTTCCTGACATAAACCACTCACACTCATGGTAAAGTGTTTGTCCCCCAAACTGCTAACTGTTGAGTAGCTTCTCCATTCCAGGACTCTGAACAGTTACAGTGAGGCGGAAGTACGTAAGGGAGGTGTGTGAAGTGCGGGTACCAGCATGGTGTAGGAGGCAGAGGCCCTCTGGAAGACAAGTCAGAATTTGTAGATGTCATTCTGAGTCTGAGAGGGTATTTCTCTCTTTTAAAATGACATGTTCCTCTCTTTAAAAGCAATAACAAAAAAATCCTCCATGAGAAATCTCAACTTTGATGCTAGTTTGAAACATACAGTCTGGTTTCATAAATCAAATGCTATATGTTGACCTAAGACTTAAATGACATTGCATTGTTTTCTGATAGGTTAATACAGTCAAACAGGATGAGATAGAGCCCTTTCTTGAATATTTTGATATTTACAGCGTTTCACTCTAGACTTGAAGGCCATTGTCATTAATTTAACGTACAGATGAGAGAAGCTAGTGACATCATGTAATTACTAATTAGCCCTTCTTGAAAATGTGGGCTTGGAAATGATCTTATAAAACTAAATCGCTTCTCGGCCTTTTGGCTAAGATCAAGTGTAGTATCTGTTCTTATCAGTTTAATGTCTGATACGTCCTCTATCCGAGGACAATATATTGGATGGATTTTTGGAGCTGGGAGTTGGAATAGGAGCTTGCTCCGTCCACTCCACGCATCGACCTGGTATTGCAGTACTTCCAGGAACGGTGCACCAAAAAACAAAAAAAAGAAAAAGAAAAAAGAAAAAAAAAAAACTAAATAAAATTTTATTTAATTCTAACTGTTTTTGTATTACTTGTGACAAGGCTTTTAAAGTCTTATTTTTTAATGAACAATAATAAGAAAAATAAGAATGATTTTGTTGGAGTGCTAAGATTATGCTTCTTCCCCCCAGTTTTTTTTTTTATACTATTGTTTTCTTTTTTAATTAAAAAAAGATAAGCCTTTCCTGTAAGTACTTAAAATCTGTGGTACATGTTTTAAAATACAGGATTACAGTAATTGCCATTGTTCTCCTTGACTGAAACTCTGTCATCAAATCCTGCCTGGTTTGTTCTTCTCTATAGATGGAGTACTGTGAGAAGAGCACTTTACGAGACACCATTGACCAGGGACTGTATCGAGACACTGTCAGGCTCTGGAGGCTTTTCCGAGAGATTCTGGATGGATTGGCTTATATCCATGAGAAAGTAAGCTTGGCAACATTTCACATCTGAGATATTTCACATAAAATTTATAACAAAAGTAAATGTGAGACTTGAGAAAAACTGAAATAGAGGGGGAAATTATGGGTATTATGAAATAATCTATTTTTACAGGAAATAGAACATATCAAAAGATAAGAAAATAGCATAAAACCTCACAGTTCAAAGAAAACGTTGAAGGATAGGACAGGGGTCAGCAAACTATGGCATCCACAGGATCCCTACCCACTTCTGTTCAGCCTGTGAGCTAAGGCTGGCTTTTACATTTTTAAGTGGTTGTAAAAAAAATTGAAAGAAGGGTAATATTTCATGACACCTGAAAATTCTGTGAAATTCAAGTGCATGTCCATCAGTCATGTTGTCCTGACAGTTGGTGTGTGGCCCGTGGCTATGCTTGTGCTGCTGCTGTATAGTTAAGTAGTTGTGACAGAGCCTGTGTGGCCCATAAAACCTCAAAGATTTACTATCTGACCCTTTACAGAAAAGGTCTGCCAGCCTGTGGGTTAGGTGGAATAATTGAAGAAGTATGGAAGGTGAGGGTGATTCCCTGAGTGGTTTAGATAAAGTGAGAGTATAATTGATTCACGCCAAGGTATGTGATTCTGACTCAGTGCTGCCCTTCCTAGGAACATGGAAAACCAGAAAGTCATCTAGCAAGAGCAGAGATGAGACTGAGTAACATAGCTTGCCATGTGTATCAAATGTCACTTTAAAACTAGAAATTGTCATCATGGTGTAAATGCTGATGGACCTAGCTTCGGGATAAGACGCAGCAACATGAGCTTGTCTAATGCATTAGCATAAATATGGTTTTTTTTCCCTGTGCCTCAAGTTTCTTTAACCTTAAAATGTTTATACTGTACTATATTTATACTAAAAGACCAGGACTATAATTCACAGATGTCTAGTTTAGAAAGTTGTGACCAACCTAGATAGCATATTAAAAATCAGAGACATTGCTTTGCCAGCAAAGGTCCGTCTGGTCAAGGCTATAGTTTTTCCAGTGGTCATGTATGGATGTGAGAGTTGGACTGTGAAGAAAGCTGAGTGCCGAAAAATTGATGCTTTTGAACTGTGATGTTGGAGGAGACTCTTGAGAGTCCCTTGGATTGCAAGGAGATCCAACCAGTCCATCCTAAAGGAGATCAGTCCTGGGTGTTCATTGGAAGGACTGATGCTGAAGCTGAAACTCCAATACTTTGGCCACCTCATGCAAAGACTTGACTCATTAGAAAAGACCCTTATGCTGGGAGGGATTGGGGGCAGGAGGAGAAGGGGACGACAGAGGATGAGATGGCTGGATGGCATCATCAACTCAATGGACATGAGTTTGCGTAGATTCCGGGAGTTGGTGATGGACAGGGATGCCTGGCATTCTGCGATTCATGGGGTCGCAAAGAGTCGGACACGACTGAGTGACTGAACTGAACTGAACTGAACTGAGTTTATATATAGAGGAAGAAATGAAAATGGTGTTTGTCTCCCTGACCAGAACAGGGAGATATGATGCAGTAGAGAGAAAGATCATTGAAAGTCTGATAGAAGGATGCCAAAGGGAACCGTTTGGATCAGACCTGATCAGGACCACCAGCAGGTCGACTGGGAGAGGGTGGCAAAGGCGGTCAGGAGACATTACAGAGGCCAGACAGCCTAGACTAGCATGGTCTGCAGGATATGGCCTCATCCAATGTTTATCACTAGGTTGTCCTTTTAAACGAGGAAACAGGAATAATATAAGCTGTTCTTAGGAAAAAATATTGTTGGTTTCTTTGCTCTCTTCCATCAGGGAATGATTCACCGAGATTTGAAGCCTGTCAACATTTTTTTGGATTCTGATGACCACGTCAAAATAGGTGATTTTGGTTTGGCGACCGACCATCTAGCCTTTGCTGTGAGTATTTTTTTTATTCAAGTGTGCCTAAAAACGGACACATGTACCTTGATTATCCTGTCTTCTAACATTCTCATGAGTTCCCTGAACTCTGCTGTGTGATCCCCAGGAAGCTGACAAGTCTGAAGGGGTGGCTGCAAATTATCTTGCAGACTTTGAGATTGTGAATATGTTTTAGTGAGTGCATTCCACTTGAGAGACATACAATTATTAGTTTGTGGGTGATGTTTAGGGCAAAGGCATATAATACTTTATGAAATGATTTGGTATTTTTGTCTACCATGCCAGACACTGGGCAAGATGTTTTACACTCTAGGGACTTTTAACTTAAGGAAATAAGATTCAAAAACCATGAAACATCAGGAGAATGAGTTCTAGACAGCATAAGTCAGAAAGTATTAATGTTATTCACAACATTGTAGTTTAATAAACAAAGCTAAAATAATGTGAGAGAAATAGTCATATAAGATTAAAAGAGTGAAGATTTACATATGGTTATGAGGATAAAGAAAGACTGTATAGAGAAAACAGCATTTCAGATGGGCCTGAAAGTACAGGTGGGAGTCCAGTAGGCTGGGACCGAGGGCAGGGCCTGGTGACACCGGAGTCAGGGGTTCCAACAGAAATAATAAGCAAAGGCCCTGGGGTAAGCAGACGTGACTGTTGAAGGCCAGCCTGTTGTCTGGTTGGTTGAAACTATGAGTGTGTAGGGGAACCATGAAAGAAGATGGCTTAAGGTTAGGGATTCTTGGAGGTGATTAAATACTAGGGGGAGAATTTTACTTAACATCATGAGCCAGAGCTTAAGGCACCAAAGTCTGTGGTAAACACAGTTAATTCTAAGGGTGGTCAGAGGAAGAAATTAATGGTGAGAAGCACCAAAGGAGCTAAATTAGAAGGTGACATTAGAAGGAACGGAGAGGGAGGGAGTGAAAGGGGGACAGTAAGGACGTGATCCTGACCAGAATGGCGGGGAATTCAGAGTGCTAAGACCAAACGAACAAATTTAATTTGATGTCTTGGCTTTAGTCTATAGCCAGTGTCTGTCAGCTTTAGTCTTTAGTCTATAGACAGTCTATGTCTGTTGGCTTTAGTCTATAAACAGACATTCAGTCTATGTCTGTCGGCCTTTAGTATATAGGGGCCTCCCCCTATAAGGGGGACTTCCCAGGTGGCACAGTGGTAAAGAATCTGCCTGCCAGTGCAGAAAATGCGGGAGATGCAAGTTCAATCCCTGGGTCGGAAAGATCCCCTGGAGAAGGAGATGGCAACTCACTCCAGTATCTTGCCTGGGAAATTCCATGGGCAAAGGAGCCTGCCAGGCTACAGTTCATGGGGTTGCAAAGAGTCAAACACAACTGAGCGACTGATCACATGCGCATGAAGTAGATAAGAGCTCAAGTTCTGGATGCCCACTGCCCTGGGTCAGAAACCTTGGGTAAGTTATTTAACTTCGTAGTCTCTTTTCTAAAACATATGACTAATATAAGTACCGAATTCAGAGTTGTCACCACAATAAAATAAGAATTTAGGTGAGCCCTGGAACAGTGCCCAGCTCTGAGAATGTTACAGCTGTTGTTATCTGTGGCAGTGCTTATAACAGGAATCCATGGAGTGATGTCAGAAAAATAGTGATTCGGGTTAATGCAAGATAGCACTGTCACAGATGTGTGGAGGAGGCAAGGCTCCCCAAGAGGTATTAGCAGCTCTGTAGGGATATATTTGGTGACCAGCCTCTGGGAGAGAAGAGTGAAAATTGACCCAGATAAAGTAATAGCAGTGGGAAAGTTAAAAAGTGAGTTTGTTGTTATTAGTCTTCTTTTACTCTTTCCAGTAAATAGATTCTGATTTGAAATATGAAAATAAATTAGTTTTGGTAAACTTTAAGGGGTTGCTGCCATGAAGGAGGTCTGTGGTGAATTGTCCCTCTCCTTGACTTCATTGGGTTTCCAGTGAACCCTACGTTAGTAGGCTAACTGAACTAAAAAAATTTATAGCTCAGAAAAGCATTATTGTAGTTGTCCTGGATTCTTTGTAGTATTTTTTATTCAGTCTTCATTTGGAAGTGATAATCCATTCCTGTGGAATAATATTTTAATTTGATATTTGGCTTACTTACATTTTTAGGCTGACGGCAAACAAGATGATACATCAGGAGATCACTTGATTAAATCAGACCCTTCAGGTAAATCCAGAAGACTGTGTATTTAATTCGTGTGTTAATAAGCAGTCCACAAAATTTCCTTTTTTCTCTTTTATCTTTTTTTTTAAACATACAAAAAGCTGTACGTATGTAATGTATGCAACTTGAGGCCTTTCGAGGTACATACACACTTAAGAAAACATCACCATAATCATATCCATCACCTCCAAGTTTCTCCCTGCCCTCTTACTTAAGAACAGGACAATTTTAAATATGCAATACGGTATAAAATTTCTCAATTTGAAACCTGTTTTTCATTTGTAAAGATTTTATTCTAAAGCAAATTATAATTATTCATTAAGTTAACAAAATTATGAATATTCTTTTAATTTTTTTCCCCTTTTCATTATATTGATTGTTCTTGAGGACTCTTAATAAATTAGATCTTCAATTAGAATAATTTGGTTCTGTGGGCAGGCAGTTATGCTGTGACCCCAGGTGGTAATGGGAGATCGCTTCATGACCTGGCCTGTCTGAGCTCTCCCTGCCTGAGATCTGCTCTTGCCACAGCAGAGCCAAGGTATGTGGCCAGCCAGCCATGATTTAGGGTTGACAGCTTGGTGAAATGTATGCCGCTTCTTCCTGTGAATAGTGTCAACAGACTGTGTCTCACTCTTAAGAAACTTTTTTTTTTTTAATAAAAATTTGCCTTATCTCTAAGTCCTGTTATTAGACACCTTTTCCCTGCCTTCTTCCATGCAGGTCATTTGACTGGGATGGTTGGCACTGCTTTATATGTAAGCCCTGAGGTCCAAGGAAGCACCAAATCTGCATACAACCAGGTAAAAAAGAAGCTGTGGGAGGGGAAGGAAAGATCTCGAGAGATGAAGATCACAGCACTTGGGATTCAGTTACCAGCTGAGATAGCGGGAAACATTCGTTTATGCAGTCTGTCAGTTCAGTTCAGTCACTCAGTCGTGTCCGACTCTTTGCGACCCCATGGACTGCAGCACGCCAGCCTTCCCTGTCCATCACCAACTCCCAGAGCTTGCTCAAACTCATGTCCATTGAGTCCGTGATGCCATCCAACCATCTCATCCTCTGTTGTCCCCTTCTTTTCCTGCCTTCAATCTTTCCCAGCATCAGGGTCTTTTCCAGTGAGTCAGATCTTCGTATCAGGTGGCCAAAGTATTGGAGTTTCAGCTTCAGCATCAGTCCTTCCAGTGAATATCCGGGACTGATTTCCTTTAGGATGGACTGATTTCATCTCCTTGAAGTCCAAGTCTGTATCATGTGTGTATTGAGTGACTGTTCCAGGTAGGACGCATGATGCCCAAAGACAGTGACTGAAGCTGGCACTCTTGCTGCCGAGGAGCTTACAGTCCTTCTGTCCATCTAAAGAAGATTTGAACTAATGGCCCTGGGACCACAGGGAACAAGGCAATCAATTAATAAGACATCTTATTCTAGCCTTCAGGGGGCTTGTCCACTGATGGATGAACCAAACAAGTAAAAATTCTTAAATCACAAACTGTGTAAGAACTAAGAAGAAAAGAAGTGGGATCCAGTGACCAGAGGACAATAAGGAGCATCATCTTTAGGTTGACTGACTATAGAAAGCCTCCCCGAGAGGACGGCTGTCCTGATAAAAGAGGAAAAGAGGGAGAAGTCACAAGAGTTGGGGCCTGGAGCTTGGCTGGGAGGGGAGAGGGGTAAGCAGAGGAAATAGCACCTCAGAGAGAAGTGTGTTAGCATGGGTTTAAGCTGGCGTGGCGTGGTGCACTTAGGACAGTCACAAAGGTCAGACTGGCTACAGTGAGGTAAGCCATGGGGGCACGAGGCGCGGAGCAAAACTGGGAGGAATGCCAGGGTCAGTGATGCAGGGCCAGCGTGGCCGTGATGAGGAGTGAGCACCGGCAGCCCCTGAAGGATCTCGAGAGAGAGTTCATTCCACCTGCTGCCGGACGCCTTGGAGAAATCCAAATGGCACAGCTGAGCTGGGACTGGAATGGTGGCAATAGAGACCGGGTTTGTTTAGTCACTCAGTCGTGTCTGACTTTTTGGGACCCCATGGACTGTAGCACGCCAGGCTTCGCTGTCCTTCACTATCTCTGGAGCTTGCTCAAACTCATGTCAATTGAGTCAATGATGCCATCCAACCCTCTCATCCTCTGTCACCCACTTTTCCTCCTGCCCTCAGTCTTTCTCAGCATCAGTATCTTTTCCAGTGAATAAGCTCTTTGCATCAGGTGGCCAAAGTATTAGAACTTCAGCTTCAGCATCAGTCATTCCAATGCATATTCAGGGTTGATTCCCCTTAGGATTGACTGGTTTGATGTTCTTGCTGTCCAAGGGACTCTCAAGAGTCTATTCGAGCACCACAGTTGGAAAGCATCAATTCTTTGGCACTCAGCCTTCTTTCCGGTCCAACTCTCACATCTGTACCTGACTATAGGAAAAACCATAACTTTGACTATCTGGACCTTTGTCGCCAAGTGATATCTCTGAAGTGTGCAGATATGAGATACACGTTGGAGGAGAAGTGACAAGTTTTCCTAATGGAGTGGTTGTTGGGTAAGGAAAAGGAAGGGAAACGGGATAGTACTCAGCTTTCTGCCTGGAGTGGCTAGGGGAAGGGTGGTTGACTGAGCCAAGGAACCCTGAAGAAAGACCTGGGAGGTGGAGGAGAGGATGGCAAAGAAAACCCTGTCTGGGACATGTTAAGAAGGATATGCCACCTCCAGCTAATTAAAAAAAAAAAAAAGAAGGATATGCCAGATGAGAAATCTGACTGGAGAGGTCCAGTCTGCTGCTAAAGACTCAAGTTCAGAAGAAAGGTCAAAGTCAGAGGTATAAATTTGAGAGTCACCAGCACACAGATGGTGATTTAAAAGCTTGAGCCCAGATGAGATAGATCACTTAGAGCAAGACCCATAGGGGTAGATTTTTAAAATACATGAGGCAGGCAGTCTGCATCAAAGCATATTTTCAAGCTTGTGGTGGCAACTCTAGTGTGGGTTTTGATTCTGACAGGGGAGCACCAAGCAGTGACAGAATTGAAGGAGACCCCCAAACACCAGGCGAGGACGCGGTGTAGAGATGGGCATGCCCACCCTGAGGGAGGGGAGGCACCTTTACTGTCACCGTTCCAGTTTAGCTTGCCAGAGGGCAATGGAGTTTCCACCTTTTGAAATGTATCCTAAGGAAACAACCTGGGACATCCAAAAAGGTTGGTGTGAAAGGGGTCTGTCATAGCATTGTTTATAACAGTGCGGAATAATAAGTGTTTAAAAGTAGGGAACTGGTTAAATTATGGGGCTTCCATGTAATTGAATATGTCATTAAAATCACGTTTTAGAAAAATGACATTATAGTATTAAAATATTCTTTTGTGTTAGGAGAGTAAAAGTTACAGATGACACTGTGGTTCTAGTTTTAGTGTGTGTGTGTGTGTAGGTATTTTTTTAAAAGGCACAAAATGGGCATATCTTAGCCATCAGTAGTAAATATCTTTAGGCAGTGGGGTTATGGATGGTTGCTATTTTATTCTTGGTGCTTTTCTCTATATTCCACATTTTTATACAGCTAAGGGGTAGGAAATGACATGATGAATGTTTGTTTTTAAGACTTTGGCGGTCACTAGTTAGAGAGGCTCTCCTACTAATGCTTGAGTCCAAATACATTCAAGTTTTCCTTGCAAACGGCTTCTGTGCCTGTGTGCAGTGTACTATGAGCAGTCTTACCCTTGGCCTGGTTGTGCTCGGCTGCCACAGGCACAGGACCTTCTGAACATCCTCTTCCCCTTGGCAGCTCGCTACCTGAGACTCTGCACTGACTTGCCTTTTACCCTCTTTACTTGTATTTCCATATTTTGTGAGGATTTGTCACACAATCTTTCTGTTGTGCTATGCTTCTGTGCTCATCAGTATGGCTTTGCAATCAGTAGCTGATATTTGCTATCAGATGCAGATTGTGCTGTGTTTCCCTTTTGAGATGATCAGTAAAAATGCAATTTTGTTGTTGTGTTGTTTAGTTGCTCAGTTGTAACTCTTTGTGTCCCCATAGATTGTAGCCCACCAGGCTTCTCTGTCCATGGGATTTTACAGGCAAGAATACTGGAGTGGGTTGCCATTTCCTACTCCAGGGAATCTTCCCGACCCAGGGATCGCATCTGTGTCTCCATATCTGCAGCATTGCAGGTGGATTCTTTATCACTGAACCACTCTGGAAGCCCTGTAAAGATACAAAGCTAACTCTTTTAAAGATCTCAGTTGTCCTTGCTCTGTAATAATTATTCTCAAGTGTATGGCCAAGGGTTATCTATGTCTGTGGGTAGGGCTGAACCAGTTACAATCAATTTTTAAGAAAAATGTTGAAGTCATGCCAAATATTTTATCATCTAAATATAAAAACCTCATCTTTCTTTTATACTTACAGGGTTTTTTTTAGGACAGTGAATCTTTTCTCATGTGGCTTATTTTTCACTTAGGTGAACATTATCCCATCTAACAGTGCTCATCCTCTAATTTCCTTTTGGATTATGCTTTCATATCCAGGCTCTAAATGTAATTCTTTTTCCTCCTCAGAAAGTGGATCTCTTCAGCCTGGGGATTATCTTCTTTGAGATGTCCTATCACCCCATGGTCACAGCCTCAGAAAGAATCTTTGTTCTCAACCAACTCAGAGATGTATGTATCAGATGTTTTAGTGCCTCCATTTCCAATAACCTGAATCTTAGTATGGACATTAGAATTCAGTGCCAGGTATTTATCTGTTATTTATAATGTAGAAAGAGGTGGTCCTGCTGTAATTTTCTATGTTTTCTAGTAAATGGAAATTCATCTCAGCTTATGCACTTACTGTGATAAGAAACTTACCCCAAATTGATTTATGTTTGGAGATACTGCTAGATTATCCTTTTTTAAAATATTTTGAGATTTCCTCTTGATTATAAAACAAAGGAATTTTAAAATTTTGCATAATATCAATACAGTTATAGCAGTGGGAAGGGGTTATAAGGATAGCAAATATTTAGATCTAGAAATTAAAAGGTTCCAGCTGAATGCACCGGATATAGTAATGCCTAAAGAATACCACTATGACCAGAAGGTAAATGGAGTCTGAGGTAAAAATCAGCCACTTGAATTTTTTTCACAATGAAATCTCCTTCAGTCTTCTTGGGTTTGATCCCTGCCTCTTCCCAAACTAAAAAGGACTAGTGTTGGAGTGTGTGAGGTCAAGGGTGCCCATGGGCATCAGCATTAAGATGAGGGGAGAATAAGGTTAGCGTGAGAAAGATTTAGATTCACATATTACTGTGTAAGAGAGATGGAGAATCTTCCTCCTCCTTCCTAGAGCAGAACAAAGTATGCATGTCTGTTGGTGTTAATCACACACAGTGTGACTAAGAATACCCCGTGAGGTATCTCAGGAAGGAGTGTGATAGTTTAACTGCCAGGTTAATGTTATGATTGAGGTCTTATTTACCAGAAAGGTGAGAAATTCGAGGGGGTGGGTAGAGATTTTCATGTTGGTTTTCTCTTACTCTGTGTTGACCATTTTGTGTTTTTACCCTTGTTTGTTTAATAAAGCTACTCTTGTCTTTCTCTGAAGCCATTAGATGTTAAAATACTTGGTTCTCAAACGAGGTGCTTTCTGTCACCTAGGTTGTTATTTGGGTGAAGTTAGTGTTAAAATAATACGTATGTCCTTGAAAGGATGGACATTGGGTTTTAAGATGAGTTTCTTGTCCATCTCCCCTTGTTAGCAAATTTTCATTTCTCTATTTGATTTTCTTACCTCTGGTGAATAAAATGCTTTCACATTTTATTGTGAAAATGTGGCAGTCTGCCAAGTGCTTGCTGACTTGAATATAATATTTTTTTTAGCCCACTTCGCCTAAGTTTCCAGAAGACTTCGATGATGGAGAGCATGCAAAGCAGGTAATTTTCTGATACTTTAATTACTGTGTTCTCACTCTGGAGTTTTAATTACTATTTTTCTTCTTCAATTAGTAATCTTCTGCCACTCATTCTCTTGTGTCGTGGGAACAACGTGGGGGGAAAATATCAAAAGATGGAGTACTTTAAATGTATTTAGACTTGAAATACACTGTAAAAATGCCAAGGGCTGGCATAGAAAATTAACAAACTACAGGGTTCTTTTTTGTGATTCATCAAGCTTTTGAAGTACTGTTTGGACCTTTGGCTTAGCTATTGAAGAAAGAGAACACTCTTACAGCTCGTTGTTTGAGATAGAGCTTGAAACTTTAAGAAAAAGAAAATACATTTTGAAACTGTAATTTTGTCCTCTCTTATGTTGGTTAAAGTAGCTCATATTGTAAAGGGGAAGACTAGATAGTCAGATGGTACAGTAATTTAAACAAAATAATTTTTTCTCCATACTATAAATACGTGTGTGTGTGTGTGTACACGTGCATGCCTGCTAAGTTGGCTTCAGCTGTATCTGACTCTTTGCTATGTTATAGACTGTAGCCCGCCAGGCTTCTCTGTGGGTTTTCCAGGCAAGAACACTGGAGTGGATTGCCATGCCCTCCTCCAAGGAATCTTCCCGACCCAGAGATCAAACCTATATCTCTTAGATGTCTTGCATTGGCATTCGGGTTATTTACCACTAGCACAACCTGGGAAACCCCTGTAGTATATGTATGTCATAGTAAATTATTAGCATCTGGCTAATATGAAGGAGTGAATTTATTACAGTGCTTCTGATGTGCCTTTCTTCTTAGTGCTGGCTGTTTGCCTTAGAGGAACCTTCCATGGTTAATACTCTTGACATGCAGAAATTTATTCCTTAAACTGATTTCTTAACAATTATAATCAAGGCAGAATCCCTTATTTAAATTTTAATGTTGAGAAGAGAAACCTAGCTAGAATATTGCATTAACTTGCTATTTTTTGATTATTAGTTTTGTATCTGGATGGACAAGTCACTTAACTTTTTTAGACTCATTTTCCTCCCCTGTAAAATAGAGATATTAAATATCCTTTATTTTATATCAGCACTAATATCCTATAATTTGGTAGCATTTAACATATGACATTTATTTATGGTTCGAGGGACCCATTCTGCCTCAAATGTTGAATTAGTGAAGAACCATTAGAAAGTGGCTTCCCAGGTGGCTCAGTGGTAAAGAAACTGCCTGCCAATGTAGAAGACACAAGTTTTGATTCCTGCATCAAGAAGATCCCCTAGAGTAGGAAGCAGCCACCCACTCCAGTTTTCTTGCCTGGTAAATCAGGACAGAGGAGCCTAGTAGGCTACAGTCCATGGGGTTGCAAAGAGTTGGATATGACTGAGCGACTGAGCATACATTAAAAAATACATTGAGTCGTGTTTCTCCTTCTTTTACTAGCTATTATCATTGATCTGAACTGAGCTGTTCCCTGTGTTTTTTAGGGTGTCATAAGTAAATACTCAAATCACAGCATTTCCCTGTAATGAGGTCAGTCTTATTCAGCATTCCCACATGGTGGCTCCTGTGTGGTGTTGTAGTTAAACTGCAGACACAGCTCAGCTATACAGACCATTTCTCAAGACAGTGATTATCCTCCTAGCACAAGGGCTTACTGGGCACCCCGGAGCATTTGCACTGGGGCTGGATAAACTTAACCATATATAACCATGTATAAACCATGTATAAACCATGTATAAACTTAACCTTATATAAACTGTATGAACTTAACCACTGCAGCCACTGCCACTGCTGCCTCCCATGTCACATTGTTGCTTTTTATCTGCAAGAAGGCAGCATAGAAAATGCTTATTGACTGAGTATAACAGTTATTGCCACATACAGAAATTAAGTATTACTATTGATTTTGCTGAATAGGATATTATTTTTACCAGTTTAACATATATATTCATAAAGTTATATCATGTCAGTTCCTTTCTTTATTTGAAAAATAATTAATTACCTGTGTTTTTAATTCTAGCCTCAACCAGGATTAAGGATTGTGGGGGAGGTTATTTTAAAGATATGTAATTAAAGGTGCTTAATGAGATTCATCTATATTGAGGTTTTCTGATCTCAACTATTCCTCTAACTCCTTATAAACAAGAGAATTACAGAATCATTCTGGGGCCTTTCAAAGATTTAAGCAGGGAACTATAGTATCTTCAAATAGTTCCCTGCTTAATCAGGTAGTAGCTATGAAGGTTTAATAAATGAGTAACAGAAGAGAATTCAAGGGGATGGTATTGATACAGATAACATAAAAACAAGATGTTTTCTACTGATTTAGGGATTCCAGCAGCTCTTAAGCATTATATTTTCTACTAAAATTAGGCACCTAAAAATAGCTTGTTTTATGTTCTTGTATCTTGTCTGGTTTAAGAACTGTACCAAAAAAGCTGTATTTTAGATACAGTGTTTAGAAAGCCTAACTTTTGCTTCTATGCCGTTGTTGAAGGTTTTTTTGGCCCTTTGTAACAGTGAAGTACAAAATGGGCCTCTACCTTTTATGAAAGATATTATATTAATATTACCTTGTTGCACAATCCTGTGACCATAATGAACTATTGCGGGGAAATGACAAATTCAGAAATTTCAGAAATACCAACTAAAATGCACCATCTACGGGGAAGAAGTGTGTCCTTTGGGACCTGAACCAACCACCAGCTTGCTGGGAGAATTCCTGAGCACCGTCCATCGCATCCCATTCCCAGTATTGTGTTGTAGAAATCTGTCATCTCCTGGCTGTTGAACCACGATCCGGCGAAGCGGCCCACGGCCACGGAACTGCTCAAGAGCGAGCTGCTGCCCCCGCCCCAGATGGAGGAGTCGGAACTACACGAGGTGCTGCACCACACCCTGGCCAACGTGGACGGGAAGGCCTACCGCACCATGATGGGCCAGATCTTCGCCCAGCGCATCTCCCCGGCCATCGACTACACCTACGACAGTGACATACTGAAGGTGGGGTAAGCCGTGGCTTGACAAAAGGATCGAGTCTCATTCCTGAATTTTCCTGGGTTCCTTTAATGCCTCCAACATAAATTCTCTTTTTTTTTTTTGATTGAAGCATAGTTTGATTTACAGTATTGTAATCGTTTCAGGTATACAACAAAGTGATTCAGTTATATATATCTATTCTTTTTCAGATTCTTTTTTATTATAGGTTATTATAGGTTTTATTATAGGTTTTTTCCTAAAGGAAATCAACCCTGAATATTCACTGGAAGGACTGTTGCTGAAGCTGAAGTTCCAGTTCTTTGGCCACCTGATATGCACAGCCAACTTATTGGAAAAGACCCTGATGCTGGGAAAAGATTGAAAGTAAAAGGAGAAGGGGATGGCAGAGGATGAGATAGTTAAATAGCATCACCGACTTAATGGACATGAATTTGAGTAAACTCCAGGAGATGGCACAGGACAAAGGAGCCTGGTGTGCTACAGTCCATGGGGTCACAAAGAGTCAGACAGGACTTAGCCACCGATCAACAATAATTACAAGATATTGACTATAGTTCCCTGTGCTATACCATAGGTCCTGGTCCTACATAAGCTCTTAGTTTGAGATCTGTATATGCAAAATGTGTGCATGTGCATTATTCTAGGAAGAGTCACACTTTTAATCACTTACTTGTAGGAGTTCCTGATCCACCCCCTAACCAAAGAGAGTAAGAAGGGGTGCTTTTAGAGACCAAGCCCTGGCCCAGCTGCCCAGTGCTGAAAAAAATCAGTTCAGATCCAGGTCAAATAGCCAGTAGCTCCCAATACTGGCTGCACATTAAAGTCACCTGTGAGGCCCTTTGACAACGCAGAGGCTCAGGCCCTACATCCAATATAGAGAGTTGGAGTATAAGTGTGAGGCACTTTAAGAATCTCTTCAGGGACTTCCTTGGTGGTCAGTGTTTAAGACTCCATGCTCCCAGTGCAGGGGCTCCAGGTTCAGTCCCTGGTCAGGGAACTAAGATCCCGAGTGCTGCAACTAAGACCCACTGCAGCCAAATAAATAAATAAACAAAAAGAATCTCAGTTTAAAAGCTCTTCAGGTAGTTTCTGAAGCACAAGCAGGTTTGGGAGACTTCAACGTTTTCTTTCTTAAAAGCAAAAACAGTCTGAAGCAGTATAGCAAAATGTTAAAATTTTAGAAAGTTGGGTGAGTTAATAATAGATATTTGTTATATTCTCTATACATTTCCATATGCTTAAAATAGAATTTGAAGAGTAGCAGAGAAAGTCCTGGTAAGGTTTGTGGAAGATCAGTATAGATTTCAGGGGCTAAGTGGTTTTTCTTTACTGGTATATTATATCTACAGGATTGTGGTTGACTTTTTAATTGTTGGTTTTTTGCTTTTCTATTGTCTTTAATAAATTTTCTGTAGTGAAATAGTGCTACTTGTATTACAAGAAAAAATGAAAAAGAAAGTTATTTACAAAATATGTAAATGCCATGTAGCTTTCAAGAGGCCCACTATGAAATATTGTAGTCTGTGGGAGGGGGTTTGATGCTGTTAGATGTTTGACTGCCACAGTATCTCTGAAAGTCCTTTTGGAGAGTTGTGTGTAGGACTAGCTGTCTCTGAAAGGCACACATCACTGTTGCTGAGAGCTTGGACTTTGAACTGAGGAAGCCTTCCCAAAATAGGACATGTTGCAAGACATGTAGTTTTCTCCTTTCCTGAATATGTTCAAAAGAGGTTGAGATCTCTTTTGTGATCTTGGGAATAAGCAATATAATGCATACGACCACCCACAGAAAGATATTTTGGGCAATCCCTTTGATCAGGCTTTAATGACAGTTGAATTGGTCATGTTTTAGGGCAGCTTCTCCATCCGCACAGCCAAGATACAGCAGCACGTGTGTGAAACCATCATCCGCATCTTCAAAAGACACGGTATGTTCTCTTTTAAAAACATGGGCCTTCTCAAAAGACATTTTGTTTCCTCTTCAGAAAGTCATGTTAATGGACTTGGGTGCAGCCATGCTTTACTTTTAAATTCAGTTACACTCACTTGACACCCATGACATTTAAGCTTATTTTCATAATTCAGCTTGTGGAGGGGAGACAGATTTGAGTATTATAACCTTGTTGCTAAAATACAGTTGGTTTGTGGAGTCAGAAATATGACTAGGGAATTTCCTGGCAGTCCAGCGATTAGGACCTAGTACCTTCACTGCCATGGGCCTGGGTTCGATCCCTGGTCAGGGAACTAAGATTCCTCAAGCTGTGTGGTGCAGCCAAAAAAAAGGAAATGTGACTAAATTAACAAACTTAACCTTAGATGAGCTTTCCATTAGTAAACTTAGAGAATTGAAGATAAAGTGATTTCAGCAGTCCCAGTGGCAGATTCTTAACTGTCACATTTGTGTTTGTTTTAATTTGTGTCTGGAAAGCATGAGAAACAGTGACTAGTTATTTTTTCTCATTTGGTGTAGGAGCTGTCCAGTTGTGTACCCCACTGCTGCTTCCCCGAAACAGACAAATATATGAGCACAACGAAGCTGCTTTATTCATGGACCACAGCGGGATGCTGGTGATGCTGCCTTTTGACCTGCGGGTGAGGCTGGGAGGCTTTGCTGACAGTGTGGGTGCCATGCCTGGTCCCAGGGCTGGTATCATATTAAAGGAATACCCCCACCAATCATTCTTCCCCCAGGCTTATTTTCTTAATGTCACCTCTAGGAAACATAATGTTAAGAGAGTTATCAGGGTGAGAGCATCATGGTAAACCTTTGACCGCGTGTGCATCCACCTTAGTGCTTATGTAGAAGCCTGACCCCTGCATTGCAGGTGCCATGTCTGCACATCAGTGTTGAGCTCCGCCAGGTGATCATAGCAGGCCAACTTGGCCAACCCAGACATTTCCCATACGTTAATGTCTAGAACAGTTGAATTCTTGTAACAGCAAGTGTCACTGCTAAGTGTGTGTGCTGAAGTCTGCTCATGCTTGCTTTCTTATCCCCAGGGTTCCCTTTGATGGCAGCAGGCTTACTGGCTGATCACTCACATGGTGCTGGCTGCTAACAAGCCCATCTGTACTGTGCGTGCATGTGACAGACAAGAGGTTAATGTTCCTCTTGTACAGAAAGCACTTACGAGTAGAGAGGAGAGTAAAGGCTGTAACCAGGCAGTTCTCTGGAGAGAAGGTGCATAGGGCTAATAATCTTCTCACGGACACTCAACCTCACTAATAAGGAAACACAAAGCAAAGGTATCCGAACTTCACCTCTCAGACTGCCAAAAAGCTTTAATGCCCACAGATGACTAGGGTTTAGGAAAATAGTACTTTAATATATTGCTGATGACAATGTAAGTTGCTGAACCTTTTGAAAAGTAATCTGAACGTATTTAATAAAGTAAATGCATATACTACACCCTTTGAGCTAGCAATCCCACTTTGAGGGATTTATTTAAAGAAATAACACATTGGTATACAAATATTAAAAAGACATCCATTGCCAATTTATCATGGTGGTCAAAAACTGAAAACTGCATATTCATCAGTAGCAAAATGGTTGAATAAATATTCCATTTATTATGGAATATTAAAGAGGTAAAATATCAAAATGCATATATATTTACATAGATCCATATCTATATTTCATCTGTAGGAATATCCATGGTATGCTATTAGCTGGAAAAAAATGTATGTTTCAAAGGAACTCTAATATGATTCTTTCAGGGGAGGTTGTGATTTCCTCAGTTCTGTCTCACTGCAGCAAAAATTTGAAGTGATGGACAGATCAGTGTTACAGCTCAGTGTTACAACTCAGTTTTATTTGGCAAGGAAAGGAAAATACACCCTCAAGGCATGAGGGCAGGCTGACCCAAAAGACACAAAGAGAAGAGAAGCCAAAGGCTCAATTTTGGCTCCTTTTTTTATATGTTTTTTCTCCTCCCCCTGAGCCTGCCCTATGTAAACTGGGCTAGCCAGGAGGGCTGTTTGTTTCACCTGAGATTCTCACTCCAGTCCTCAGACCTTCCTTTGTTCTATTTTCATGGGCTTTTCCCTTTGTATTTTAGCCACTTCATTCTGGACTCCTTTTTCCTAATCTAACTACCTAACAATTCCTTATGGCAGAAAGTCAAGAAGAACTAAAGAGCCTCTTGATGAAAGTGAAAGAGGAGAGTGAAAAAGTTGGCTTAAAGCTCACCATTCAGAAAACTAAGATCATGGTATCTGAGCCCATCACTTCATGGCAAATAGATGGGGAGACAGTGGCTGACTTTATTTTTCTGAGCTCCAAAATCACTGCAGGTGGTGATTGCAGTCATGAAATTAGAAGACACTTACTCTTTGGAAGGAAAGTTATGACCAACTTAGGCAGCATATTAAAAAGCAGAGACACTACTTTGTCAACAAAGGTCCGTCTAGTCAAGGCTATGGTTTTTCCAGTGGTCATGTATGAATGTGAGAGTTGGACTGTAAAGAAAGCTGAATGCTGAAGAATTTATGCTTTTGAACTGTGGTGTTGGAGAAGACTCTTGAGAGTCCCTTGGACTGCAAGGAGATCCAACCAGTCCCTCCTAAAAGAGATCAGTCCTTGGTGTTCATTGGAAGGACTGATGCTGAAGCTGAAACTCCAATACTTTCGCCTCCTGATGCAAAGAGCTGACTCATTAGAAAAGACCCTGATGCTGGGAGAGATTGAGGGCAGGAGGAGAAGGGTACAACAGAGGATGAGATGGCTGGATGGCATCACCGACTCGATGGGCATGGGTTTGGGTAGACTCCAGGAGTTGGTGATGGACAGGGAGGCCTGGCGTGCTGCGGTTCATGGGGTCGCAAAGAGTTGGACACGACTGAGTGACTGAACTGAACTGAACAATTCCATTTTTATTATACAGAGAAAGAGAAAAGTTTTAAAAAAGAGCTGAGCATGTGCACAAAAATGTGTGTTTGAATGCACCTGGTATGTTTGAGATATATATAGTGTTCCCACATGCGTGTGAATAATGACACATATCAGCTTGTTTGTATCCCCAGACTGAAGTGTCAAAAACTTGAACTTTTGACTGTATTTTTCTGGAGGGAGGTCTGGAATCAGGATATTGTCTTTTTTTCATATCTATGTTTTGCAGCATATTGCAAGAACATGTTTTGCTTTTATGGTTTAAGAGGAAATTCCTTCTATGCCCCTGGATTTAGTTTTTCTTTTGCAGTAAGACAGGTGGTTTGGGATTATTTTGAGAGGTGAGTAGGTAGCATATCAGATTTGGGCTCTGTTAGAGAACGTACAGAAGGGCAAACATTTACATAGCTATACTTAAAACTGGCTCCTTATTGTCTAGACATTAGGACACTAAAATGCAGATTGTTAAACATTAGCTTTCTTTCTGTGAGCAAATATATTAAATCCCCCCAAATAAAAAATAATTGCCCTTTGAGAATTTGACCTATTAGTTAGTGATACCATGTCAGATCTCTTGAGGCAATCTGGTAATGGTTTTATAAGCTGTGGTGATTATTAGTGGGTGGTTATTAAGAATTTCTTCTGTAAGATCTATGGGAAAGTCGGGAAATTCGTAAGAGGTAATACCCATTTTGACTGCAGTATTATGTGACACTTAAAAAAAAATTCACAGGTCATCATATAACTTGCACAGAATAAAATTTGGCAGAGTATATTTCACTAAAAGTGATTTTTTTTTTTCAAACTTAAAAACCTAAGAAATGCCACAGCAAATAAGGTTGGTGTTACATCCAGTAGTGAGATCGGCTGCTAACTGACCAACTCAGAAACATTCCAAGGAGTGTGAGTG
This sequence comes from Cervus canadensis, assembly GCF_019320065.1. Lineage (NCBI taxonomy): Eukaryota > Metazoa > Chordata > Mammalia > Artiodactyla > Cervidae > Cervus > Cervus canadensis. Next base: position 36,646,379 of record NC_057391.1, read on the forward strand.
GTGAGCAGTGCACAGCTTTGTGAACATTCTCAAAACCACTGAATTGTAAACTTTAAAAGGTGAACTCTGTGGTGTGTGACTTACAACTCAAAGGTTAAAAAAACAAAAGGAGTAGTGGTTGGCACGGCTCGATACTGACCTTTGAAACTTTATTTTTCAGGTTCCTTTTGCAAGATATGTGGCGAGAAATAATATATTGAATTTAAAGCGGTAAGGAAAAATGGGGGTTCATTTGGTACACGTGAGAAAGAAACCCAAAAAGAGCATTTCATCTACTGTGATCGTTACACAGTCAGGTATTTGGAGTTTAAAGTACTGAGCTTGGAAAATGGTCACAAAGCCCAGCCCCAGTACCCCTTTCTATGATTAAGACTGGCATCCTCCTGTTTGTAGGAATGTTGCATTTGGATAGCAACCTGAAACTCCCAGTCTTTTCTGTGCCTTCTAAATGTCCCCAAGCCACTTGACTAATTACTTTCACAAATGGTTGCTTGGAAAAACATCTGGCTGTTCTTGATCACAGATGGCCCCTTTTAAAATTTAATTGAAAGGACAAGTGGCCAGTAGTCTCTGTGTGAAAACTGCCTGCACAGGTAACTGAATAAAAACAGCTTGTGGAGAAGTGGAGGAAACCCAGCAGAAGTGCTGAATACCAGGGACTTCCAGGCACTTACCGCTGGGGAAAGGCTTTCATTCAAATACCACAGGGTCAAACACCAAGATCTTCATAAATTGGAGCAATGTCGTTGTCAGCAAGGCACCTGACTTTTCAGCTCCTCTCCTAAACAAAGTCAAAGCTCTTTACATGCCTTTATTCTCAATTCCAAGTAAATAATTCCTAAGCATAAAGTGTGGATATCACTGTGTAGAAAGCAAGCACTTATGATAAAATTATATTTCTGTGTTATTTCATGTCTATTTCAGACTTTAAAAAACAAATAAACCTCATTGCTTAATAGTGGCAACACTGGGAATTGATACCTAGATACAAGGCATGACTATTCTGGGCAAATCTATCTTTACATTCTCTTAATCATACTACTGATTGATTTTTCCATATTATTTCTTTTATTCAACAATCTCTTATACATATGTAATTCCAGCAAGCAATGACCTTAGAAATTCGGGCTTCTCTCCACAGATACTGCATAGAACGTGTGTTTAGACCTCGAAAATTGGACCGATTTCATCCCAAAGAACTTCTGGAGTGTGCATTTGATATTGTCACCTCTACTACCAACAGCTCCCTGCCCACCGCTGAAGTCATCTACACCATCTACGAAATCATCCAGGAGTTTCCAGCACTTCAGGTTCCTTCCCACACCCTAACATCCCAAGGTTATCCCGCTAGACAGAGTCCTTCAGCAGATTCCGTGGGACCACAGAACTGCTCCTCAGATGGTGCTGGCCGTGAATCACGTTGTTACTCAAGTCCCTGGGAAAGTCTGATGTCGCCTTTGAGACGGTCTCATGCTCTTGCCTCTGCCTAGAGAGGAATGAATTTTGTTTTTGTTTCTTTGGTTGGGGGGAAGCTGTAGTTTCTCCATTCATTCTTCCAAAATTTGAGGGATTCAGCTAAGAATCCTAGTATACTTTGAGCATGTTGGGAACCCTTAGCTACCTCCTACACCCAGGTTCTTTTTTAAAAAATATGTACTAATTATTTTATTGCTTTAGATTACATGGAATGCATTTTCTTTTTTTTAATCGAAGTTTAGTTGATTTGCAACAGTTTTTAATTAAAAAAAATTTTAGCCACACTGCATGGCATATGGGATCTTAGTTCCCCAACCAGGGATCAAACCCATGTCTCCACCATTAGAAGCCCAGAGTCTTAACCACTGGACTGCCAGGGAAGTCCCCACCCAGGCTCTTAACGACTGGCCTCAGGTTGTGTGATCTCTGTGGACCCCCCCGCAGCTAGTGGAGGCTCCTGTGCGCACACTGGTTGCTCTCCTCGGCCTTCCCTCCCCATCCCCGCTACACGCCCCTCTTACCTCACCACAGTGACCTCCCATCAGTCACCGTGCGCCCCTGTCCAGACAGACCTCTACCCAGCTGCAGTGGGGGCCCGGGAGCCTGCCTGCAGCCTCCCTGATTGGCCAGCCAGCTTTCCTTCTCAGCTCTCACAGCATGTGAGATGAGAACCCACATGCTAATGGCCAGCTGTTTCCTCCAGGCAGAGCATGCTCTTTCAGGGCACACTGTCTGCAGCCCACTGCGCTTGGCTCAGCGCACAGCTCCACCCTGTGAGTGCTCCTCGATTGTGTGCTTAGACTCCACCAGCTGGGCTTATGGGTCAGGCAGTATCGAACCAGGTCTTCTCCCTCTTCAAAATGTGTGTCACCTTGCTCAGGCTTTTGAACGTAGCTGGAGGTGAAAGTATTTCTGATGTGTATAATAAAGATGAAATTATTAATATATTATACTCTGACCACAACAGTGTAAGAAGAATGTATATGAAAAAGTAAACTAGAAGGCAATGTGCTAAAATTCATTTCTTCCATTGTGTCAGGTTGGTAAACTGGGGATAAGATTCTAGATTTCATCAGGTGCCTGTGTTGCTTTTATAATGAAAATAATAATTTCTCTATCCTAGGAAAGAAATTACAGTATTTACTTGAACCATACCATGTTACTGAAAGCAATACTCTTACACTGTGGGATCCCAGAAGATAAACTCAGCCACGTCTATGTTATTTTGTATGATGCTGTGGTAAGCCTTTAATTTCTTTGAGTTGATATTGAAGGTTAATAATAATAGCTGATGAGAATTTTCTTAGTGATGTAACCATAAAACTGAATTGGGAATTTTATCTCCTTCCCCTCATTGCTCTAAGGTAAAAGAACTAGTTGGCTTTGATTCTGCCAACAGTTTTGGTTTTGTTTTTCTATCCATAGTTGACAAGTATCGGTTGAGCTTTTATTCTGTACTAAGCCTTGTGCTGCTAGTGACCTCCATGGTGTGTTTGCAAGGGTAACTTCTGAAGATTGAATTATCTTATTTAATTTATAAGATAATAAACTTCTTCACTCACTTGCTTCTTAAGGCAAAAAAGTCACTAAGTAGTTGGTCCTGATACTTGCCTGTAATAAGTTTAAAAATAGTCAGCCTTTACTGAGCATGCACTGTGCTCAGAAATATGTGCCGAGCATTGTTCTAAACCCTTTATGGAGAGTAACTTGCCTAAGTTAATCTCACAAGCACTGTTATTGTCCTTTAGAGAGGCCAAGAAAGGGAGTATTAGTTTTGATAGTAAAAGACTTATGTCCTGCCCTTAATTCTTCCAGCCTGTCTGAGCTTATCAGTGAAGTCATTTATAGACTGGGAGAGACTGGTTTAGACTTCTCTTGGGGCCTCATTTATCACCTCATTATGTGAGACTGGGGCAGCATCACCTCCCATTGCCCTTCTGAATTTAGCCACATCGTTGTATTTATTACTCTCTGGTATTTGTGCAAAGCCTGAAGGGGGGACAGTGAAGATCTTAAATATTACGGTGCTGGGGTGGAGGTGAATCTTTCCTTATCTTTTCTAATTTCTTTTCATGTTAAATATTATTTTTATAATAAATAAGAACATCAAGAAGATACAGTCACTAGCTGTGCCAGACAGCCTGTGATTAAGACAGGATAAGCTGGGGAAGTTCGTAATGGTTGACTGTTTTTTGTACACTAAAAAGCTCAACTAGCTTTTATTTCATCTGCCAGGGACACATCAAGGGTCCTAACTTTAGTGTTTGCTTCTTCATGTTTCTTTTCTCCTCCCAAAGTGCTGCTGCTGTTTGGCAGGGACAGATAGAACAGAGTGTCAGTGAGAGGCTGGCAGAAAGCCCAGGGATGGTGCAGAGAACTTCCCATCACTTTTGTTCATATCCTGTCGGCTGCCTGGCAGCATGGGGTGGCACTCGGAGCCTGTCCACAGGTGGCTTTCATTAGGGGATATGGTCAGTTGACTCTAGCATAAGCACCCCTGGGTAAGCCTCTCTGCCTTGGGTCACCTCACCATTCAGCAAGTACAGCTCTCCCCTTGTTAATTCTTTCATGTCAGGAATTGTTGTTCAGTCGCTCAGTCGTGTCCAACTCTTTGCAACCCCATGGACTACACCACACCAGGCTTCCCTGTCCTTCACTATCTCCCAGAGTTTGCTCAAACTCATGTCCATTGAGTCAGTGATGCCATCCAACTATCTCATCCTCTTTGCCCCCTTCTCTTGCCTTCAATCTTTCTCACATTTTAAAACCATGTTAGTTATAGCTTATGTGAATTGTGGAGGGAAAAAAAAGTCTTTTAATCAGTTAATCCATCTTTCATGATGAGAAGCAGTTTGTCCAAAATGAAGGATACGCCCGTCAGAATTAGCCTGGAAACTGTATCTTGTTCACAGCCAAATGTGGTGACTCTCATTGTTACCTTCTTCTTCTCCATTAGACAGAAAAGCTGACGAGGAGAGAAGTGGAAGCTAAATTTTGTAATCTATCCTTGTCGTCAAATAGTGTAAGTATCTTTCAATGGTGTGATTACGGCTCTCTCTGTAATGCTGTAATTCCAGAAAACGCCAAATTCTCACTGCAGTCAGGCAGCGGCGCTTCGCGCCACCTCAGACAGTTTTTCCCTCAAGTGTTAATAGGTGCCATGGCAACGTCTGGAATTAGCGGAAGAGAAATCAGGGCCATGATCAAAGAATGCGTCTCCATGCTATTTTCCTGACACCATATCCTTCTCTTCACACTCCTTGCCAAGGCTGTGCTCGGTGGAGCCTCCTGCCTAGCATACCTCACGCTGCTTGGCCTCTGCTGAAGTAGATTCTGCAGGATCATTTGCGGCCCAGAGCTCCACCTCATGGGCCTCCCCCACCTCCTGGTCTTCCAGCACCTCAGAGCTGCATTATAGCTCTGGCTTTTCTGGGACATTACCTACTCCTAAAATCTCACTGGCAGTGAGGAAATCTCACAGTAAATAGGTTTGTCAGTTCTCTCTTTGAGCATCAGGTTGGGCCCAGATCTTTACCAGTCCACCCACACTTAACTGAGTCCCTGAAAAGCAAAAGACAACAGGGATTTCTTACATTTTCCTGAATATTTATTCAAGAGAAGTTTAAGAGAAGATTTTTTTTTTTTGAACTTTCCCAGAGCCCTTCTAGACCTGGTCTGACACTCAGTTACATAATCCTCTTGTCATTTAGCCACTAAGTCTCCTGCAACCCCATGGACTGTGTCCCACCAGGCTCCTCTGTCCATGGGATTTCCCAGGCAAGAATACTGAAGTGGGTTGCCATTTCCTCTTCCAGGGGATCGTCCCACCCAGGGATAGAACCCGTGTCTCCTGCTTGGCAGGCAGATTCTTTACCACTGAGCCAACCTGGGAACCCTATGGTGATGAGCAAAATTCACCTATGGGATAAAATAAAATATGATCGTACGCTGGCCAGGCGGAGTTACTCAGATTCTAGGACACCTACCGTGTGTCAGGCACGGCGTTCAGGATGTAAAGAGATGTCAGTGGGAGAGTCCACAGCGTGCTTTCAACTTCTTCTTTCATACTGGCCGTTAAAAGCCATGAGGGGATCCGTCCGGTACGTGTCTACCCTCAGCTCACAACTTTCACTGGGCGTCACAGTTTAAAGAACTCACTCAAATATTAATAGTTTGCAGGTTGGGAAAGTAAACCAGATACATAGCGCTAGGAACTCTGGAAATTAAATCAGACTACATTTTAAATGTTAACTATTGTAGGAGATATTAATAAAATAAAGTGACTCAATGGAATAATATTCTAGTACAAAGGACAGTGTTTTTATGAAATACCCTAGATATGTACACAGCACATAGCCATGTGAAGAAGTAGTCCCGTGTATTAAAGACACAAAGAATCTGTCCAAGAAACCGCCCAGTTCAGTGACTCCTTAAACTGGTTCAAGCCCAAAAGGTTCTCTGAACTAATACATTTCAAAATACTTCACGCTTGCAGAAGATAGCCACATTGGTTGCTAAAATGTCAGCTTCTTTGCTTTTTGCTAAATTTCTATCCATTAGTCATTTGATGTGTGTATATGCTCAGTTGCTTCAGAAGTGTCTGACTCCACAACCCCATGGACCCTAGCCCACCAGGCTCCTCTGTCCATGGGATTTTCCAGGCAAGAGTACTGGAGTGGGTTGCCATGCCCTCCTCCAGGGGATATTCCCGACCCAGGGATCGAACCTGCATCTCTTACGTCCCTTCATTGGCAGGCAAATTCTTTACTGCTGGCACCACCTGGGAAGCCCAGTCATTTGATATTAAGCATTAATTCAAAGTTGTGTGTTTGATTAGTTCAAAATGGAAAAATTAGTATCTAATATAGGCATTGGTGGGCTTTCCAGGTGGCTCAGTAGTAAAGAACCCACCTGCCAACACAGGAGACATAAGAGATGTGGGTTCAGTCCCTAGGTCGGGAAGATCCCCTGGAGGAGGGCATGGTCACCCACTCCAGTATTCTTACCTAAAGAATTCTCATGGACAGAGGAGCCTGATGGGCTATAGGGTTTCAAAAAGTCGGACACAACTGACTTAGCACACATAGGCATTTAGTACTCTCATTATTTTAAAAGGGAACCCTAAGAGTATTAGAAGAGGGAGTAGAAATGCTGCAGGAAAATTTCAAATATCTGGCCCAGTGTTCATATTTTACAGATGAGGCACCTAAAGCCCAAAGAGATGCATGACTTACCCCAGGTTACATGGAGTTAGTTGGGGATAGGTTGAGGACCAGAATCTGGGGGTGTAAACTCCGATGCTTCTGGCAGTTTATTAATGGGGTGGTGGTGGTGGTTTAGTCACTAAGTCGTATCCGACTCGTGTGACCCCATGGACTGGGGCCTGCCAGGCTCCTCTGTCCATGGGATTCTCCAGGCAAGAACACTGGAGTGGGTTGCCATTTCCTTCTCCAGTTAATGGGGTAGTATAATGTTTAAAGACTCATTGGAAAAGACCCTGATGCTGGGAGGGATTGGGGGCAGGAGGAGAAGGGGATGACAGAGGATGAGATGGCTGGATGGCATCTCCGACTCAATGGGCATGAGTTTGAGTAAACTCCGGGAGTTGGTGATGGACAGGGAGGCCTGGTGTGCTGCGATTCATGGGGTCGCAAAGAGTCGGACACGACTGAGCGACTGAGCTGAACTGATAATGTTTAAAAGATTTTTTTATTAAGAAAATAAAATCAAAGACATAAAATTTTAAAATGTTATCTTTAAGATACTAAAGAAATTAGTAACACTTTGAGATTTTTTAAAAATACAAGTGATTTATGATTATGAAACTACCTTAAGCTTCATTCATAAGTCTTCATTCAGCTCTTCAATTCCATATGCCTGTTTATAGATGAACCAGGTTGTATCTGCCTATAGTCTCAAAGTAGCTATAGTTCTGTTTCTTAGTTTCCACTCTGGCCCCTGGAGTCTTTTTTCCTGGTTTTATGATCATAGTTATTTCCTCTTCAAGGCGCACTGGGCCAGGGCCTGTACCCGGTTCACAGATAGATCACTGTTAGCTGCTGCCCCCTCCTGGCGGAGACAGCGAGTACAGCTGCTGAGAGCTGGGATCTGGCACAAGGTCTGAGCCAGAAGAGAAGGCAGCGGGGGCTGCCTGTAGGAGGTGGTATCCAAAATGCATCTCAAGGCTACAAGTAGGAATTATTCAAGGGAGGACAGGGAACTCCTGTCCTGTCTAACTCAGTGTAGTGTTAGAACAAGTCAGACTTTGCCTTCCTGTCCCTCATTGACGTGCCTGTGGTCATGGAAATTCACGAGCATAAGGAAGGCAAAGAGGAACAATACTGACCGGAAAATATATATAATGGAGGTGCTGCCAGCGTCAGGGTCTGCTCTGCTGTGTGTGGGACTAAAAATGAACTGTGAGTAGGAACCTGGAGCACTTCTGCAAGGTGCCTTAGAGTTGTTGGAAAACAATAATCCTTAGTGGGGACTAAAATTAGCCTTGACCACAAACTCCACCCTCTTGGAGGTGCAAAAGCTCTGCCACTTCCCCCTGTGTATAGGAAACATGCAGCAAAGTAAGTCTTTGCTGCCATGGATTTTGGAAGCTAACTGTGCCTCCTTGCTTTCCAGCTGTGTCGACTCTACAAATTTATTGAGCAGAAGGGAGAGCTACAAGATCTAACCCCAACCATAAATTCATTAATAAAACAGAAAACAGGTGTTGCCCAGTTGGTGAAGTACGGCTTAAAAGATCTGGAGGAGGTCGTTGGACTGTTGAAGAAACTTGGCATAAAGTTACAGGTTTGGCAATTGTTTGATTCTGGCAGCACCAGTTTGTAGCATTAATAATAGCACAAGGAGGAAATGGGTTTTATTTTTCCAGAAGAATGCTGCTTTCTACATTTTGGAACATTTGATACCTAGTAATAATTTTGGCTTGTATCAGAATTTCTTTGCGAGCATCATAATTCCTATTGTGTGATAATTCTTACTATGTCGACCTCAAGAGAGGTGGTTATTCTTGAAGAGAACAGAGCTCCTCTTTCTTGGTGGGCTGTAGTCCAACAGACCATGTACCAAATCTTATTGAATATTTTGTTTATACTAAATAGATTGTTCTCATGCTCATGATGGAAAATGGGGTCTTTAGCATTGCACACTCTACATTTCAAGCCCTTGACACACCCGTGTGGCATTTCCCTTGACAGGTCCTGATCAATTTGGGCTTGGTTTACAAGGTGCAGCAGCACAGCGGAATCATCTTCCAGTTTGTGGCGTTCATCAGACGGAGGCAAAGGGCTATATCTGAAATCCTTGCAGCTGGTGGTAGATATGACCTGCTGGTGAGGGCATTTCTTCCTCAGCTTGTTACTTTAATATTTACTTATTTGGCTGCACCAGGTCTTAGCTGCCACACGCAGGAGCTTTGATCTTCGTTGTGGCATGCAAACTCTTAGCTGTGGCATATGGACTCTAGTTCCCAAACCAGGGATCGAACTCAGACCCTGTACCTTGGGAGCTTTGCATCTCAGCCACTGGACCACCAGGGAAGAAATCGTTTGAAACTACAGAAAAATTGAATCACTGGTATTATTGAGCACCTATATATATTTCAACTAGGAATAGATATGTCTTATGAAATGCATTTGTACTATTTTTAACTTTTGTGTAAATAGCTAATAGGTTGACAGGCTATTGCCCAGATAGTACAGAGAGGTCTTGTGTACTTTTTACCCAGTTTCTTTCAGTGGTTGAAGCTGGTATTAACTGTAATAGAACACCAAACCCAGGACACGGACCTCCACATACTTTGTGTGTCTGACTCTGGGCCGTTTTTATCATGTGTAGGCTCCTGTAATTGCCACCCCGGTTGAGATGCAGTGGGATGTATTAATAGAGCCTTAACTCCTCATGTCCTCTGCCCCATCCCCTGTGTGTGATTGTCGTAAACATTTCCTCAGTGCACACTGAGGCCACGTCAGACAGAGTTGTGCTCTTTGAGTCCAGTGTTGAACTCTGAAAAACTCAAGAAAAGAAGGAAGTTTACTGTATTTACCGAAAACTTCTGGATTCTGATGAGAAATCTGGGTTATTTGAATTATTTTTCCCCTATAGGAAAGATGACTGTCGATGCTTTTAAGATTTTTTGTTTGTTTATTTTTAGTTTGAAGTTCAGTTATGTATCTTGGCAGGACTTTCTTTGCATTTGTCCCGTTATTTGATTTTTCCCAGCTTCTTGAATCTGTAGGTTTGTCTTTTGCTAATGAGCCTCCTACCAGGCACCAGCAGGCCTCGGAGCGGGTTCAGTGGGGAGCCAGGGCTTCCATATGTGCCTCAGGGTAGTGCGCCCCACACCCTCAGAGTCAGTGGAGGCCAGGATCCCTGACTTCCACCCTCACCCAAGCAGGAACAAGGCCCTCCTCCCCTCTGGGGTGTTCCGGAGGAGGCTGAAGGGGAAGCCTTGACCACTATCCAGCATAGTATGAGGCATTATTTTTTCCACAATTTTTTCAGCTTTACTTTCTTTTTTCTCTCTTTCTAGAACTCTGATAACACAATGTTACATCTTTTGTTATGCTTCTGTGGTCCTGGGACATCTTTCTTTACAGTCTCGTTTCTCTGTGGTTTACGGTGATTTCATCTTCAGTTTCTCTGATTGTTTATCCTGTCATCTCCATTCGTGCTGTTGGGCCCGTCCAGTGAGTTTTTTGTCTCCCACTTCTTTGCTGAGACTTTACCTTTTTTTATTTGTTTGAAGCCCATTTATGATTCCTGTTGTAGCATTTTTGTTGGTGTCTGTCGATTTGCCTTTTCTCATTCACTTTGAGATCCTGGCTCTTGTTATGATGCCTGATTTTCAGTTGTATCCTGGACATTTTGCGTCTTACGTGACTAGACTCTAGAACTTACCTAGACCTTCCGGTTTAGGCCTCCTCTGATACTGCATAGTGGAGGTGGGGTGGAGCAGGCAGGGGGTACCACTTTCCTGCTGTCAGTTGGGGGTGAAGATCAGGTTCCTTACTCGGCCTCCTTCTACATCCCCAGGGTGGGAGGGGTGCCTTGTTACTGCTTCCCACAGGCCTCCACTGGTAGTATAGTGGAGGGGTGGGGGGCTGGGGAGTTGGCAGGTGGCCTTGTTACTGCCAGAAAGTAGTGAAAGTTCCAGCTTCCATTCAGCGTCCTCTGGCACCCCCCAGGAGGGGAGGGGCACCTTGTTACCACTTGGGTGGGGTGGAAGTTGGGGCTCCTGGTCTCCACGGACACCACTGGGGGAAGCATTACTCCCAGACAGATAGAAAGTCCCGGCTCCCCCCAGTGTTCTCAAATACCACCCTCCTGGGGCTTGGTGGGGCCTCTCTGGGTGAGGGGGAATGTCTTGACCCCACTCAGCCATCATGAGTGGGAGTGTCTATGCTGCTTCTGAGACGTTTGGTCGACCAGGGCTAGTATTGTCTACAGATTTTCTGTCTTGCTGGGTTGCCACTTTTTGATTTTTTTTGACCAGCGAGATCAGATTTTCCTTGGGGCGTTTTTGTTTGTTCTCCTTGGCATTTCTGGGATGACAGTTTCTGCAGCACTCAGTCCTGGGTATAAGAGGGAAAAACCAAACCCAGGGAACTCACCACATGTGGTTCCTCGGACCCCATGGTCCATGCCATCTTCTCTCCACTCTCAGGGTCGTCTTATGTTTGTTTTACCCTTAGTGTCCAGGGGTTTTAGCTATACTTAGAGGAACAGGGAGAAGTGTATCTACCCATCTTGGTCCACAACCTATGTATGCCACTTTAAATTATCTAGTAACATAAAGTAAGTAAAAAGAAAAAGGTGGCATTAATTTTAATAATGTATTTTATTTAACCCAATATATCTAAAACAATATGTAAGCATGTAATCAATTTTTTTTAATTATTAAGGAGCTATTTACATTTTTTCTAAGTCTTTACAGTTAGCATTTGTTTAACCCAGTATACCCAAATAGTATTTCAACATGTAATTGAATATCTAAAAATTATTAAGGAGCTATTTTACATTCTTTTCCATTCTGAGTCTTTGCAGCCAGTGTGTTTTACATATACAGCAAACATCAGTCTGGATTAGACATTTCACATGCTCAAGCCCCGTGTGGCTAGTGGCTGCCAAATTGAACAGTGCAGGGCTCGGTGCAGCATTCATTAACATACCTGAATTTGCAGGTATGCTTGCTTCTCTCTCTTGCTACACACACACACACACACACTCTTACACACTTTATTTTGTTGAACCCTTTGATAAGTTGCTATTAGAGTGCATGCCCCCAAATCATCGCTTTTCCTATCATCACACTTTCTTCTCCATTTCATAACCAGAGCTGTGTGTCTCTCCACAGATTCCCCAGTTTAGAGGACCACAGGCTCTGGGGCCAGTTCCTACTGCCATCGGGGTCAGCATAGCCATAGACAAGATAACCACAGCTGTCCTCAACATGGAAGAGCCTGTAAGTACTAGCTCTGCTTTCCAGCATGCTCTGAGATGGCTCTCCTTTTGCAGTCATTCACATGGAGCCCCAGATGTGGTAGCTGTAGACTGAGGTTTAGGGAGACTGTCTTTGCTATGAGGGACAAGCCTAAATCTTGGTGTCGATACTTAGCCTCTGCTTTCTAGCTAGGGGACCTTAGTCTAGTAGCCTGACTCTTCTTATCTGTAATATGCTATGTAAATGTGAGAGATTACACTTGTTAACAGACTCATATCAAAGCCCTCTGGTCATAATTCTACAAAGAAATGGTTTTTCCCTCTGTGTTTCAGGCAAGATTAGTTTTCCCAGAGAAAAAGAATATCTTCCTAATGACTTAGAAATAATTTCAAGTCTTTTATCTTAAAAGACTAATATAAAAATTTCCTGTGTCATTTTTTTTACATGTCATTTTGAAGCAAAGACTTGTGCATTTATGTTGCCATATGTGATTTTAAGATGCCTGTTTTCATATGAGTGCTGCCTCCATGGTCTCACATACATGCCTGGAATCTCCCTCCTCTAAATGTAATCAATGTTTCTGATCCAGGTTACAGTAAGCTCTTGTGACCTCCTGGTTGTAAGTGTTGGTCAGATGTCCATGTCCAGGGCCATCAACCTAACCCAGAAACTCTGGTCAGCTGGAATCACAGCAGAAATCATGTATGACTGGTCACAGGTAAGGAGACAAAAAGCACCTGTGAGTGGAGGGCGCCTAGTCATGGCTTCAACAGCAAATCAGCGTCTATGGCTTTAGTTTCTGCCAAACTGTCTCTATGATTTCATTTGCTTCCTGTAGGAGTTTCTCATTGTTGGAGTAACAAATTACCAAACTAAATGGTTTAAAACAACACTTATTTACTGTCTTACACTTCTGGAATTCAGAAGCCTGAAATCAGTTTCACTGGGCTGAAATCATGGTGTCTGGTAAGGCTGGTTCCTTCTGAAGGCTTTAGGAGGAGAATCCACTTCCTTGCCTTTTCCAGCACCTAGAAGCCTCCTGCATGCCTGCTTGTGGCTGTTTCCTCTGTCTTCAGACTCAGTAGGGTAGCATCTTCTTTCCTCTGCACTACGTTTCTGTCCTTCCATCTCTAATTGACCCTCCTGTCCCTTTTTACCAGGACCGTTGTGATTATACTGGGCCCATCCTGATAACCCAGGATAATCTCCCCATCTCAAGATCTTTAATCAATCTGCAAAATCCCTTTTACCATATAAGATACCATAGTCATAGGTTCCCAGGGGTGAGGATGTGAACATCTTTGCAGGGCCACTATCCAGCCCAGCACACTTCCCAGAGGCATTCTGTGTCTCGTGTTTTTAGCTCTGTATCCTCGGGCCTCTCACAGCTGGCCTAACACCTGCTCTGGGTGTGGAGATGAGAAGAATGGCACCACTGAGCACCCGGCCTCCCCTTTAGATGGGGGGCCTTCAGATGACTGACTTCTCTACAAGCAGATCAGAAGGGGCTGCAATCCCAGCCGGTCCTCCAAGGTATACACACATTCACCCTCACTCAGGGGGCCCCAGAGCATGAAGAGACGCCCAGGGAAACAGAACCCGACCCTCTCACCTGTTTATGCCACATCACCTGCCAGGAGCTGCTGCCGTCCATTTCTGTGTGTATTATATAAAAATTCATGTCAGAAGTATGCTGAGCAATGAATTATAATCCTTTAACAGAGCAGTATCCTCTTCCATTTACTTGTTTCATAAATTGTTAGAGCAGTGTTCTGTCTTAAAGTAAAATTATAAGCTCAGTTAATGGTGACTTCAGCCCCCACAGGGGTGTCCCCTGCAGGCTTCTCTGGTCTGATACTTCTTTGCTTTATGCTTCAGTTCTGCTTTCCACCTTCTACTGTTTCTTTTGTTGCCTTTGTTTTCCCCGAAGGCCTTTTCCCTGTGTGTGTGTGTGTGTGTGTCTGTGTGTGTGTCTGTGTGTGTGTGTGTGTGTGAATATTTAGCAACAATCAAGATGTGAAGTTTTTGGAAACCTCTTAATATGTCCTGACCACACTGAGTGATATGACCCCTTAGAACAATAGTGAAAACACAGAAAACAGAAGAAATCCTATTCCTCCTTTGAATTCTATACTCGTCTTGCTTAATATTTATTTATATAAACCATTAGATCAACATGTTCAGTTACTCACTTTGAGAACACACTGAACATGGTGTTTTCATTCTCCTTAACTACTTGAAGCTTTTCCAAGTGCTTTGTGTTTATTTGTTTCAGTCCCAAGAGGAATTACAAGAGTACTGCAGACATCATGAAATCACCTATGTGGCCCTGGTCTCGGATAAAGAAGGAAGCCATGTCAAGGTAAAGACCAGAGGAAATCTTTCACAATTCAACAATTAGATTTCCCAAACTGTATTAACCATGGAATGCCCAACCTTCCCACTGAGGTCCTAGCCCTGGGCCTGGGAAACCCATTATTTCATTCTCCTTTTGAATTGCTAGGCCTGTGTTTTGGAGAAAGTGTATGAAATAAAAAAGAGAGAATCTGAATCCGAACACTTTTCTTTGAACTTAGAAAAAAAATTAAAAAGCTATGACTAGGTTTTTTCTCTACTTTTTTCCCCCTTGTTCCCTTTCGCCATCTAAGGAAATAAAAATAATAACTATAGTTAATATCTCCTGGCAGACATATCTCTGGTTAACTTCTTAACCAATTTTACTATGTTGTATTTAACCAAAAAAGTTCATAAATAGATTACCTCATAACCTTTATTTCTGTTTTTAAAGGGAAAAAAATCAATATATTCTCCCTTTGTTTTTTCCTTTTAATATCTTTGTCTGGTTTTGATAGCAGAGTGATTTCATCTTCATAAATGAGTTGGATCCTCTGTTCTCTGGATAATGTTGTAGAATTGGTATTATTTCATTCTTAAATATTTGCTAAAATTCACCAGTAAAAACACTGGGACCTTTACTATCTGTAATGATATTCCCTTTCATTCCTGATATGGTAATTTATATCTCCCCCCTCCCCTTTTTTTTTCCTGATCACCCTAGCTAGAGGTTTATCAGTTTTGTCTATAGAAAACCAGCTTTTTATGTCATTGATTTTTCTCTATTTTTTGTTCAATTGTGTTCTGTTTTATTGATTTCCTTTTTTTTTCTTCATTCTACTAAATTTGGATTTAGAGACAGTCACTAAGTTGAGGTTTGCTTTTCTTATCCATTCTTTGACAGTCCCTGCCTTTTATTGAAATGGTTAAATAATTGATATGTTATGCAGTTATTGAAATGGTTGGGCTTACATCTACCATTTTATTATTTGTTTTGTTTGTTCCATCTGTTCTTTTTTCTCCCATTTTTTTTTCTCTTTTCATGCTTTGTTTTTAGATCAAATAGTTTTTATTCCATTTATCTCTATCACTGGTTTACTGACTATAACTCTTATTTTTACTGGTATATTTTAGTGACTTCTCTAGGGTCTGTAGTATACAACTTCCACATTCTGCCTTCAAAAACTACTATATGCCTTCACATGTAGTATAACAACCTTACAACAAATACTTGCATTTCCCCCACCATCCTTTGTGCTATTGCTGCCAATTTGTTTTCTAAATATGTTACTAACTTCATAATACATTGTATTTTGGTTTTAATTAATCAATCACCTTTTACAGAGGTTTTTGAAATAAAGAGGGAATGTCCTTTATAGGGCTTCCTCTATAGCTAAGCAGTAAAAAAAAATTCACCTGCAATGCAGGAGATGTGGGTTCAATCCCTGGGTCAGGAAGATTCCCTGGAGGAGGAAATAGCAGCCTACCCTAGTACTGTTGCCTGGAAAATTCATGGACCAAGGAGCCTGGCAGGCTACAGTTCATAGGTCACAAAGAGTCAGACACGACTGAGTATGCGTGCACATCCTTTATGTTTACCCATATATTTACCATTCCTGGAACTGTTTATTCCTTTGTGTTCAGCCAGATAGCATTCTGATTTTATTTTCCTTCTACCTGAAGAATTTCTTATTATTTCTGATTAGTGCAGGTCTGCAAGTGATGAATTCTCTCAACTGTTACTAGTGTGAGAAAGTCTTCACTTCACCTTTGTTTTTGAGAGATATTTTTGCTGGCTATATGATTCGTGATTTATGTTTTTCCTTTTGCACTTTGAACATTGTCTTGTTTTATTGTCTTCTGATCTGATAGTTTCTGTTTAAAAGTCTGCTTTGATCCTCTGTAATTTACCTTTTTATCTTCTGGCACCTTTTTAAGATTTTCTTCTGTCACTAGTTTTCTGCAACTTGAATATGACGTGCCTTGGTGTCGTGCTGTATGTTCTAATGGTTGGTATTCATAGAGCTTCTTTGAACTGTAGACTTACAGTTTTCATAAAATTGGAAATTATTCAGATATTATTTCCTCAAATATCTTTCTGTCCCTTTTCCTTCTGGGACTCTGATTACAGAAGGTTAATCATTTGATACTGTCCCACAGCAATGGCAACCCACTCCAGTACTCTTGCCTGGAAAATCCCATGGACGGAGGAGCCTGACAGGCTGCAGTCCATGGGGTCGCTAAGAGTTGGACACAACCGAGCGACTTCACTTTCACTTTTCACTTTCATGCATTGGAGAAGGAAATGGCAACCCACTCCACTGTTCTTGCCTGGAGAATCCCAGGGACGGGGGAGCCTGGTGGGCTGCCGTCTATGGGGCTGCACAGAGCCGGACACGACTGACGTGACTTGGCGGCAGCAGCAGCACAGCTCATTGAGGCTGTTCTTTTGTGGGTTTTGTTTGCTTTTTCTCTCTGTATGTGCTTTATTCTGGATCATTCACTGATCTTCTCTGCAATATCTTATCTGCTATTAATCCCATCCAGTGCATTTCCTATTTCAGGTACTGAAGTTTTTTCATCTGTATAAGTTACATTTGTGTCTTTTTTAAAAAATGTCTTCCATTTCTTCCCTCATCATAGTTCTTGTTTCCTTTATATTCTTTATAATAGTCATTTTTAATTCCATCATCTTGACATTTTTGGTCTGAATTTTCCCTGGTTACGAATCATATTTTCCTTCCTCTTTTTAGGCCTGTTAACTTGTGAGTAGTTATTAGACATTGTGAAGTTTACATTTTTTTGTACTGTGTTTTATTATGTCCCCATTTTTTTGGCTGTACTGCACAGCTTTCAGGATCTTAGTTCCTGAATGGGGATTGAACCCTGGGCCACGGCAGTGAAAGCTCCCAGTCCTAACCACTAGACAGCCAGGGAATTACCCTTCTGTTCCTTTACATACTGCTGGACTTTGTTCTGGGATGTAGTTAATTTCCTTGACTTTAGGTTCATCCTTTCCAGCCTTTAAGTTTTGTTAGGGCAGCCTTTAGTCTAGATCTAATTTAGCCCCACTCCTAAGGCAATGCCCTTTGGAGGATTCTGCCTTAGGTTCCATGTATTATGAGGTCTCTCCACTCTGTAAGAACAAGAACTATTCCCATCCCTGTGGATTTCAGGAATTATTATGCCCACTCATTTCTGCTGGTTGTCTCCCCAGCCTTGGATAGTTCCCTCTCTCCCATGCACAGATCAGTTCTCTGCCAAAGATGTGAGTGGACTTCTCTGCAGAGCTTTAGAGATCTTTCTTTCTCTGGGTGTAACTGTCTTCTTTTCGGTCCTCTGCCACAGTTTCTAGCTCTCCTGGCCTACCTAAGCTCTAGTCTGTCTCCCCAGCTCAGCAAGACTCCTGGCCTCTGATTAGGCTCCTTCTCCCTGCACTGCAGTCTGCAGACTTCCTCACCACAGTTACCTAGGGCACTCGAAGGCTCACTTCATTCCCCTCCTCTCAGGATAACAGTCCTCCACTGCTTGTTGTCCATTGTCTGAAAAACAGTATTTATATATTTTGTCTGGCTTTCTAGTCGTTTAAGGCAGGAAGGTAGTTCTTACAGAAGTTAATTCTTTATGGGAATGTTTGTAAGTCTCCACTGCTAGCCTGCTTGATAAGTCACAAAATCATAAATGACCCTAGTCCTATTGATCACACCTCTTCCAGAGCGGTGACTGCTCCTGTAATATTACCAAGAGATGACCGTCTAGCCTCTGCTGGATAATTACAGCATCATAACCCACTGCTATAATGATCAGCAAATTTTAAAATCTTGAATAAAAATCTGCTTCCCCAAATTTACATTCATTGGTCCTAGTTCTGCCTCTAGAATGGTCAAAATACCAAGTCTAATTCTTCCTCTTTCTCTTAACTACCTTCGCGTGAATTTTAGGATACCACTGCCATGCAGTGGACCACTTTAAGTGTCCTCTTTTCTGGTTTAATCATTCCAGTCACTTAAGCCATTCCTCATAAAGTGATTTTCCAAATCCTTCTCCCTCCTAGTTAACCTCCTCTAGACACATTTAACTTTGTCAGTGTCTGTCCTTAAATGAGATACTGGAATTCTACAAGTGCTCTAAGCATATTCTGACTAAACAAGAAGGGTCTGTAAACTCCCTCAATCCAGATAACATATTTCTTCTAATATAGCCTACAAGTAAACTAACTTTATCTACCACGTAGTTCTTTTGGTCCTCCTGAATTCATCATCAGCTGAAACCCATTGGCCTTCCCACAGCTGTCACCACATCTGACCAGTCTTCTGCAGTGAGGGCTTGACGACAGGACCTCGTATTTGTCTCTGTTAAATGTGATCTTGTTCACTTCAGTACATTGTTCCAGCTCATCCAGCTCTTTTGACTCTTTTGCCTCTGTTAGTGGCAGCATATATATATATATATGTATATTTATAAATATAAAATAGCATCATCTTTATATTTGAAGGGCAAGACATCACTATGTTCACCCATTCAGCAAGTGCATATTAAGCATTCACAGTGTGGAAGGGATTGAATTTAGGGCCATGAGAGATGCAGGGACATATAAGCCACAGGTCCTGCTGTCAAGGATCCTATAATCTGGTGGGGAACAGAAGACATTCATGCATGATTATGAGCTAGAAAATGCTCAATGCCATGAGAGTCCTATAAGAAAATTCTTGAGGATTCCTCAACCTGAGATTACTACAGAGGTAGCAGGGAAGTCTTCAGAGTGGAGGTGCAGTTAATGCCGGACCCCCATGGATGGGCAGGATACTAAAAAGGCTTTTTAAGCAAAGGAATAACAACGGTAATGGCAGTTCTTTCAGTAGGTGGTCCCAAAGATAGAGAGGCAGGCCAGCAGAAAACTATTCCGGTATTACCCCAATTAGTCCATTTGGAGTGAAGCAGATTGTGCAGAGGGGTACTTGAGCAGGAGAGAATGGTTTTAGCTGGATCATACAGAGCCAAAATGCCCAACTAGGGAATTCAAACTTGATTTAGCAGCTAGTGGGGAGCCGGTGGATGTTTTTGGACAGTAGGGAACATCAGAGTATATAAGAAAAATTAACCTGCAGGGAGATGTCACGGAGTGAGGGATAACTGAAGCTGGGGATGGCTGAAGGCAGAGTATCAGACTATCCCAAGCCAAGGCAGGGCACTGGCCATGGGAGTGAAGATGAACAGACGGGCACCGTAAAAGTGAGATGACAGGACTAGGGTTTGGAAAGGAGGGGGAGGAGTTGTAGAAATCTTGGTGACTGACCCGAGGATGTTTAAAGGGGAAAACATGTGAAAGAATCAAATGAAATAGGAGCTGGTTTGTCTTGGCCTTTTTTTTGTTTTTAAATTCTGTTGTCTATAATAAGCTGTTCAAATCTAGACAGGGTTTCTCAGCAGCCACGTTTTGACATTGTTGGCCAGATGCTCCCTTGTGGGGCTGTTGTAGGATGTTGAGCTGCATCCCTAGCGTCCACCCACCAGATGCCAGTGTCACCCCCCACAGCTGTCACAACCACAGATGTCTCTAATCATTGCCGGATGCCCTGTGGGGAGCAAAATCACCCCCGGGTAAGAGCCACCAACCTGAACTGTTGACTGAGGAGTCTTACTATGGTACCCTTCAGCCTGTTGCCTTCAGAAATGATGGATCTGTTTCATTCTTTTTAAGGTTAAGTCTTTTGAGAAGGACAGGCAAACAGAGAAACGTGTGCTGGAGTCTGATCTCGTGGACCACGTTGTACAGAAACTGAGGACTAAAGTCAGTGATGAGAGGACTACCAGGTAACTTAGTAAACAAAGGACCAGAAAGCCAGCTTCAACTGCCTACATAGAATTTTCATACATTTATTTTAAATGTCAATTTGATCCTTTGGGGAGATAAAGACCAGTCAGGATAACTTTTTTTTTTCCAGGGTAACTTTTAATGAACCATAGTACAGCTTCTGAATAACTCAGTAGTTTAATTATATGACTCCATGTAAAACTAGTCATAACTTACTCTCAGCGTTTGTCCTTCATAACACGTCAAAGATTATTTTATCATTTTGAAAAGCCTGAGGAACCACAGTCTAGCTGCCGTTATCTCATTTGGTCTGTTAATCAGTGACCTGCAGTAGTGTTTTGTCACTGGTTTTGAAAGATCTAATATTCTGGGAAATAATAATGTTCTGGGAAAAGTTCTCACTCATCATAGCACTGCAAATTGGTTCAACTGTCTGCATAGGAATTTAACAGTTAAAAGCCTTAAAACTAAAAAAGAAAAAAAAAAAGACCCAGCAATTCCACTTCAGGAATTTACAGTAAAATTATTCCATAGGGATAGTACAAAGATGTCTATCAACACACATTATTTCTAACAGCAGTTCTCAAAAATTTTGGTCTCAGAACCGCTTCATACCCTTAAAAATTATTTGAGGACCCCCTAAGAGCTTTGTTTATGTGGTTTATATCTATCAATATTTCTATGTTAGAAACTAAAATGTAAACATTTTAAAAATGCTTATTCTAAAATAACAATAATAAACTCATGACATGCAAACCTAAATAACATTTTTAATGGAAATAACTATTTTCCAAAACAAAATAAATTTAGTAGGAAAGGTAGCATTGTTTTAAATTTTTGCAGATATTGTTGTTTTAATTTTTGTAATCTCTAATCATAAGTAGAAGAAACTATATTGTTTTATTACTATTACTGTCTTATGTTGTCTGTTTCTGCATTCAGTCTCTTATGATATACATCATGTAGTCTCTGGAAAATTCCATTACACATTAATGAAAGGATACAAATAAAAGGATAATTAACATGTTAGGATTATTGTGAAAATACTCTTGACCTTGCAAATACCCTGTGAAAGGATCTCAGGGACCTCCAGGGTCCCTGGGAACCTCACTTATTTTTTTCTTTTTTTTTTGGGAACCTCACTTATAATATTCACAGTAATTCAATGATAGAAGATTGCTCAAATTATAGTAAATACAGTGAAATACTGTGCAGCCTTTAAAAATTATTTTTCTAATAAAGCTGAGTTTATTATAAGGAAGGATGTCCACAAATAAGATATGATCCCATTTTTGCTGCAACCAAAATATATAGCTCATACACAGAAAAATGTCTGGAATGATGAACCAAATTTTTCATTACAGTTATTTCTGATTAGTGGGATTACAAAGGATCATTTCCCTTGCTTTTCTATATTTTTGTAAGTCTTTTATTTATGCTTAGAAAAAAAGTACTCTACTGGGGGACTTCCCTGGTGGTCCAGTGGTTGAGAATCCTCCTTGCAGTGCAGGGGACACTGGTTCAATCCCTGGTCAGGGAACTAAGAGCCTACATGCCACAGGGCAACTAAGTCCATCTGCCACAACTACGGAGCCCACGTGCTCTAGAGCCTGCAACTAAGATCTAAAGCCATAAATAAATAAATTTTTTTTTTTTAATATTTTTTTTTACTTACATCAGTAAATTCTCAGTCAGCAATTTTTCCCTTCAGGGGACATTTGGCAATATTTGCAGACATTTTTGGTTGTTATCTACTACTGTTATCTAGTAAGCACGAGGCTGGTGGTGGTTTAGTCACTAAGTCATGTCTGACTTGTGTGACCCCATGGACTGTAGCCAGGCTCCTCTGTCCATGGGATTTGCCAGGCAAGAATATTGGAGTGAGTTGCCATTTTCTTCTCCAGGCGATCTCTTCCCAATGCAGGGATTGAACCCCGTCTCCTGCATTGCAGGTGGATTCTTTACCACCTGAGCCACCGGGGAAGCCCAGTAAACACCAGGGCTGCTGTTAAACATCCTATAATTAAGAGGACTGACTCCCCACCTCCACCCCAACAAAGAATCATCTGGCCCAAATGTCAGGCTGAGAAATCCTGACTTATATAAAATCAATGTTCTTGCTTGCATGGCCTTCCCTGGCCCCACCCCCGTCCCCACCCATCTCCACCTAGCTTGAATAAATTCACTGTTAGGCTTTTTCTAAGAGTATATATGTGTGTGTGTATATATATATATAATGTTCTTGAAGTCTCTAGATATTAGGATTAAGAATCCAAATCAAAGGCAGAGCTTTAGAAGAGAAAGCAAAAAATAGTTAACTAATTAATAGCAACTATTAGTAATAGTACAGGCAAACATTATTAAGACACTTAACAGGCCAGATGGGATTTAGTTTAAGCAGGGAAGGGCTTAAAATCTTTCTTCCATGTGAATGATTATTTCCCTGTTTTCCCAAGATAGAGTGCTATTATGTCTCTCAAAGGCTATAAATTAATTCAGTGTTTGAAAGAACATCCATTCACAGCTTCTGAAAGAATCTCATTTACTAAATGTTCTCTTGTGGGTGATCACCAAGGTTGCATCCATAATGAAAGTGGGGCATTGCTAATGTTTCCTTGTATTGTGAGGAGAGCAGAAAGAACACCCATTGTATTTCATTGAAATTAGCTTCTTATGTTGAGCCAGTAATCCAAACCCAGCTGAATAAATCAGAATGTTGTCTCTAAGACTGTTAATTTGAAGTGACATCCTTTATAATTTTTATTTGCTCTTAATCAAAAGCATAATTAAGGGCAAATTTTGTTTTCCTCCGCTAATCAATATTTATTAAATATCAGTATTTTATATTTAATAGAAGCCTCTAAGTGTAGCTCACTATAAATTATGTGTTGCTTTTGTCTTAGTGACTGTTTATTCTAACTGTTTTTGTTTGCTTGTTTTTAGAGACGCTTCCGATAATCTTACAGTACAAAATCTGAAAGGATCATTTTCTAATGCTTCAGGTATAATTACTAATTGTAATTTAAACATAATAATGCTTGTGTGTGTGTGTGTACATGTTTGCTTTAAATACTTAGAACTGTGGCTAACTCACTGCATCAGTAATATCCTCTTAAAGTAACATACGTACAATTAGTTATACCAAAAAGAATTAATCCCTATGAAACTTACATTCTAGAAAAGGATAAAACCACTGGGAGTTTGGTGACTCTTCTGGTCCTGATATGTCTGTCTGATTTTTACAAGTGGTTTAATCTTCCTTTGATTCAGTTTATTATGTAGATCAAATGTGGATAAATTTTTCCCATATAGAAGATTGAAGAAAAGTATTTTTTAGTGCCCTGGAGACATTATGTACATTTGTTTTCATGAAAGCCAAGAGGAAACAGTGGTGATAGTTACACCTTTAGTTTTACTACATTTGTCAACCCAAGTGAAAAAGAAATGTCCCAGTGAAGTCCACGAGAACACATTACTTGACTTTTAACAGAATTAAGCTTTTTGGGTTCATTTCTGTCTGCCACCATCAGATTTCAAATACTTAGAGGAATTTAAAGAACTATAGTTTGGGAAATGTTAAGCTTGCCTTTTTTTCCCTTAGGTTCATGAGGTTTGACTCATATTGCCTTCCTGTGCCTTTGTCACCTCCCACTGAAGGAGGGAAGGCTGGTGATCCTGACAGAAGTGTCAGAACTACTAGGGGAGAAGTGGGGTCCTGGGTTTCTGGTCAAGTGCAGACAGTTGCAGAGACAGAAAACAAGGCTTAGACATAATCCAGTCCACAGAATCACCCCCAAGTGGATCCTAATCATCTCTGCCAACTCTGTGGTATGTGATAGAAAGTGGGACCAGATAAGGCCATAACTGCTAAAACTCTGTTTCAGGTTTGTTTGAAATCCATGGAGCAACGGTTGTTCCCATTGTGAGTGTGGTTGCCCCCGAAAAGCTGTCAGCTAGCACCAGAAGGCGGTATGAGACTCAGGTACATGGTCAGAGTGTTCTCGGCTTTCTAACATGAGCCACAAAGGAGGAAGAAAACAAGAAAGGGAACGAAGGAACAGTTTCCTGGAAATGTTCTTCTTCCCAATTCCTGAACTTGGTGACTTCTGAAAACCTCACCAACACAAAGCATCACAGGTGCCAAGATTCTGCCCCGTTTGTCCTCCAAAGAGGCCTCCGTGTACACTGTGGGCACCCAGAAGCAGCGCTGTCAGAATTACTGAGTCCAAGCAAAAAGTTTCTGATCCCATTTGGTCTTGTTGTACATAACAAAGCAGAAGAGATCTACCACAAGACGTGTAGCAGGTTTCTCACTGCATACATGTTTCTGGTATTCTTATTTGCCTGATTCTGTGCTAAGTGCCAGGTAAAATGGAAAACACGTGACATGGCCCCGTCCTCAAAGACTTTATAACCTTAGAAGCATATATATAGTTGGAGAATAGAAGAAAATCAGTAATAGGATGCTGAATTAAGTATACTGAATAAGGGTTAGAGTATGCTACAGACATGGGGGAGAGAGAAAGATCAGTGTTTGTATGGATGATCAAGATAGGCCTCGTGGAGGTGATCCCTGAAGGATTTCAGTAGGCAGAGAGGGAAGATGAGGGTGTTCCAAATGGAAGGGACAGAGGGAAGGACAGTGTAAACAAAGCTAATGAGCAGAGTTAGGACACAGGCCTCATTTGGGAATAGGGTATGAGAGGGTAGCCATTATTAGGAGTGTAATTAGACTGAAACACAAAAGATCAAGTTACCTCATTTTGTTAGCTTTCCTGACTGTTTCTCAGTGTGTTGGGTGGAAACTCACTTTTCATATCTACGATATTTCAGTTCCATGTTCTCAATGCTGTCACTGTCCCCTTCTTAAATTTAGCTTAATACTAAAATCTCCCTGCTTCCGCATGCACTGTCTTACAGTACTGAGCTTTTATTACATGTCAGTTCAAAATTATAAAGAAATAAGCAGATTAGTAAACAAATGATCAAGGTAGGCTATAAAATCTCATTTTCCCTGAGGTTGTAATACACTAGACACTCATCTTACTGAGGTGGATGAAGAGCAAGTTCTTATATAATATTTGGTTTGTCACCTGTGATTGTTTCCTAGAATAAGAACTGAAATGGCAAGAAAGATGGCTTGATGGGACAGATTCTGAACTCTAACACACTTTCCTTCTTGTTAGGTACAAACCCGACTTCAGGCCTCCCTTGCTAACTTACATCAGAAAAGCAGCGAAATTGAAATTTTGGCTGTAAGTCACTTTCTTTAACTTTCTGAGGATGGCTTTTGTCCACACTGTCAAATTTTTGCTCATTGTCAACAGAATTGGGATACTGGCTTGTTTCTCCTAGTTTCTTCCTCTGAAAGATTGGGAGGAGGGGGACTGAAAATGAAAATCATTTTTCTAAATGTTTCAGGCTTCCCTGATAGTTCAGTTGGTAAAGACTTTGCCTGCAATGGAGACCCTGGTTCGATTCCTGGGTTGGGAAGATCCACTGAAGAAGGGATAGGCTACCCACTCCAGTATTCTTGGGGTTCCCTCATGGCTCAGCTGGTAAAGAACTCACCTGCAATGTGGGAGACCTGAGTTTGATCCTTGGGTTGGGAAGATCCCCTGGAGAAGGGAATGGCTACCCACTCCAGTATTCTGGCCCGGGGAATTCCATGGACTGTATAGTCCATGGGGTTGCAAAGAGTCGGATACGACTGAGCAACTTTCACTCTTCACTTTGCAGGCCTTTGCAGGTAGTGCTGCCAAAGCTTTGCGGTGTGATGTGTTAGTTCTGAGTGCTGAGATCACATCACTGCCAAATTCAATAAGCAGCACGGAAGCATCCCATTCATGCTGCTCCATCCAAAGTGACACCACAGTCACAAGTCAGTGTGTGCTGCTTAGGATCCCTGACATGATGTACATTTTTGTGTATCAACAGGTGGATCTACCCAAAGAAACAATCTTACAGTTTCTGTCATTAGAGGTAAGCAAGATGAACTCTTCTGCACTATTAGTCTTTAAAATCCCAAAGTTTGCTATTGATTTGCTAAAAGAAAGTTGAAAGTGGCATTATTTTCTTTGATATGAGGTATTTTTCTAGCAGTCCCAGGAATTTAGGAGCATTGTTTCTTTTATGTGACATGTATTACTAAATCAGATTTTGAGGGAATCACACTTTTCTAGTGTTCTGGGTTTTTTTTTAACGTTTCAGAGATGTTTTTAACAAACATCTAGGGTTTTTAACAAACATCTAGGGTTTTTTCTGTGTGTTGAGCTTTAGCAGGCTTTGTTCTAAGCACTTTAGGAATGTTAACTTGTTTAATCATAACAACCCCAAGGGATACATACTGTTACCTTTTTACAGATCCTTATTTTACATTTTATGGAGAATGGAAGCAGAGAGGTTAAACATCTTACTCAAAGTCACCCAACTAGGGAGTTGCAGAGCCAGGATTTGAACCTAGGCAAACTAGTGGAATCTACACTCTCACCCACCATACTGTGCTGCTTCAAACCTTCATTCCAACCAGGAAAGCTCATCTGCAGAACTAAAACTATATGGAAGCTCTTTCTGTAAAAACTGAATGTAGGTCCTTTTTTATATGCTTTTTTTTTAGTATATAACATACCTTTATTATCAAATAGCCTAACTGAACTTTTAAAAAAATTTAATATTTACCTTTGCTATAAGAATATTTAACTGTAAGAATAACTACATGTGATTTTTGCAGCATATCTAACCAAAGAATACTTTTGTCTATCCAGAGTGTTTAGTCAGATTAAGTTAGATGAAAAATGAACTCTGCCCCAGAACTGCCATTTCATGCTATATTTTAAGGTTACTCTCCATTTATATAAAATATTGGTTATATTCCTTGTGCTGTACAATATATCTTGTAGCTTCTCTTATAAGCTGACTTCCCCCTCCCCCCCCTCCGGTCCTCCGTCCCCCACTGGTATTCTCCCATCTGGTAAATAAGCATATAGCATGATACTGGTAATTTACTGCTTCATGAGCCACTCAAACGGGTGCACATCAGAAGTGGCATCTCCATCTCACCTAAAGTCAACAGTTGGCAGAAATAACTGGTGTAGTCACATTAACACACTGGGGCTGCATCATTCTTAGGCAGGATCTAGTAAGCTGGTTTTATAAAGAAATTCAGTTCTTCAGGAAGAACCCTGGCAGTCTCCCCACTAGTTTTCTCCCCCCTGTAACTGATTTCTTCAGTGTACATAGAGGGGGCATGGCGTTGACACCTCATTAGTGACCCAGGAAAAGCCAATTAATAAACCTTAGTACCTGCTGTGTTAAGTTTTATCTATATTTTTTCCTAGTGGGATGCTGATGAACAGGCATTTAACACAACTGTGAAGCAGCTGCTGTCACGCCTGCCAAAGCAGAGATACCTCAAATTAGTCTGTGATGAGATTTATAACATCAAAGTAGAAAAAAAGTAAGTTATCACTTAGGCATTGCAGGTTTCAATATAGGTTAAAACTCAAGCTGGGGTCGGAGGGGTGTTGTTTGTTTTTAGGAGTTTTTCCCCAAGAAGGGGTTTTGGAGTGACAAATATGTTATTGTCTTGTTGAGGTTAGATGACTAAGAAGTTGCTATGTTAGAACTGCAGTTGGTGACCAGTAAATACATGTCAGGACTGTGAATCACAGTCATGATCTTATCAATAACAACACAGTGATCTCAGTAGCAGCTATCCCAGTTATCATTTTAATCACCCAGGTAACTCCTATGTTTTATGTCCCCTTGTCAGAATGCGTTGTTCATGTTTTCAAACACTAAAATGTTTTTAGTGACCAGCCTTCCATCTTGTTTTTGATTACACAGAACTCCTACAGTTAAGTGTTCTAAAAATAAATTATCAGCCCCATTCTCTACCCGTTACACTGATCCTGTCTTCTCCCTCCTCTTGCAGGGTG
This sequence comes from Cervus canadensis, assembly GCF_019320065.1. Lineage (NCBI taxonomy): Eukaryota > Metazoa > Chordata > Mammalia > Artiodactyla > Cervidae > Cervus > Cervus canadensis. Next base: position 36,674,397 of record NC_057391.1, read on the forward strand.
TCTGTGCTCTTCCTGTACAGCTACAGAGATGACTACTACAGAATCTTATTTTAATCCTAAAGAACTATCAAACAGACAGGAGCTTATATTACAAAATACTGTACATTCATTGTAATTTTAAATTAGCTTTACATTCTAAGCTGTCCTACAAAGCTGAGCTTTGTAGGTTTTTCATGTGTAATATATTATAAATTTATCTTTTGAATAAATGTTTTCATATATTTGTTGCTTTTTAATTGCAAATCTATTAACACTGCAGGGTTTATGGAGCTAGAACACAAGAAAACAGCTTTGTTCTTCTCTTAGACCTATATACCAAGCATATGAAAATGTCCAAAGTAAAGGGCATAAAGAAATCAAGTATCATCATTAACTTGGAATCTTTATTCTTGATGATTCTCTAATAAGCTTATCCTTAGTCTGGTTAAGCAAACTCTTACTTGGCTATGAAACTCATTCAAATTTGCTAAAGGCACTAAGATGATAAAATTATACAGCCAGCTGGGAAATCCATGAAATAACACAACTTTTAATAAAAGTGTCAGGTTTCAGTTCTAGTAAACCAAAAGACAGGGCCTCAAGCCTATTCATAGTCACATCATTCCAGAACGAGGAGCTGTGGCCAGAAACTTTTTATGGGGCAGGAAAAAGAATAAAAGTTGGTCAGTGCTGATAAATACAGGTTAAATAATACACTGCTCTTTACAGATGGCTACAGAGTCTGTAAACTATTATCCAGGAACATACAACCGTCCAACACAAACCACTTAGCCAGATCTAAGATAAACTGGCTTCTTGTAACTACCCTGTAAACACTGCAGCCCTTCTTCCATCCAAAAATGACCCTAATCTCACATGAAAACAGTCATTATAAGGGAGTCAGAAACTCAGCTTTGTGGCCAAAAATAAAAACCAAAGGAAAAATAGCAATTCAGTGGTTAGTTGGTGAAAGCAGGAAAGCTGGTGCCCTTCACTGTGCTGCTTTGCTCTTCTTACTCTTGCTCTTTTTGTCCCTCTTCTTCAGCCCATCCATGTTAGCTCGCAATAGGTTTGAATAAGCCTAGAAGACACAGAGCGTGACCTTAGTGGGAAAAGTTGCAAATTGGTGCAGCATCTGCCCTACTTCCATAATGGATTTAGGGTTGCCAAAATCAGAAAGCCTAACTCATAAAGTGTAGAATACTATGGGACACTTGTGTTCTAAGCAACATGGTGTAAGGGAAACACCCTCACATTATAGCACCTTCTGCAACACCCACTAGTGAGTTGCACATTTTTTACTTTTCTTTTAAGCAAAAATGGAAGACTGCAGGCAACTTACATAACTGTACTGTAAGTATGGCATATATGAAGCCTAAGACAACAAAATTTAGCTGAAAAGACAATGTCAGTGTTGAAGTAAAATTTGTGGCTTGGCAGCTTTTACTTGTAAACGATTGGTTAAAATACAGTATTACAGGAGAGCAGTGAACTTAAATCACAATCTTAACCCAACCCAGTGTTAAACATTAGGCTGACTCTTGCCTCAAGAAATGGGACACAGAGAACACCAGAAACTCACCATCTGAAACTTATTCACTTCTTTGGAGCTCACCTGGAAAATAAGGGGGAAAAGATCACCCCTGTTACCACAAAAAAATCATCTGCCTCACCCAGTAAAACTCAAAAGCCTCATGAAGACATCCTAATCTTTAAAAATATTTCTTCCCCACTGCAGGAATGGGAAAGCTATTTTTCTACTCCACTTTCCTCTGCCTGAGGAACAAGTAAAGTAGCGCTGCACTTTTAGAATTGTACCAAGATGGGAAAGATGGGCTGCTTAAGAAGCTATGCTTCTCGCCTCTGTTGAAATCTCTTAAACACATCGCACTGATTTTTTCTAAGGAGTCTAAGAGATGTCAAAGAACTTAACCTTTTGTGCAAGATACATTTAAATTACACCCTCCCCATCTTATTTTAAACCTACCTTCCATTAATTCAGGCCCATTTAAGCAAACTGCAAGCTACCACAAGAGAAATTTTATGTCTGAAGATTCCTTAGTTTTCCGTATTTCATGACACCCAACTTTATTTTTTTTTTAAGCCACATAAATGCTTGCTTTATTGTAAAAATCTTCTCAAGATACCTAGTAATGGAACATTAATCAACTAATTATGGCCCACATTTTTGTGGATATCCTATACTGATTAGAGGGCAGTCTGGTTCTGTCCCAATAGAATAAAGAAGTATTCATTTGATCCAAGGAGTCTCTTGCTTTGCCATATTCAACTTCCACTTTGAAAGGGAGCTCTTATTCAATGTAGCATATGCTCAGCAGTGTCTGACTCTTTGCAACCCCATGGCCTGTAGCATGCCAGGCTACATACTCAAATTCAAAACCTGATACGATACATGTTTGGTACCTAAACCACAACCATAAAAGAATAATCAGCTTAAAAGCATCTGGTACCAAGAAACTGTTCACTGAAGCCCCAGCACAGTCAGAGAATAAGGAATCAACTGCCAGCTGCTCCTTACAGTGCTACTGTGAGTAAGGACCGATATGCTAATATTTTTTTCTAACAAGTGTTTGACTTCTACCTTCTTCATTTTAATTTTGCTCTTGGCCTTTCTATTACCAAGGTAATAAAAGAAGATCTTGATTTCAAAACAGCTGGGGAACTACACACTAGGCTTTATTCAGTAACTTACAAAAAAAAAACCCAAAAAACCCCACAAAACCGGGTACAAATATAACCCATCCTCAGTTAAGTTCAAGTCTTTAAACTCCAAAACAGATGTATTAGGAATCCAACTTACCACAGTGCTGATCTTCTTTTTCCCATCAGTAGCTCTTAACAGACATTTGTTGTCTGAGGGCTCAAAGCCCTCCACAGAACCCTTCCTTGGAATGGGTTTAGTTCGGCCATCATCTGCATGAAAAACACATCCTGGTGAACACAGTCACAGACTTAACAGGTAGACAAAAAGTTAATAAGTCGGGAAGGCATACAAAGAGGATACCTAATCCACCTCCACTGATCTAGTTCTGTTAATCACATTATCTGCTATCATAGATGGCTTGATCACACCTTGGGAAACCTACCTGCGACTCCCACGATGGGCACATTGTAATATCAAAGCACATTAAATCTCACTAATCATGGCGCGGCTTGGAATCCTTGACAAGGACAGCCCTGACATGACTGGGGCCCACTGGAACCGGAACTGACTTAGGTGGCTAAGTGCTGGGGGCCGCACCAGCCCCAATCCCTAGTACTCTCTGGCCCCTCAGCTCTGAATGGGCCCAGTAGAAGGTAGAGGAAGGCAGGGGAAGCAGAGGATGGGCAGCAGAAAGATTCTGCCTGAGGCTCCCAGTCACTGGGCCTCCCAGCCCCCTTCCGGCCTTGCCGCGTCCACAGCTGCTTACACTTCTTCAGGGTGATGAACACGCTGCCCGACAACCGGCACTTCTGGAAGAGCCTAGTCAGCTCCGTCAGGAACTGGAACACAAGAAGCCCGGCCCCGTTAGGCAACCACAAACCCCCTTCCCGCCTCGTCAAAGTCCCTGTCCCTCCCGAAGAACGAGACAGAGGTCCCGAGCTAAGCCCCAAACAGCATCGGTCCCTCAGCCGGCCAGCTCTGGCTATACCTGTTCACTCTCCAGCAGCACCATCCTGGCGCTGCTGGCTCCGCTCGGTCAGCACAAGCCCCAAGCCGTTGGAGCCGGAAGTTTCACCCAGCCTGGGCGGGACTTCCGCCATTAGGTTTCTTATCTCTTTCACCCAATCCCTGCTTCCACCGTTTCCCCGCCCCACCCACCTCGCGCCCGCGCTCAGGGACGCCCCCTTCTGTTCCGGGAGAGCAACGACCCCGAGGGCCTTTGGAGTGTGCGAGATTTCACATAGAAGCAATCCCCTCATCCAAGCAGCGGAAGGGAGTAAGAGCGCGGAAGGATTTGATGGAAACCTATAGTTGTGGCTCAGCTGGTAGAGAATCCGCCCGCAATGCGTCAGACCTGGGTTCGATCCCTGGGTTGGGAAGATCCCCTGGAGAAGGGAAAAGCTACCCACTCCAGTATTCTGGCCTGGAGAATTCCATGGGCAAGTCCATGGGGTCGCGAAGAGTCAGACACGATAGAGCAACTTTCCCTTTATAGCTGTGTACATTGAGCTGTGTGTTGGGCAAGTTACCTAGCAGTTCGGTGCTTCAGTTTCCTCAACCTATAATAATAGTTTCCACTTCACAGTGTGGCTTTGAAGAGTAAATGAGCTAATATTAAACACAATAGTGCACAGCTCATAGAGCCTGCTCAATAAACGTTAGCTCTTGTCGTTCTTATCATTGCCATTGTATTCAGTTCAGTTCAGTTCAGTCGCTCAGTCGTGTCCGACTCTTTGCGACCCCATGAGTCGCAGCACAGCATGCCAGGTCTCCCTGTCCATCACCAACTCCCGGAGTTTACTCAAACTCATGTCCATCGAGTCGGTGATGCCGTCCAGCCATCTCATCCTCTGTCATCCTCTTCTCCTCCTGCCCCCAATCCCTCCCAGCATCAGGGTCTTTTCCAATGAGTCAACACTTCGCATGAGGTGGCCAAAGTATTGAAGTTTCAGTATCAACATCAGTCCTTCCAATGAACACCCAGGACTGATCTCCTTTAGGATGGACTGGTTGGATCTCCTTGCTGTCCAAGGGACTCTCAAGAGTCTTCTCCAACACCAGAGTTCAAAAGCATCAATTCTTTGGCACTCAGCTTTCTTCACAGTCCAACTCTCACATCCATACATGACCACTGGAAAAACCATAGCCTTGACTAGACGGATCTTTGTTGGCAAAGTAATGTCTCTGCTTTTGAATATGCTGTCTACATTGGTCATAACTTTCCTTCCAAGGAGTAAGCATCTTTTAATTTCATGGCTGGAAAGTGAAGTCAAGTGGGCCTTAGAAAGCATCACTACGAATGAAGCTAATGGAGGTGATGGAATTCCAGTTGAGCTATTTCAAATCCTAAAAGATGATGCTGTGAAAGTGCTGCACTCAATATGCCAGCAAATTTTGAAAACTCAGCAGTGGCCACAGGACTGGAAAAGGTCAGTTTTCATTCCAGTCCCAAAGAAAGGCAATTCCAAAGAATGCTCAAACTACAGCACAATTGCACTCATCTCACACACTAGTAAAACAATGCTCAAAATTCTCCAAGCCAGGCTTCAGCAATACGTGAACTGTGAACTTCCAGATGTTCAAGCTGGTTTTAGAAAAGGCCGAGGAACCAGAGATCAAATTGCCATTGTATTACCTCTGAACTATTCCTCTTTGACCAGGGGCTCGGTGGCCCCAGCTCTAGCAGGAAGGCTCGGAGCCAGGTCTTAGTTTCGCCTCAGTTCAGTCAGGAGACCTGGGGTCTAGGTCCAACCCTGCTGTTGCCAAGTTGAACCTTAAGCCCTTAATAAAGTCAAGTATGAAATCATGCAATGGGTTTTCACTGAGGGTCTCTTAGCCTGTGCCAGGCACTGTGGTTGGAATTGGAGCACAACTTAGTGTTTTACTGGTCTGGGGGTCAGAAGTCTAAAATCAATGTGTCTGCAGGGCTACATTCCATCTGGAAGCTTCAGGGGAAAAATCTGTTTCCTTGCCTTTCTAGAAGCCACTTGCATTCCTTGGCTCATGGCATCCCTTCCTCACTTCTTTATAACCTCTTATTTCCATTGTCACGTCTCCTACTACTGACTTTGATCCTTTTGCCTCCCTTTCATAAAGACCCTGTGGTTATATTAGGCTGTCCTAGATAACCCAGGATAATCTCCCCATGTCAAGAGATCTTTAATCACAAAGTCCTTTAAACATGCAAGATAACATATTTACAAGTTCCCAGTATTGGGACATAAATAACTTGGGGGAGCGATGGGGGTGACCCTAAAGGTTATTACAAAACTCTAGGTGCTTGCAACATTTGCAATCAGATTAGTGTATACTTCAAAAGTAGAGTCAATAGGACTCACACACAATTGGCTGTTAACATTAAGAAGAGAAGAGGAATCAAGGATGACTTGTAGGCTTTTGATTTGAGCAACTAGGTGATGGTGATGCCATTTAATAAGACAGGAAAAACGTGAGAGGTAAAAAGTTTTGTGAGAAGAAGAAAGGGGTTATTTTGGTCTTGTAATATCTGAGATTCCTATTACATATCCAAGTGGAACTATTAAGTAAGCAGCTACATACACAAGTTTGGAGTTCAGTGAAAAGGTAAAAGTTATAACTGAAAACTGGGAAGGCATCTTCATAGGCCCATGGCACTAGAACAGTCTGGTGAAAAACCCTCCTATAAAGCTGCCAGCACAAGACCACTCTGCAATGCCCACCACTATAAATAGCCTCTAAAGATCCCTGGGCCTTGCTGTCACTAGCTCAGAAAGCAGAGTCCTGGTTGTAAGCACCAGATTGGCCAATTATAGATTATATGCTTGAGCCCAGGCTTCCCTGCTGGCTCAGTGGTAAAGAACCCGCCTGCCAATACAGGGGACTTGGGTTCAACCTCTGTGTCTGGAAGGTCCCCAAGAGAAGGAAATGGCAACTTCAAGTATTTTTGCGTGGGAAATCCCATGGACACAAGAGCTTGGCACACTACAATCCTTGGGATCACAAGAGAGTTGGACATGACCTAGCAACTAAACAACAACAATGCTTGAGCCCTAGTTCTGGGGTGGATGAGGGAGTGACTCTCTGACCCTTTTATCTTCCTTGCCTTTCACCAAGACCCACACAATGGAGGATTACAAATAGGTTCAGATCCTGGAGAACTGAAAACCAGCATATATCTGCTACACAAGATCTTCAAGGTGCTGGATATTTGGAAGAAACTGTGAAATCATCAGAGACTGAACATATTTGTGCTGTAGACTGCCAGGGAATGTGAGGGCTCACTTGATATTTGTGGTCATGAATTTAATTATGGTCATGAAACTAGTTACAGACTTGTGTGATCCAAAGGTTGGCTTAAATGATGACCCTTGTGCTTTGACCCTCTATTATTCATTGGACATTGAGAAATGTATTTTAGAGGTATGGGCTTGGTGCTGGGGATACCAGGGTGAAGGAAAGAACCCTGTGCTCAAGGAGCACAGAGCCTAGAGGCCATGATCCATCCGGGGCCTTCTCAGGATTAGCCATCAAGGTAGACACATCTCACTGCTTCCCATGGGCTCAGTCACACCTCAGTTCCACTCAAGAATCAACAGTCATGCAAGCCATCCTGTGTGACACCCCAAGGCCATCCTGTGACAGAACAAGCCACTCTTAGTAAAAGAAATACCATAGTCTGCCAGCTTTGCATCACATGTGGCCCAGTACAATTCAACTACCAACAAAATGTTCTTTGGGCTTTTTCTGTGGGAAGTGATTAACAGCACCTGTTCTGTAGTTCAATGGGTCTGGGTTCAATGGCCATCTCTGCTACTTATTAATTATGTGACCTCAGGCAACCTCTCAAGTCTAAATCTCTTCATCAGCAAAGTAGTGATAATGACACTCAGTTCATAGATGTTATAAAGAGCTTGTAAAATACTATATTTAAGACCCTTCAGTTCAGTTCACTTCAGCTGCTCAGTCGTGTCTGACTCTTTGCAACCCCATGGACCACAGCACGCCAGGCCTCCCTGTCCATCACCAACTCCCAGAGTTTACTCAAACTCATGTCCATTGACCCTTCAGCTTGCTCTAATATAGTAAACATGGATATTTGCATTTAAATTAATATCAGGCATTGGCAGTCCAATGGTTAGGACTCAGTGCTTTCACTGCTGTGGGCCCAGGTTCAATCCCTGGTCAGGGATCTAAGATCCCACAAGCTCATGTGGTTCAGCCAAAAAAAAAAAAAAATTGAAAGAAAAAATTCAGTTCTTTCGTTTCACTAGCCACATTTCAAGGGCTCAATATCCCCATGTAGCTTGGATAGTGCAGGTATAGATCAGCATTTCCATTAGCACAGATTCTGTCGGACAGCGCTGCTGTGGATAACATTGAGGCTGGCATGCAATGAATGCTCAGTAAAGAGTAATAAGCACTGCTATAATTTATAGCCCAGCCACCTTCCTACCCAGGCTTCCTAGGTGGGGCAGTGGTAAAGGATCTGCCTGCCAATGCAGGAGATGCAGGAGATACAGGAGACTAGGATTCAATCCCTGGGTTGGGAAGATCCCCTGGAGGAGGAAATGGCAACCCACTCCAGGATTGTTGCCTGGAAAATTCCATGGACAGGGGAGCCTGGCAGGCTACAGTCCATGGGGTCACAAAGAGTCAGACATGACTGAGCACACACAGAGTCACCTTCCATCATTTGGATACCACCATCTTGATTTCTGCCATTATCCAATTACCTCCTGCATTATTAGTTAACACTTTTAAGTTGACTCATTTTATATATAAAGTTTATTTAATATCATTATCATAAAACTACCATGTGGCCCAACAATCCCTCTACCGGGCAAATACTCTGAAAGAACCATAATTGAAAAAGATACATGTACCACAGTGTATACTGCAGCACTGTTTACAATAGCTAGGACATGGAAATAACCTAGATGCCCATCAACAGATGAATGGATTAAAAAAACAGTGGTACATACATATGATGGAATACTACTCAGTCATTAAAAGGAATGCATTTGAGTCAGTTCTAAAGAGGTGGATGAACCTAGAGCCTATTATACAGAGTGAAGTAAGTCAGAAAGAGAAAAACAAAATTGAATATTAATGAATATATATGGAATCTAGAAAGATGATACTGATGAACCTATTTTCAGGGGAGCAATGGAGACGCAGACATAGAGAACAGACTTGTGGACACAATCTGGGAAGGAGAAGGTTGGATGAATTGAGAGAGCAGCAGGGAAACATATACATTACCATATATAAAGTAGATAGCCGGTGGGAATTTGATGTATGACTCAGAAAGCTCAACTCGGTGCTCTGTGACAACCTAGAGGGGTAGGATGGGGTGGGAGGTGGGAGGGAGGTCCAAGAAGGAGGGGACATGTATACCTATGGCTGATCCATGTTGATGTATGGCAGAAACCAACAAGATATTGTAAAGCAATTATCCTCCAATTAAAAATAAATAGAAAAGTAAAAAAAAATCATTATTGTAAACGGAAACCATGTATTTTTGCCATAAATAAAAGATGATAAAAGCAAGTACTATGAAACAAGATAATGTGGCTAAATTTGAAAACTTACAAAAAGTAAAAATAATGAATAAAAACAAGAAGGAAATGAATCAATTTATAAAAACAAACACCTGAAAATAAACTCTCCAATGAGAAAAAATGGAATCGTTTATGATCCACTTAGGAGTAAAGATTGCTCAGTGAACAAAAATATTGAAAGTCTCTGTCAATAAGGCATGGTTAAATTCTAATGTTGTCAAGCACCTGAAATCCTACCTTGCAATCAGATCGATGACTTTTGGCTTTTGGAGCATATGTGGCAGGAAGCTGGGTCACTGTCTCCCAGCTATACAATCCAGACAGCTGCTGGCCCCTTTTCCCTCACCCAAGGAGACCTGGGGAATGAAAACTTGTTCCCAAATCCCCTCCCACATCCTGATCTTCAGCAAAGGCCTGCACACAGATCAGCATGGGCAACACAGATCAGCCTGGAACTCCACCATCTCCTTGAGGTCAAGTGCAAGGCCACTACCAGAAAATCTGGCAGGAAAGACCCAGTGCTCCTCAGCCGTAGGGCCTGGAAGAGTGTCCTGCTTATACCACCTAAGGTCATCTCTCCCGAATGCTGGGGTCACACATGTCCACCATTTATTTTATTAGCTTTTAATCAGAGCTAGGGTTTGACTTAGGATCAAGGGTCTAATTTAGGCAAGGGTTGATTAATTTTCAGCTGCAGCCACTCTAGTGCAATTAAGGTACCTGGAACATAGAGTGACAGTTATAAACACAGATGCTGCATCCTAGCTGTCTGGTTTTGAACCCCAGGTCTTCCTCTCCTTGTCTAAATGACCAGAAACAAATTACCTTTTATCCCTATTAAAAGATAATCTAAAAAATTAAAAGGTAAAATCATGACTCTCATACACGTATTTAAGAGCTATTTACCTTAGCATTATAATGAGGAAACCAGGTAGGTGTCACAATCCATTCAAAGGAGACTCCAAAGAACAAACACACATATAGAACAGGAATATTGAAATCAATGTACATGGAAGCAAATTGACTTTTCCACAAGAGGAGGGTACTGTCCCTCAAACAAACAGAATTTGAGTAACCAAGGATAGGAATCATTGCATTGCTATCATTTCTCTGCAATTTAGAATAGCAAACAAGCTCAGAAGCAATCAAAGGCTCTAATCAGCCCAGAGGATGAGCTCTAAACACTGCAAAGTTTTCTAGTGGACACCCACTAATCTATTTTGCTTATTCCAAATTTACTTAAATCCTCTATGCCTCAATTTCCTCACTGGTAAAATGGAGATGAAGTTCAAGATTCAAGTGCCATGGGGAGGAGGAAATGAGCTAAGGTGGGCACTATCACATCCTACTCACCTGGATGGGAGTTGGCTATTCCCGTTTCCTGTTTGTCAAGGTAGGTTCATTCTACAGAAACAGATCATGACAACAAGCATAAATCAGTGTCCATCTTGACAGATACTGTGCTAGTTTGACTATTTCCAGTTACCGAGGGGAACCACATCTCGGGTTTTGACCTGCCTCACTCTAACCCCAGTGTGCTGACTTTAAGATCAGCTTAAGAGAAGAAAGGAGGGAGGGTGGCAGCAAAACGCAATAGGAAGTGATGTTGGGGAGGTTTGGGTTCAGGGTGATGGCAGTGAGGTCCTAAGGTCCTAAGTGAGGTGATGGGAGCCCTCCTGAGTCTGTGAGAGGTGCTCAGGTCTGGTGGGGCATCTGACAGAAGGTGTGGGGGCATCTGAGAGAGAGGTGACCAGAGGGAGATGGCCAGACATCCCCCAGATGTATTCTAGAAGTCTGGGTCCCCAGAGTGAAAGAAGAACCTCCTGATCACCATGCCCTGGGCTGAATCCAACCAACCACCTGGAGCTACCATTTCCTTTATTCTTTCTGTCTGTCAGTCCGTCAACAAGTATTCGCTGTGTGTCTTCTTGGGAGACTCAAGCCTCCAGAGCCTTCTGCCCAACTGTGCCCCCAGGATATAGTCCTGGATTTAATGTCCTGGAAAGACAGCATGAAAGCACTGGACTGGGAGTCAGGGGACCTGGGTTTGTCATTGGTCCCTTTCTTTGTGTGGGACCTTGAGCAAGGTGCCTATCTATAGTTTCCTCTGTGAAATACTACCTCAAAATGTTGTTTTCAGGTTTCAGTGAGATAATCCATGTAAAGAGCTCACAGTAAGTGTTCAACAGATGTGTTTATTAATAATTTGTTTTTTCATCATTACGTTAAGGACTTAGACTAAACTGCTGAAGTCACTTCCACTGCCAAACTTATGAGCTAATGCTTCTCTGCCGCAGCCCCACCTGAGAGCCCAAGGGAAGTTTCCAGAGCCCATGAGTGCCTGTGGTTAGCACTGGCCTTCCCCCTTGCGCGTGGCAAGGTAAGGGAAGTAGGCGCTGCCACCAGGGGCCCCCTCCCGGCAAGAGTCTCAGGGGTGGGAGTGGCCTTCCCTGGGCCCTGCCTGCAGTGCTCCTTGGGGCCGGTAGGGGACGCCCCAATCTCACCGGACAAGTGCGGCCACAGGCAGCCCTAACCTTCCCAGATCTTGTCGCATGACCTTAGAACATAAAAAAATCCAAGAATGTTCCCATTATTTTTCAAAATAATGAAAATTCAGCCTTCTGCTGAGGCTAGGAGTTTCTCTGTAATGGATATCATTCATTCAATCATTGAATGTGAACTAAACAAGCCACCACTCATGGCAGGCACCATTCTAGGTGCTGGGGTCATGGGAAGTGGACCAAATTCTCTGTGAGAGGAGGAACTCCTTTTTTCTACACAATACCTGGCTTATATTTATTAAGAAATTATTAGTGCCAGGCTTATTGCTGGTTGCTTCAAATATTGCATGTGTACTCAGTCACTCAGTTGTGTCCAACTCTTTATGACCCCATGGACTGTAGCCCACCAGGCTCCTCTGTCCATGGAATCTTTCAGGCAAGAATACTGGAGTGGGTTGCCATGCCCTACTCCAGGGGATCTTCCCAACCCAGGGATAGAACCTGGGTCTCCTGCATCTCCTGCATTGCAGGCAGATTCTTTACCACTTTGTCCAACCCAATGTATTACCTCTTGAACTCTCATAGTCTTGTGAGGTGAGTGCTGTTTGACGCCCAGGTTCTGGAAGACACTGAGGCACCAGCAAGTAGAAAGATGTGACTTGGTCACAACCCTAGTAAGAGGTGGAGTGGAGGTTTGAACCTGGGCTCACCGACTTCAGAGCCAGCCACCTCGCTGCACTGCCCCTGACAGGGTGAAGAACGGGTAAATGGAGCAGCCAGAGGGCAGCCCAGACCAGAGACAGTGGTGGGAAAGGGGTAGGAGATGGTGAGAAGGGAGGGAAGTCAGAAAGGTGGCCAGCTCTGGGCACAGTAGTAAAACCCAGGACTCTGCTCTCCATCTCTCATCTTCCCCTGCCTCCCTCCCAAGCTCCATCCCCTTTCCCACCGTGCTCCCACCCCCCACACAGACAAAATCCTGCCTCCTGGGTTCTCAATTTTTGGACTTTAGGCCCAACTCAGCACTTTCTGGCTGTGTTTCTGAAGAAAAGTCACTTCTTTCATCTACATGAGCCTCCATTTCCTCAACTGTAAAATGGGAATATTCTGCTCACACTGTTTTGGTGGAGTAGGACCTGAGAAAGTCTGGCAGGAAGGCCAGGTTTCAGTTATTTTCCCCTCCTACTCAAGCAGTGCCCCAGTACAAGCCCTCAATCCTCCAAAACACCTTCCCCTCCACCCCCACCAAAACCCCAGTCTCTCACTAACCTCAGCTAGTGGTGCACAGGCCACCCATCTGGTAGCTAAATCATGCTAACATGTTCACGACAGATGGTTAGATACATCACACACACACTCCATTTTTGGAGGCAAGTTGGGCAATGTTAGACAAAGAAAAGACTCTAATGGTAGGATTTCAGGTGGTGTGGCTTTGGGGAGATTCAAAGCAATTCCCAGTACCCCACAGATGACACCCCATGGGCACCTTGCCACACGCCTCTGGAAGGTCAGAGTGTGCAGAACTGGGTAATGGCCCTCATGAAATACATGTGACCTTTAACAGGGTTACCCCCTCTCGCCGATGCTTTGCTTCCTTGCTGAACCTCAGGAAGGGGAGGCCACCACACCCCAGCTTGTATGAGGGGAAACTGAGACCCAGGAAAGCCAGCGTGGTTATAGTTCAAGTCATCCCAGGCAGGCTGGAGGTCTAGGGTATGAAGAGCCCTGTGTTCTTCCTGCCTTCCTCCTCCCCCTACTTTGAAGAGTTTAGTGAGTGGGACAAGGAGCCCCTTTATTCATGACGATTAGGGATCCTAAATTTTTAAATTTCCTGCCGGGAAGTGAAGGACAGGAAATTATGTAGCCAGAGTTTCTGTGCAAATTACCCAGGTGTCCTAAATCCCCAAAGTAACAGATGCTCTTCATCTCTTGTCTTCTGTCATCATTCATCCTTGATTGTCCAGGGAAGCCGACTCCAGCGTTCTGAGAGACCAGCAGATGCAGATTTATATGGCAAAACCTAGACAGACACAATGAACTGACCCCTTGCCAGATCAGAGCCAGGTCCTGGTAAATAACATCACTAGACCACTGACTTAGTGAGTCACAATATGAAGCTGTTAAGAGGCCTCCAAGATCATTCTAGTCCAGCGCTTACCCTTCTAGTTGCTCAAAGATAAGAAAACTGAGTAAGGCCCAGAGAGGGAAAGTGACTTGCCCAAGGTCATGAAGCTCCTCAAGGCAGAGTAAAGGCTGGAGACCCTGAGCCCCAGGCCCACGCACTTTGCACTGCCTTTCACACCCCTCTGAATGTCCCATGTAGGTGTAGGGAGGCACGGACCCTCTTGCTTAGCCAAGGGCAGATCAGGCTGTCTCCTAGCAGGTGGGCTCAATGTCAAGCTCAGCCATCCCCTGGGGACAGAAGAGCCTGGGGCCCAGCCTTACACCCCAAGGTTAACCCCTGGGTTAAAGGCTATAGGAGACGGCTTCCTGCTTGGCCCTCATCCAAGGCCATTTCACAACACGGTGAAGAGCGCTGGGCTGAGAGTCTGGGCTTAGGGCTCCCTCCACCTCCACCCCAGCCCCTCTCAGAACCCCCGGGCACAATGAGCCAGGCCCTCCCTGAGATTGGGGATGAAGTAGGATAAAGCAGAAAACTCCCCTGGCAGTGTTCTGAGCGGTGCCCTGAGGTGAGCAGTGGCTGTCTTGCAGGCACCAACCATTCTCCCTTTTCCCTGGCTGTCCACCTACCAGCGTTCAGACTGGGGGACCCTGTGCAGACGGGAGATGGTCCACTCGGTCGGCCCCATCTCATTATGAGTCAGAGAGGAATCTGGAAGCAAGCTTGGAGCAAGGCCTTGGGCAGCTTCCTGTAATGAGGCATGGTGACGATCAAACAGAAAATTCCAGGCAGGGAAGCCGAAATCATGGTCCTCCCCCGCTCACACACACACACACACACCCCAGGCTGGGGTGACTGTGGTTCACATGGGAACCAGGGCAGGGACATTGGGACATTCAATGAGGATTCATCATGTTCCTCCAATTGGGTTAGCATGAGCTCAGCTCTGTGCGGGATCTTGTCTGAAGTAGGAGGCAGTGGTCAGGGACCTAGATTCTCCTATCTTTGAGTCTTAAAGAGGAGACAAAATAAACCCGGGTGAAAAGTCAAACCACAAGACGAGGCAGTGTGAGGTTGGGGCCCACACACTCATACTGCATACTGGACGGTCCAGTACGGCCAGTGGAGGGTGAGGGGGACAGGGGAGTCACTGTGGACCAGGCCCAGGGGACGCCCCTGGGGAGAATTTGGCTCAGCAGGAATGATGAAAAAGGTCTTCCACTGGGGAAGGGGAGACAAGGCAGGCGTGAACAGGCATATTCTCAGGACAGTGCACAGAACGACACTGGAAGTGTGCCTGGCCCCAGGCCGCTTCCTTCCTCTGAGCTCTCACTCCTTGAACTTGGTCTTCCTCTGAATCCGTGGGACGTCAGTGGCCTAGGGAGGTAGGTAGCCACGTGGAGAGCTAGGCAGCGGTGAGGGGGTTGCCAGGGAGTTCACCCCCTCAGCCGGGGAGCATCTGACAACAGGAAGCAGCTGCAGCAGGCTCCAGGGCTGTGTGCGGTGTCTGTCACTCTCCTTCTGCCCCGGCAGCAGCCCCCGCAGAACAAACTGTTCTTCGAGAAGCTCTGGGGACAGAGGGCCCACACCTGCTCCCCAGGTCGGTTTGGACAAGTCAGCAGAGGCGTGCCATGGCCCAGCAGCCCCCCTCACCCCCTCTCTTGCATGATGCAATGTAACACAAAACAAGAGCTTCGGGGAGGGGAACAAGCGCTGTCTCTTCATAAAGACCTCACCCTTGAATTTCTAATGATGTCTCTGAAAATAGGACCTAAACTCCAAGTCCCAAACTCCAAACTGAGTGGAGATGCTGAGTGGTGTGGCTTTTCAGAAAGAGCACAAAATCAAAATGCAGGATTTTTCATCTTAATCCTGCCAGGGAAAAGCTGTGTGACCTTGGACAAGTCACTTCCCCTAGGCGGACTTCAGTCTCCTTCTTTGTAACACGAAGAGCTGGGATGGATGAGGTCTGGGTGACTTCCAGTTTAAAATGTGAGCGACCCATGCTCTGAGGACACTTTGGGGCTGCTATGAAAACTAGGGCTTGAGTAATGGAGAGAAGTTAGGATGAGACTCTGATTGAGGGCTAGATAAAATAGAATGGAACTCGGGATTTCTCTGGAGGTCCAGTGGTTGAGACCAATGCAAAGAAGGTGGGTTTGATCCCTGATCCAGGAACTAAGACCCCACATGCTAGATGGCATGGCCAAGAAAATAAATTTTAAAAAGAAAAGGAATGGGATTCAATTTAGGACCTGAGATGGTAGAGTTTTGTTTCCCCCAGATCCCCATGATAAAGAGAAGTGGATCTGTTGGACTGAGAACACCTCAAGAGAAGCTCATTTTATAGAAGGCTCCCCAACACTTAGTGAAGAGCTAGACTCCTTCTAGATAGTTTGAGGTCGTTCATCAGTCACAGCTGCCCACCCCCAATTTACAATGAGCTGGGAGGAGGAACATACCTGAGAGCAGAACAAGGAGCAGTAACACAAAGAAGGAAAAACCCAGCCTTCCTAATGCTCTTCTTCATGGAAGCTGCTCCTTAAAATTCCTTCAACTGGGGACCAAGCCCTTCAGACCACAGTCAAGCTAAAAATAAATGGCTAAGATTCTGCCTTTCTAGGACCCAAGGTATACTGGGAGAGACTTTCAGCAGGGTAGGGGCTGGAAAAAGGAGAGAAGGGGGGCAGTCCAGATATCACAGGAGACCTGCTTTTTCTGAAGCCAAACCAAGGTCTGGTAGCTCAGACCTGTTCCCTGTGGGCAGTGATGAGGCAGAAGGCCTTGGGGGTTCTGGATCACTTTCTGAAACACTCCCGGTTTGCTTCCCAGGCCTCAGCAGCCCTTAAGAGAAGAGTGCAGTTTAGCTCTCATCCATCTACTACCTGTTCATTATCCAGTGTAAGGGCCAGGAGACTGAATGACACTGCTCTCTGGCCTCCCACCAGATCACCTACGTGACTCAGATGCTGTCTGAGCTGTTTTGGAGTCACAACCCTAGGCTCTTGGAGGCAGCTTCCGCACAGGGTGGAGTGTGTAGGATGGGAGGAGAGCTAGAGGGTGTGGGGGAGGGGAGCATGCTGGTCTCCACTGGCCTTTAGCCTGCAGGGCCGTGCTCTGCCAAGACCAGTGTTGGCAAAAAAGCAAAGGGAGAGAGGAGCAGGGCCAGACCAAGCCGACATGTGGTGCTTCCCAGATGTAACCCAGAGCGATGCAGACATGGGCTTGGCATGCTCCTCTGTGTGTCTATGTTTGTGTGTGTGTATGCACACACACCCAAGTGTACATGCACAAGAAGGTGTGTGTTGACCTGGGTGAGTGCTGCCCATCACTAGTGTGTGTGCTAAGTCGCTTCAGCCATGTCCAACTCCGTGCGATCCTATGGATTGTAGCACGCCAGGCTCCTCTGTCCATGGGATTCTTCAGTCAAGAATACAGGGGTGGGTAGCCATTCCCTTCTCCAGGGGACCTTCCCCAGCCAGAGATTGAACCTGCATCTCTTACATCTCCTGCATCAGCAGGCAGTTTCTTTACCACTAGCGCCACCATGGAGAAGGTGACAAAACCCTGTATTTACCATCAGGACCAGTGGTGCTGGGGGCAGCAGAGCCAGAACTCCCAGCCCCTGCCTACCCCAAGACACTGCTTCTCCCAGAATCAGAGGAAGGGGAGAGGTGGACAGGCCTGCATAGAGGCTGCATCTTCAAGGAGAGCTCAGCCAGGCCAGCAGCCCCCCTTACTCTGACTCAGCCCTCTCCTTCTATTTGACCAGGAGCATTTAAAGAGCAGCTCCTTGGGCTTCCCTTGTGACTCAGCTGGTAAAGAATCCACCTGCAATGCTGGAGACCTGGGTATGATCCCTGGGTTGGGAAGATCCCCTGGAGAAGGGAAAGGCTACCCACTCCAGTAATCTAGCCTGGAGAATTCCATGGACTGTATAGTCCATAGGGTCGGAAAGAGTCGGAAACAACTGAGTGACTTTCACTCACTCCTTGACCTGAAGTACTCCCCAGCACCAGCTCCCTCTCCCCAGACATGCCACCTGGCAGAGGGTCAGACTTCTGCCTACAAGGAAGAGCTTCAGGATAGCACCTCTACTGCCAAACAGTTGTGAAGGAGGTGGGCTTTGAAGGATAGGAACGATTTGGAAAAACTGAGGCTAGTGGACTAGTGAACATGGGAGCCAAGAGAGACATTTCAGACAGGAGGATGGATTAGGAACGCATGTGATTTAGAGGGAAGGCTATACGCAGGTCTCTTTAGTTGTACATTCTGACACCAACCAGGAGTCCTGCAATTGAATTCAGGATCAATTCTGAAACTAACTACTCAGGCTTAGCTTCAGATCCCATAAATTAAAGGGCAGAGGCCCCAAGAAGACTGCCCTTACTTCTGATCACAGATGCAAATGGGGTCCCCAGGCCACCCACACTTCTGTCTGATTTGGCTATAATAGTTCCCACTACTTCCCTTCAGCTTCAACAGTTTGCTAGAATCACTCATAGAACTTACTAAGTGTACTAAACTTAGAGTTTTATTATAAAGTACAATTAATTCTAGAAGAGCCAAACTAAAGGACATACAGGGAAGGTCTGGGGGCAGAGTTTCCGTGCCCTGTCCTCATGGATCAGGTGTGTCACCTTACCTGGTAAACATCAACGTGTTCACCAAGCAGGAAGGTCCTCTGACTTTCAATGTCCAGAGTTTTTATGTGGGGTTTCATGTCACAGGCACGGTTAATTAAACCACTGACCACATGATTGATTGAACTCCATCTCCAGTTGCCCTCTTCTCCCCAGAGTTTGGGAGTGGGGTGGGGATGAAATTTCCCACCTTCTTTCTGGCAGGGCCAGTCCCCCCCACTTCAAACTATCTAAGGACCCACCACCAGTCTCCTCATTAGAAAGAACTCAATTGTGACCAAAAGGATTGGTTGCCAACTCCAAAAAAAATTCACATTACTTAGGAAATAGCATGCTTTTTTTTTAAAGTTCTGTGCCAGGTAAGATCAAGACCAAATACATTTTTGTATTATATTGCAATTGTAATGGATGTTCCCTGTAAGGCAAAGAGGAGGAAGCTGAGGTTAGACAGGTAGGATGGGGCAAATTGATAAGGTCAGAAATTGATGGCAATCTCCGCCTCCCTCCCAAGGAGGTGACGGTAGAGGATAAGTAGTAGAGACAACATTTTGTATAACAGTTGCGAGCTCTCTGCAGACATCTGTTGTCATCATCAGCCTCTCCTCTGATCCTCCTCTGACCTTGAAGAATGGGGTGCCTTCCCTTGAAGAGTCTTCTCTCTCTGAATAGACTGTGAACGTCTATCCTGCCAGACTGTGAGCTCTTGCAGAGCAAAGACGTATCTCTACACTCCAAGATTTAGCACAGCCTGCCAAGCAGTGGGCGCTCAGACAGGTGTGCAGAATGAACTTGGTTCCTCCTAGAAAATGTCACCCTTCTCACATTTAGGAATGATCAAGAGAGTAGGGGGATGAGTGATGACTTATACTGGGGAGAATGAGAAGGGGAGTGGAGCTTAAACAAGAGCAAGACTGCCGTTTCCCACAGGGTCCTGCACCTCCTGGGCCCCCTGCAGGAAGACGGACCTTGATGGGTGCTCCACGGCAGGCAGTTGGACGGGCAGGATGAGAAGTCAGACCGACGTGGGCAGGCAGGCAGGCAGGCAGATGGGCAGCTTTAAGCACCATATGAAGCTCTGGGGGCAGGCCCAGCAGAAAGGAGCCCTTCCGGGGACTGTGTGAAAGCTTTCCCCTTGAATGGCTTCCAGCCCCTGGAAACCCCAAGCAGCGTCCAAGCCACAGTTTACTCAATAGTAATAGCTCCCACCCCAAGGCCTGGGCTGGGTGTGAGCAGACCTACTTGGCCATCCATCCCTCCTCTGAGAATAGGCCCTTTGCCCCCTGAGGTAGCCCCCTAAGGGGTCCTCAGCGGGCAGGCTGGTGGGGGGTGGGTAGTGAGTACCATCCCTGAGGAGGAGGCTCCAGTCCAGCCCCCCAGGCAGTGTCCCATGACATGGAATTGCTCCAAGGAACCAGACAGGAAAAGGGAATGACATCAAGGTTTCTCAGTGGCCCCCAAAGCTAGCTGAGAGTCAGTGACAGTCCCCTGGCCTCGCTCTGCAGGCTTCTGGACGTCTCGGGTGGGGGCTTGTCTCTTGAATTCCCTGCATCAGAGGTCTTTTGATTTTTCTTTGGCCGTGGACCCACCCTACACCACCGAGCATGATACCTGGCATCTTAGGGAAGCCACAGTTTGGGAATGGAAGGAATGGAGAAGGCCTGCTTCCAAGAAATAGTTAATGAATCCTCTCCCCTTCCCCCAGGCCCCTTGCACCTGCAGGCTGTGGTGTGTGGTTTCCCACAGCTGCAGCTGGCTCTGCGGCAGCCCCCTCCCTCCCGCTGAGGGAACCTGAGAGGCCCCAGGCCTGAGGCCCCTGGGAGGGGTGCCTCAGCCTTGGTCCAGCTGCTGGGGGTGGCAGAGCAGAGTCTGGCAGCCCTGGGACCTGGAGCCGCCACAGGGAGCGCTCTGGCTGAGTGACCAAACCTGGGAGGGGTCTACCAGGCTTCCCTAAAGCCAAAGGCAGAGACTCCCGTTTCAGAGGCAACCGCAGACCCTCTCCACAGGGCCTCTCAACTCTTCCCTGGCTCCACTCCACTGATTTCTGGAAGAAGCTGGTGGCCTCTTTTAGTGCCGGCTTGGCATCCCCTGGGTGAGGAGGGGAGGAGTGGAGGGAGGGGGGCTCCTGAAGCTGAGGGTGAGTTGAGTGTGAGAGGTGAGTGGGATGGACAGGAAGGAAGAGGAGGAAGTGAGATTTGGCAGGGCCAGGCCTTTGCTGGTCAAGGCAGCCTTGAACCCACAACCCTAGACTCTGGCAGGCGCTGTTCTCTGTCTTGCCTAGAAAAGGGCAAGTTGCCCCAGTTGCCCTCTGGGGCAGACCAGTGTGCTCAAGGGACCTCAGAGCACTACTCACTCTGCAGCAATGAAGCAAAAAATGTGGAAGCTTCTCTGCTGAGACATTCCCGCCCCCCACCTTCCTGGGATGAGTGAATGAGGTCCAGAGGCTCAGCCCATGCTAACAGCCTGCCCACTGCCCTGCCCTCAGCTGCTGGGCACACACCCATATCCCAGGGGCACATGTGACTGGTGCCACATGAGGTGCTCTGCCCAGGTCCCAACAGAGCAACGTTCACTTGGGTCCAGAGGCTTGGGAGATGGAGGGATGGGGAGGCTGGGGTCTGACAGGCACAGGCGGTGACAGGGCCCAGGGATCTGGCTTATCTCACGTTCAGCTCCGGGCAAATTGCTTCAGCTCAGCACTTTGCCTCTGAGACCTTATGGCCTCGGGCTCAGGGCTATTGTGGCCTCCAGTCTGCAGAAAAAGCCCAGCTCCCCCTCAGAAACAGCTCCCTCACCCAGGATAAGCAGCGGGGCAGGCGATTTGGCAAAGAAGGCCTGAGAGGAAGCAGATCTACCCATCTGCAGAAACCCCTGAGTCAGAAGTGGGGAGGAGGGAGACAGAGGGCGCAGCACCAGCCGCAAACTCGGTCCTCACTCCTTTGCCTCAGGACAGGGACGGCTGCAGGGAGGCGGCCAGGCTGGAGGAGGTGAGGGTGTGTGCTGGGCGGGCACTGGGCAAGCTTCAGTCTTGGCTCCTGCGTAAACTGACACCCCTAAGCGGGTAGGGCTGATGCCAACCACCTAGGCCAGTGCCAAGAGTCCAGTGTGAGCTCCAGACTTGTGCTTGGCTGGTTTGCAGCAGTGCCACGTGGCCACAAGCACGGAGCTCTGGCTGAGAGTCACCACTGAGCCTGGTTTGCCCTCAGGGGTATGGAGGCAAAGCCCCGTGAAAAGCACTTTGAGCTCCTGAGAAGAGGGGCCTTGATGAGGAGGCCCTCAACGAGGTGGTCCTGCCTCACTGGGCTACTGATTTATGTGTTTTTGCTTTATTGCTCTTATTACACTATCATGGGCATTTACTCATTGTGGTTGTCCAGACCCCATGTGTCAAGAAAATTCCAGTAAATCTGTGGCTGGGAGAGCTGCAGCCCATGTCTGAATGCCACCTTCTGATTTCTGACTTAAACAGCATTGCCCTTTTCCTTCTTTCTCAGAGTCACCCATTTTGATAATTTTATATCAGTATGGACAGTTTACCAAGACTGAAATTCTCCATTATTGAGTTAGGAATCTTTCTATTCACACTTTTATCTGTATTTCAGTCGACTAATATTTAGTGAGAGCCTGCTCTGTATGATTCCCTGTGCTGGTGTTGGGAACATGTGATGAATAAAACCAGGCCTTTCCTTGATGAGCTGACAGGCTGCACCCCAGACATCACAGCCAGCAACACAGGGGGTTTCTCTCTGCACCCAGTCATGACTACTGAACACTTTCAATTTCTTGAAAGAAAAATCTTAGCGTCCTTAGAAGACAAGAACCCCCCAAATAAGACTGTGATCTTTCAATATATTTTGTTACTTTATCTTTAAATATGTAATTATAGTCACATGGTTCAAATACAAAAACAACATTAAAAATCTCAGTGGGAAATCTTCCTTCTAATTTTTTTCTAACAGTTCTCATCCCCTGATATAAAAAAATGCTTCTCCTTCTAGTATTTCTTTATATAAATATATTTCCTTGGTTTTCCTCATTATTATTCAAGAGGTAGTTTATCACAATCATAAATTTTCTTGATACTACATGTTGGGGGTTGTCCTATATCCACACATGGAAGGTTCTGCATTTTCTCTTACACTTAGCAAAGTGTTCTTTGTTCTAAGCCAGTCCTCCATTGACAGCACTGGATAGTCTCTAATCTCTTGCTGTCAGACAGTACAGGATCTGTCCTTTCCCATATGCATAGGTACACAGGGTCCAAGGGTTGGGACATTTGTAATTTAGAGAGACTTGCAAACTATCTTCTAGAGATTGTGCCACATTCATTCCCACCAGCAATATATGAAAAGGCCTGTTTTCCCACCAGGCTGAGATTTTGAAAGCGAAAAGAAGGAGGCAATGTCTAGGCTCCGAAGAAGCAAGGGAAGAAGAAGGCCGAGTCCGGAGCCGAAGCCCAGAGCACTCAACTTGGCAGATGAGGTGCACAGATAGCAGAGGACTGTGTGGTCCAGGCCATGGTGTTTCATTTGTGTTTAAGCCTCAGGACTGATCATCCTAGTCCCTAGGAGAGCAAGGGACTCCAGGAAGAGAATTCGTGAAGAGAGCCCAAGGGAAGAGAGCTCAGCTGGTATGTGGGATGCATGGTACATGAACAAGGATCACAAGACCCAGCAGAAAAAGAAAACGAACGACAACTATAATATTGTGGGTTTTCATTTTCTAGTAATCATGTATGGATGTGAGAGTTGGACTAATAAAGAAAGCTGAGTGCCGAAGAATTGATGCTTTTGAACTGTGGTGTTGGAGAAGACTCCTGAGAGTCCCTTGGACTGCAAGGAGATCCAACCAGTCCATCCTAAAGGAGATCAGTCCTGAATATTCATTGGAAGGACTGATGTTGAAGCTGAAACTCCAATACTTTGGCCACCTTATGTGAAGAACTGACTCATTGGAAAAGACCCTGATGCTGGGAAAGATTGAAGGCAGGAGGAGAAGGGGACGACAGAGGATGAGAAGGTCGGATGGAATCACCGACGAGATGGACATGAGTTTAAGTAAGCTCCGGGAGTTGGTGATGGACAGGGAGGCCTGGAGTGCTGTAGTCCATGGGGTCGCAGAGTTGGACACAACTGAGCAACTGAACTGAATTCAGGGAAGAACTTGTAACTTTGAAGGTGTCTCATCCTATTTGAGGAGGTAGAAGGAATTGTGGAAATTCCTCAGTAGGACTTCCCAGAAGCACCACCCAGTCATTCCTGCAGCAAATGTCAAGCCCTAACTTGGCACCCAGAACTGCCCTGTGTGCTGAAGATACAAACATTAATAGGACAAAAATCTCTGCTCTAGGGGACTACCCAGGTGGTCCAGTGGTTAAGATCCCATGCTTCTACTCCAGGGGGTGCGGGTTTGACTCTAATCAGCGAAGTAACATCCCACATGCTGCATGGTGTGTCCAAAAAAAACTCAGAGTTGGACAATTCAATAAAGGATGACTTGAGGACAATCCAAAAAAGGATGAAATTAAAAACAAAAAAAAACTCTGTGCTACAGAGGTCTACAGGGGCCAAAGAGGTAAACAAATAAATATTTCAGATTGTAAGGGGAAGGGTTAGAGATTGCAGATGAGATGGAAAAGAGGGAAATCCTTCTGAGGAAGTGACATTAGGACAGACACGAGTCAAGAGAAGTGGCCCATTCACAGATCCGAGAGAGTCCAGGACAGATGAAGGGGAGAGCAAGGTCGGAGTCCTGAGGGTGAAGGAGTGAGCACAGAGACATCAAGTGAGGCTGGAGGAGGCAGCCAGTGAGACAGGCGGTGAGCTGGGGAGCCTCCGATGGGCGCTGGACCATGGCGAGAAGTTTGGGTCTTATTTTAAGAATAACAGGAAACAGAAACTGGTCACAAAGACATATAGACATGGTTCTGTTTATGGAAAATACCTAAAATAGGCAAATCCATAGAGAGTAAAAGTAGATAAGTCTCTAAAGTAGATTCACCCAGGGTTGGGAGAATTGGGAGGAAATGGGTCAGTGACTACTAATGGATACAATGCAGCGGGTGGGGGCAGTTGATGAAAATGTTCTAACACTGATTACAGTCATGGTCATTCACACGATCCTGTGAATATACTAAAAATAAAACCCCATTAAATTGTATACTTTAAATGGGTGAATTACATGGTATATGGATTATATATCAATAAAGCTGTTATACAATAAAGCTGTTATAAAAAATGATAATGGGAAGTTATTGGAGGCCTGCATTAATCAGGGAGTAACATTATCACACAGGGAGCTGCAGGAGGATAAACTATAAGGGAGCACAAGCAGAAACAGAGATAGCTGGGAGGCTATTGCCCTGGGCCAGGCTCAGGGGTGAGGGCTACGTGGGGGAATGGTGACTTGGCCTGGGCTGGTCACTTTGTGATAGAAATTAATGAAGAGGTCAGACTGGGGTATTTAGAAACTAGAATTTGATAATGGATTGGATGTAAGGGGAGGAGGAGAGAGATGAATCCAGGCTCTTAAACTACAATGGGGAAGACTGGAGGAAGAGTTGGGTTGGGGGAGGGACAGGGCTCAGAGCTCAGTTTTGAACATGACAGGCCTCTGAGATGTCCCCTAGGTAAGGGAGATGTCAGAATCAGAGTCACCACCATGCCAACGGTCACAAGCTGAGGGTTAGCAGTCCAGTGAGGAGAGCTCTACAATTACCCCCATCTGTCCTGGACACAAGGGCTTCCCAGGTGGCTCAGTGGTGAAGAATCCACCTGTCAATGCAGGAGACACTGGAGATGTCGGTTTGATCCCTGGGTCAGGAAGATTCCCTGGAGGAGGAAATGGCAACCCATTCCAATACTCTTGCTGGGATGATCCCATGGACAGAGGAGTCTGGTGGGCTGCAGTCCAGGGGGTCGCAAAGAGTCAGACATGACCGAGCATCTGAGCTCACACTGAGCACGTGCTGGGCACGTCTTGTGCACCACTTCAGATTCCCTCGGCCTCCCTTCTGAAGAGTTGACCCCACTGTGGTAAACAACGTTGCACAGGCCTTGACCAGCATCAAGACACAAAAGCACCAACAGCATCCTTCTGCTTTTGTCTTAAAGCCTCCTGACATCCTGGTGTGGGGGACACCCATGGAATCCATTTGGTGTTGACCCATGAGCCACCCAGCAGGGCAGGTAGTTAATATCTCTGGGGTAACTTCATAAGAACCGATGTACAAGTGACCCCCCCCCTTTCTTCTGGGAGGTTCTGAAGTACATCTCACAAAGCTTCTCAGAAGATCATACAGGATGGAGCAGCAGTCACACATAGAGACAGCCAACTAGTGTCACGTCTAGACCAGCAACCCTCTATCTGTGTTTCTCTCTTCCTCTCCCTCACTCCTGTTCCCTGGGTCATGTTCCCAAATACACTGAAGCCTCTGTCTCAGACTCTGTTTGGGGGAGATCCCACTGAGACACAGAGGATTAAGGTCACACAGTTCATTGGGGTGGAGTGGGACTCATATCTAGACAGCGGGTCCTGAGCTGGAGCTGCTGTTTCATCCTCTACTCTGTTCCTCATTGCTTCTTTTTTTTTTTAAGTATTATTGATTTATTTCTTTAGCTGCACCTGGTCTTAGTTGCGGCACATGGGATTTTCGATCTTTGTTGTAGCATGTAGGATTGAGTTTCCCAACCAGGGCCCCCTGCACTGGGAGAATGGAGTCTTAGCCACTGGACCACCAGGGAAGTCGTCCCCCCATCACTGCTTCTTAAAGACTCCAACTTCTAGATGGCATTGAAAGTCACCGGCCAAGATGGGATCTAAGCAGGAGAGACTATAAGCAGGAGAGAAGTCCCCACACCGTGCTAACACTTAGAGGTCAAGAAGAGTAAGAACCAGTGAAGAAACTCAGGAAAGAGCTGCTATGCAGGTAGGAGGAAACCAGAGCGATTTGTCTACTATGCAAATGCAGTTGAGAGGTGGAATAAGATGACAGGAAACTGATCTTTGGAGATGCCAAAGAGGAAAGCATTGGTGACTTGAACAAGTGCAGTTTCAGTGGGGTGGTAGAGACAAATCTTGGCTGGAGTGGGCTAAGAGGGCAGAGGGGTGAGAATGTGGGGTGGGAGGGAACAGGGCAGAGCTGGAGAGAACATAGGGTCAGGGGAGGGTTTGCTTTTAGGATGAGAGCGATGACAGCACATTTATCTGCTGAAGGGAACGATCTGGTGGAGAAAGGCAGTTGGGTAGTGCAGGAAAGAGGATGATTTGGGGCAAAGTCCTGCAGGGAGCGAAGGGATTGGAATCTGGTGAACAAGAAGAGGGGCTGGCTGGGGATTAGAGAGGAGGCCATTCCTTGTAAGAAAGGAAGGCAGTGACTAGAATATAGTTGCAGGCACCTTGGGAGAGTTGATGGTGAGAAGACAAATACTTTTCATATGATTGCATCTATTTTCTTAGCAAAATAAGGAGCAAGGCTGTTAGCAAACAGTGGGGAACAAACAGGAGGTGTTGAGGACTGGAGAAGAGAGGAGATGTGAAACACTCATCTGGAAAGTGGGGCAGTGAATCTAAAAGAGAAACACAATAGGATTACTGGGCAAGCTGAGTGCCCACTTGAGGTTTGTGGTCAGAAACGTAGAGTGTAGCTAGTCGGCATGGCTGTGAATTCTTCCCCACGATGTTCAGCTACTCAGCACAGGTGCAGAGTAGAAAGGGTGTTGGGGTTAAGTAGGGTCAAGGTGTGTCAGTAGAGTCCAACCGAAAGGAAAGGGCCAAGAGAGTGAAGGGCTTGTGCAAAAAGGTGATTATTGTCACAGACCACAGACTCAAGCTGGAGAAGGAGGTTAATGGGAGATCAAGGGACTGACAGACAGTGAAAGAGGGTGAGTTCAGTGGAATGGTGTCCCAAAGGGGACAAAGAATAGAACGGAGGTGATAGAGTAGATGAGCTAAAAACACAGGAAGTGGTGATCAGGGAGTGGGGCCTTCAGAAGTGTCGAGTTCAGGCTATGGGCATGGGCGTATGTGGCAGAGGTAGGAGGAAGACTGGTGCAGAGAGGACGTCAAGGATAGGTGTTGGGTCGGTTATCTGTGTAGAAGTCCTTCCCTGCCCATTGTGTCTAAGACAACTCCTCATCACCTGCACTAACCCTCTACCTGCCTTTTTCCCTTTCATCATATCTCTGCCTAACATTGTTTTGTGTGCTCAGTTGCTCAGTCATGTCCAGCTCTTTGCAACCCCATGGACTGCAGCCCACCAGGCTCCTCTGTCAATGGGACTTTCCTGACAAGAATATTGGAGTGGGTTGCCATTTTCTCCTCCAAGGGAATCTTCCGAACCCAGGGAGTGAACTTGGTGTCTCCTGCGGCTTCTGCATTGCCACTGAGCCACCGGGGACATTATTTTATGCAGTACTTACTTGTTAATTACCCTTACTCCCATGGGAATGTAAAAAACCTTGAAGGCTGAGACATTTTCTCTCTAGTTTACTTCTATATCCTCAGTTCTAAGAATGCTTCCTGGGCACATAGTAAATGCTCAAAAATATTTGTTGAATGAAAGGATGATTGTTAAGGTCTCAAAAAATAATGAAGGCGTGGTGGTGGAGGGGAAGATCATGAGCCAGGCACGAAAATATTCTAGGATTGAGTGGAATGGCCTAGAGTATGGTAAACTTCCTCAACTCAAAGGGGAGGTGGTTGATTTGGTCTGATGGCACTATCTCGCCCTCCTGAAATTCACCTGGAGGAGACAGCATTTCTGATGCCTTCAAAGGAGATGAAGTTTTAGGGTGAGGAGGAAGGAGAAGAATCCTAGAAATCCCCAAGAGGAGCGAGGAGGACAACTCCCCACCTCCAGACTCATTGGTATGAAGGATGTATAAGAAAGAGCAACCACAGGAGATGGCTACAAGGGAGTTGTGTTCTGGGGATTAGGAAGGTTTCCATTAAGAGCAGGAAGGTGAAGAAATGCTCAAAGAGAAGGTTGAGTATATGGGGAGATTTTGCTGATGGTAAACCATGAGTTCCAGAGAGTAAAGTGAAAGGATTTGGGGAATTGATCAGATTAGGATGATAACAGAGCTTTATGAAAGTAAAAGTCTGGAGGAAGATTCTCAGACTCCAGGAGGTGACTGGGCAAGGGTGCAAGGCATGAATGGGATTATCCTGATGGTCTTTCAGGGGGAGCTGCATAAGTCTCATCCCAGCCTGGTCCCTTGGGTGGTATGTGACCCTGAGGTAGCAATGTTGGGGTTGGGGGAGGGGAAGTCTTCCCAGACACCAACTGTTCAGAATGGAAAATGAGGGCAGCTTTGGGTACCGGAAGGGAAACTGAGTGGACACTTAAGAGGCTAGAATATCAATATCGTCCCAACCTTTCTCACAAACAGTTGTGTAACTGTACAAAATGGACATCATTTTCCTTACCTATAAAATGGAGAAGAGACAAGGTGAGTCCCAGCTCTGTAAATCTTGCTCTCTCTCTCTGTCTCCTTTCCCTGACCACCTGTCTTCTCAGACTCCCCACCATTTAGCCCAGGCTTTATTTTCCTTGGGGCCTTTGCTTTATATTAACCACATTCCCACTGTCAGGAGAGCTCTCTTTCTCCTCCCCGGCTCTAAAATGCCCCTTGCACTATCCCATGCCGCTCTGATCCTGAGCAACCAAGAAGGTAGGCATGCCTTCCCTTGGGCACTGGAGGGAACTTCAGGCATGAGTGAGGAGCCAGAACTTCCCACCAGGCCACGGGGAAGACAAGCAGGGACAAGTGACAAAGCCACAGACTGACATGGAGAGGCTCCCCAGACCCTCTGGAAGGGAGCGGCGCCAGTAGCCCTGGCTCAGGGATGGGCTGGTCACTATCCGGCAACTCTGGGCACCTGGGGCCCAGCCCAGGGAAACAGCCAGAACAAGGCTTCAGCCAGGGGGCTTGATTTGAAGCTAGGATGTGAGGGAGCCATATTCTCATCCAGGCTTCCCCAAAAGCAAGTGTGATCCTCCCTGACCCACTGGGCAAAGAGAGTTATATCCACCTTGCTTACCTCACTTGTAGGAAAGGTCAAACAATGAAGGCCAACATGCATGAAGCACTTTCTGTGCATCAGGCATTAAGTACTCCTCACAGCACCCTGTCTGATCCCCCCTTTAGGGATGGAGTGACAGGGACTCAGGATATCTATGTTACTCATCTGAAGTCCAACAGCCAATAAGTGGCAGAGAGAGAATTTCAACCTCTAAAACACACACAGTTTAGTTCCCTGGGAAGCAGGTATCATTGTCCATTTTACAAATCTGGAAATGGACGTGGAGGGGTTGAGTTATTTGCCCAGGGCTAGTGGGCTTGCTGATGGCAGAAGCAGGACTTGAACCCAAGCCTGACTCATAGCTCATCCTTTTGTCACTGGTCCACACAGCATCCCCAGCATTAGCAGGGATCTTCAGGCTGCCCTGCCCAAGGCATCATCTGTATAAACAAAGAAACTGTACTCTCACTCAGGCAAGTTCTGCAGGCTGGAGGAGGTAGCTAGCCAGGTGCTGGCAGGAAGCATTTTGCTAGCATACATCTCCATCATTCAGAGAAGGAAATGGCAACCCACTCCAGTATTCTTGCCTGGGAAGTCCCATGAACAGAGGAGCCTGGTGGGCTACAGTCCCTGGGGTTGCAAAGTGTTGGACACAACTTAGTGACTAAACAACAAAATCTGCATCACTTCAGAACTCAGGCAGCAATACCGATCCCTTTTTTTTTTTGGCTGCACTGGGTCTCCTTCATTGCCCAAGGGTTTCTCTTGTTGTGGAGCACAGGCTTTCCAGTGTGCAGGCTCAGTAGTTGTAGCTTGTGGGCTTAGTTGCCCCATGGCATGTGGGATCACAGTTCCCCGACCAAGGATTGAACCCGCATCCCCTGCATTGAAAGGCCGATTCTTAGCTACTGGACCACCAGGGAAGTCCAATGCCTATTCCTCTTGTAACTCACCAGGAGGATGTAGATTTTCTGATGCATAGGAAATCAGACTGGCCCCCATCTCAGTCTTCTCTGAGGACTTCTTTGAGAATCTCTGGAGACTCTGGAGTCATGGTCAGCTGGTAAAGATTCAACTCACCATCTCTCAGTTTGGATAATTGAGGCATGAAAGGGCAGACTGCTTCACAGAGTCCTTTTCTGGTGTATTTTATGCATAACCTGAGGCAGAAGGTGGAGACAGGATGTGTCAGGTTGCTGCTGCTCTTCAGAGTCCACAGCTTAGGAGCCGGACGAGGGATTATTGGGCCATACGCTACAGACCTGCAAGCCTTGTAGTGACTTGTTGCCCAGCTTTGAGACCGAAGAAAGAGTCTGGAGACAGTGACAGAAGCATTAATGAACTATTGGATAGGGGGATCCTACACAAAGGTTCCTGGAGCAACACCCCACCATGTGTGGCAGATAGCAGGCAGGACGTGGCAGCAGACTTCATTGCTGGAGAGAAGGAGGCTACCATTTCTAGAGGGAACTGACATCAGATGGACTCATCAGTTACCAGGGACAAATTGAGCTCTATAATTAAGAAAAGTGGATAGTCACATGAGGGAAACAGGCACTGGTCAGGCAGGGGATGTACAGAGAGCAAGAGAACAGCCATCTTGAGTGGCTTAACCATACAGGGGGATCTACAGCATCTGTTGCTGAGGAATGTGTGCTGACGATGGTGAAGCCACCATGGCCAGCCACGTGGTTCAGGGACCTTTAAACCACTCACACTGAAAATCTGAGGGCTCCTGTTTCATCTTGTGGCCACAGGACCACATTCCACCATCCATGCTCACCTATAACACATACAATATGTGCTCAATAAATATTAATCAGCTTCATACAGGGCTCAAGAAAGGCTGTGGGGAGAAAGGAGGTGGTGTTTCACCTGGGCCTTGAAGAGAACTTAATTAGTGCAAAGGACCAAGGCTGACAAAACAGCACAAGCCAGGTCATGTGATATACTGAGGGAAGAGTATAGTGTGAGAGGAGATTAGGCCATAATTCAGAGTTCCCAAGTGGGAACCTGGTAACCACATGGTGATTTACATTTCTTGTTCTTGAGATGTGGACTTGGGCCCAGAACCATATTATCCCTAGCATAGAGCCGCACCTCCCTACACAGAACATCTTACAAATTGCCCCTGAGGCACTGGATCAGCTGATAAGGATCCTACTTGATAATCTGGCTCATCTCATTCATTGCAGTGACCATACTTCTTGCTTTAGAGCCGTCTGCAAGTTGTCTCTCTGTGCTTCCATATAATATGGTAGTACCAGTCACCTGCGGCTATCAAGCACTTGAAATGTAGCTAGTGACACTGAAGTCTGCATTTTACGTGTATTTAATTTTAATTAATTTAAACAGCCATATGTGACTAGTAGTTACTGTATTGGGCAATGCAGGTGTATGTTGCTGCCTGGCCATGGACCGTCAGCTCCATAAGACACAAAGGTGCCCCATTTTACTTATAGGCTTCTCCCCAGCACCTACTCAGGGCCTGGAATGTGACTGGCATTCCTTAATGAAAAGTTGCCAGATAAACTAATGGGCAAATTCTGTCTCCCCTCACTACTCTATAATCTCTTTAAGAGTAGATACCGCCTTTTTTGTGTACGGAAAAAAACCCATATAACATAAAATTTTCCATCTTCATCATTTTTAAGTGTATAATGCAGTACTGTTACCATATTCACATTGTTGCACAACAAAAGGGCGTATCACTTTGTGTTCTCAGACACCAGCTCAGCACCTGGCATGTACTCTTAGGGAACACTGGCTGAAGGACTCAAAAACACCATGCTTTGAGAAGCCAGAGCAGAAATTCCAGTGCCACCTCCTACCCCAGCCCCACACGCTCCCTGGGGCGTTGAGGATACCCCAGAGTGAAAGCTCTAGAGCACTGGGTTACAAAGAAGGGTGGGGACTAAAACACATTTCATGTTTTTAATTTCTAAAGTAAAATGTAATCCACATAATGTAGGGACTGACAGCCATATATGTACATAACTTGTATATCTGGGAATGCTGCCTCTCAGCTTTTGCCAATTGTCTAGAAACCGCTTCTCTAGGACCCTGAGATAGACTGATGCTTCTAACTAATGAACCAGGTCTCTCTCAGCTTCCAGCCACTTTATTCCCTCAGTTCAGGGGAACTTTGATAAATAATGCTGATAAATAGCAGGTTTCAGGTGGGAGCCTCAGGAAGGTTGGACTAGAGGGAGATGAGCTCTGCTAAGGGCAGTCTGAGGGCTGTGAATATAACAGGGAAGAATCTTTGTATTCTATTAGGAGTCATTACTAAGGGTATGTTGCCCATCAGTTTAAATTGTACAGACTGGCCCATTTCTGGGAACCCTGTCTCCCACGTAATGAGTGTTAAGCTAAAATACCATTGTGTAACTCACAGGAAACGTCTTAACCAGACCCACCTGTGAATGGCTGCAGGAAGGAAGAAATTAACACATCCCCAACCAAATATGGGGAACCTGGACTTTACCCCCTCCCCCTTTAGTATAAGAGAAGCCTAAATTCTAACTCAGGGAAGATGCTTCTTCTCAGTCTGCTATTCCTCTGCCCCAACACCTCATCTCTCAATGAGTGGCCTATAGTGAGGTGAGCAGTAGGAGCTTGGACTGGGAAACATGAATTAGAGTTTTGGCCACAAGTATCTCTGTGTCTAAATCATGTCTGGAGCTCACTCCTAGCAGAAGAGTCAGATATTAAGCATATAACTTGGAAGACGTTCAAAGAATTGAATGTCATTCCTGTAACAAAACTCATTGGTTTCCATTTATTTACTTACTTATGTGAACAATGTTTAAATCCATAAAAATAAAACATGGAATGAAATAGATGCTGAACTTTCAGTCTAGCAGTAAATCATAGTCATTTACATATAGATGCACTAATGGGAAGAAAACTTGCCCCTGCCACCTTATTAAGAGATGTATTTCCAAAAAAAGTTTATTTTTTATGTTTAATAGTTTATCAAATTGTATAATTATTTACATGGCTATGATCAATTAGTATTAATCACTGTGACAACTAAAACCATAACAAAAATTGTTGGCTAAGGAAGTTGTAACTTAAAAGCTTTTATTGATATTTTTACTCAAAAGATTTTCAATCATAAAAAATGTATTAGGATAAAATGTATAACAGGAGTAGAACGGAAATACAAGCTCATGGAGAGAAAGAACAATGTAAATTTCCAACTGTTGAAAAATTTGTCTATTTCTCTATTTTTTAATGGATAATGAAGGATATCAAATTGCTATGACATTTAGATTCCATCCAACCAGTCCATCCTAAAGGAGATCAGTCCTGGGTGTTCATTGGAAGGGCCAATGTTGAAGCTGAAACTCTAATACTTTAGCCACCTCATGCGAAGAGCTGATTCATTTGAAAAGACCCTGATGCTGGGAAAGATTGAGGGCAGGAGGAGAAGGGGATGACAGAGGATGAGATGGTTGGACGGCATCACCGACTCAGTGGACATGGGTTTGGGTAGACTCTGGCAGTTGGTGATGGATAGGGTGGCCTGGTGTGCTGCGGTTCATGGGGTCACAAAGAGTCGGACACGACTAGGTGACTGAACTGAACTGAACATTTAAAAGAGAAGTTAAAATTTTTATTTTGAAGTGTCAACATTCATTTTTCTTTGAATTTTCATGACTATAATATATAATCAAATAAAGGCACATGGTAAGTGAAAAAAAAAATCAATGTTCATAGGATGCGAGAAAGGATATCCTTTGGGACTATTT